>NC_067161.1:15558605-15881105 GCF_903995435.1 Acomys russatus
TAGGATCCCAAGGGTGGGATTGGAATGGTCTTGTGAGAGAACAGGTGAGGGTAATCCACTAGAAGACTGACCACTTCCTGCGGGAGCTTGATTGTTGCCAGCTGAAAAGATCCCGTGAACAGACTCTGGGAGGAGGTATATAAATGGGCCCAGAACTGGAGGTGGGGCCTTTGGAGACTTGGGATAGTTTTGACTGTTCATCGCTGCACTTCCAGAAGCTCCTAGAGAGAATCGCTCAAGGGAAGGCTTCGGGGCTCCGGATCCTACTGAGGTTCTGGGTTCTGGTTACTCCAGGTTCCAGCAGAAGAAATCCTGCTGATTACGCCAGGAGAATTGTTCCTTGGAACTGATATCCTTATGGTTTTGTTATTGTGTTCCTTAATCCTCTTTTCCTATTGTTTTGGTTAGTCGGGTTATAAGTGATGTATGCTCAGTTAATAAGCGTGTAATAAAATATATTGGTTAAGAAAATTGAGTCTATACTCAAGACTGGCACACTCCTGTCTTTCCTTCCACTGAGAGTCACCAATCATCATTCATGTTTGTTTCAGTTCCTGTTGTTTCTCTCACATCTGTCAATCCCTAAAGTGGACCATATCTGCTAGGTCCTCCTTTGTACGGCCAGCTCCTGGAGTTGCACAAGAGTCTAGTAAACCTCCAGTGTACATCTGCTCAAAAAAAAAAAGGAGGTCCTGGGTGGACTTGGCATTTCACTTAGAAAACATTTGTCTTAGGCTCCTTGTGTGCCGGAATGACCCCAGATACTCAGATGCCTGGAGGTGTCTGAGCGCCTGGGACATGGACAAGAAGTGCAGGGCCAGGCAGAGGCCAGAGGGCCATGCCACTCTTGCCATGCCTTCAGTGGTCTAGCTCTGCTAGGGAGAGAGAGTCTGCGAATCCTGTATTGCTCAGGGGACTGTAACTGGGACAAAGGTAAAATGTGGAATGAATATAAAAATTCATATGAAGTGTGTTTGTGTCTTTAAGCTATTCACTTCAGTGCTATTTATAAAGCAGTAATCGAAAACAATTCAAATTGTGGCAGTAGAGGGATGATTAAAGGCAAAAATGATACCTCAAGTCTATGATTTGGCTATTTAAAATAAAGTTTAAGATAATCACAGGAGACTTACTAAGAAACAGTAAACTATATAATACATACATATATATACACACACACATATGAAGTCCTGTGTGTATGCACAGAGGCATGCATGCAATAAAATGTAAAAATAGCAATATAAAATAAGAACAATAGTTCTATATATGATGCAAACATGATATATGGACATAAGTAAATATGAAACAAATATGAAATATGAGTAAACATAATTACTATCATGATCTGATGAACTTTAAGGTATGAGCAGGTGCATTTGTGCAGGCACCACTAGCCATAGACGGCTTCCTATTTTCAGGCATTTTCTCTTATTTGAACACTAAGAGGCAGGACGATCTGTGACCACCACACTCATATATGGGGACAGTGACATGGTGCTGGCCTATGAGTGCTGCAAGAAAAGCCAAGTTCAGTGGCACAAATCTGTGTCCTTATGGACTCATCCAAAGTCTTCTCCTCATTGGCAAAGCCGTCGCACCTCCCTTAACTGGAAAAGCATTAGCTGGTTTCCCTCACTAAATAAACACCTCTACAACAAAGAAAACATAAACGTGATGAGCAAGTTGTTGGGAACAGCAGTGGCTTTTTGAAGCTATGAGTCTCTTACTTGGATCCGTGCACCAGGAAGTCTGCAGATGGTTTATGGAGACTCTGTAGATGTGAAATTTTATCCAAACATTTTGAGTTTGTATGGATTTTGTGGGGAGGAGTTTCCACAGTGTTTATCAGATGAGCAACAGGGCCTGTCACCACAAGAAAAGATCAGAACTACTGCTGTGGACCAACAGAACACAGCAGCCGGTCTTCCTATAGCCATTCTACAAGTGGGCTTTTGGTGCCTGCTAAGTGCCAGGTACGGGGGCAGGTGTAGTAACCTTCATTGTCCTGCCATCTCTTGAGGGGTGAGGACTTCATCTAGTCAAAAAAGATTCCTCACATTCATCTAAAAAGTCCACTTTTGTTCCCAGTGAGAGTCCTGAGATTACCCACTTGTTCATTTCCTGGACACCCATGATGCACTTGGTTTCACTGCCCCAACGTTCAGTTTCTAGTCACCAGGCCCAGCCTGGCACTGCTGTTGCCCCACTGGAGGCCAGTGACCTCTATATACAAAACACACAGTGGTGCATGAAGAGAGCTGCAGATGAAAAGAATGGGTTTGCCTCATGAATTTTCATATTGAGTACATGTTGTAATGATTTCTTTTTGATGTATTGGGCTAAATACAACATGTTATTAAAATTAATTTTACTTGTTCCTTTTCATGCTATGAATTCAGTGTTTCATGTGTAGCTGGCACTCTGTTTCCACAGCATAGTGTTATGGGGGTGGGAAAACAGACATAGGGATGATAGTGTGTGTGTGTGTGTGTGTGTGTGTGTGTGTGTGTGTGTCCACAGGCTAAATGCAGACAAAACCAGAAAACTGCATAGACCTGAACCAGCATGGTGGCTAGCTAATCTTGGTAGGGCTCTCTGTAGGGGAGCAGTCACCTGGGAGGAGGGAGCTGTGGTGGGAGCTGCGATCGACACTTCCTATACACACTGTCAACATCTGTCCTCAGACCAAGGGAAGGCTTTGCCATTCTCGTGGGTCTGAGCTACTGGGGCCCTTGACATGGCTGTGCTAATGTCAACAATATACATTCCCCCAGGACTTCATCTCCTCCTCACAAGGGTTGGCCTTCTCCTTCTACAGAGACCCATCTCCTCCCTCCCTCCCTCCCGAGACCCATCTCTCCCTCCCGCTCCCTCCCTCCCTCTCTCCTGACTGTGCCCGACCCGACACACACCTATATGTCTTTGACCTAGATCAGACCAGCTGGTTCAGGCCATGGGTCTGTGACCCACAGCACGACTATGTGTTTGATTGGAGGCACTGTTCAGCTTTATATGTGGCTTTGAAATTATGTCAACATTGCTCACTATTTTTGAGACTTTGTTTACCATTGCAAGTGTGATTATAGCAGTGTTGTCTGAATGGCACGGGCTCACGTCCTGGTAACCCACAGCACACTGTAAGATGAAACTGTACTGGGACATCTGACCTACCAAAAGGCACAGTCCCGCTCAGCCCATCTGCAGCATGTTCAGGACACTTACCCTAGCCTGCAGCCAGGCAAAAACCACTAAACACAGGCCTATTTTATAAGGAGTGTGGGACATCTCAGGGTAATTTGTTGAATTTTGTGATAAAAGAAAAAAGAAAAAAACAGAATGGACACAGGGGGACGCTTTGCACACTGTACTGTCAAATCATCACAGGCTGACGGCCTTCTGTGTACATAGCTGTAGTGTGTGACCACATGTCCTGACACGACACGCGTGGAGTGGGTAGACCAAGACAGGTCATGCACCGCTATCTCATATGCTCATCCCCTTCAGAACGAAAATGCTTGAAGTCTACTCTCAGCAATTTTCTAAGTCATGAAGTGTCACACACACTCATACACACACACACGCACGCACGCACGCACACACGCACACTTCCATATTCAACTTCTCTGGAACTGGTTGGGCAACCATGATCCTCTTTTCTACCTTGCAACTTGTCATGCGGGTACACGGCTCCTGGACCCTCCGGGATTAAAGAGACGCCAAGCTCTGTCTTGTTTCCAGGGGCAGGGCTAGGTAGAGAGTAGTGTGCAGGTGACACTAGGTGCACACCTGCAGGCCTCCTAGCAGCTCTCAGAGAAGTCAGCCCTTCCTTCCCTGGAGCTCAGAAATGCAGGGGGCTCGCTGAGGTCTCGTGATGAGGTTCACTTTGGCTTCTGCACCAGTGGCTTGAAGCTCTGGTTCCAGTCTGAGCATGTGGTCCACCTGGGAGCTGCTCATGGTCTTCAGCCCAAAGAACTTGGTTACAGGAAGATGCTGTGTACGTGTGTGTACATGTGTGTGCGTGAGCGCGCACATCATATTCAGTTCTCTACTCCCAGAGCTGTCCTCAGGTGGTGGCAGGCATCGCTGGCTTTCTGTTTTAGAGCACAGAAACAGACAATCCACCTTGCCTCCAGGCAGGGACCTGGAAGCAAGGGCAGTGTGCGTACAGAACAGCTGTGTGGTACTGTGTGCGGGCATGAAGGTGAGACATGCCTTCCTTCCTCCCAGACACAAGAGGTGGAGGCGCGTCCTGAGAATCGGAGTGAACAGGGAGGCTAGGGCTTGACTGACAGCTGCACAAGGCAGTGCTGAGGGCGCACGTTGGTTTTACTGGTGATGTTACGGAGAATCTCTAAGGGTGAGGGAGGGGTGAAGCAAGCCAGTAGACCCGCAGCCTTTTGCAGCTTGGGACCTTGTCCCAGGATGGGAGTCTTAGACAAGGCTGGATCCAGGGACTTAAAGACTGTCACCGAGACACTGTTCTTACCTCTCAGGTCGGCCTCTTTGCTCTGGCTTTGCCTTTTCCCAGAGACTCCAGAAATGTTTATGTGACATTTAGTCATGGAAGACTAACTCAAGTCACATGTTTGTCCCCATGTGTGGGACTGTGGGGGAGGGGGAGGCACGGGTGGCAGTACAGTCCTTTGATGGTCTAGCTCTGATGCTCTCTGGCCAGATGCTGGGCTAAGTGAGCCGCACTGGGGACCCAGAAGGTCCTGGTGCCTCAGATCCACACAGGTGGGAGGGGTCGAAAGGCCCAGGATGGAGGGGTACCAGGTCAGTGGCTGTGAGAAAGGGGAAGATGGGTCATATGTCAGGTCATATGAGAAGCTGGTGGGTGTGGTAATAAGCACGGGGACTGGACTTGGGGACCCATTCCATCAGGATCCTTGACCGCCAGTGATAAGTATTCATCTTGGCCTTAGCAAAGACGAGACTCACTAGGGGGTTCCCTCAGCAACTCCCAGGATTGAGGGAAAAGGCCAGTGAACTAGGATTGGACTTTGCCCCTGAGGCAGGCATACATCCAAACACTACTGCTGCAGTAGTTGTGGTCTCTGCACTCTTCATGTCTGTGCTCAATTGTAAAAACCTCCTCCTCCTGGGCTTATGGCATACCCTCCTCCCTGGCTGGCCTCCTGGGATTAGGATGTAGCCCATGCCTTCCACACAAGATACAGCAGCAACAGCAGCAGCAGCAACAGGAGGAGGAGGAGGAAGAGGGAGAGGAGGAGGAGTAGAAAAAGGGATAACCAAGAGGAGGAGAAGGAGGAGGAGGAGGGGGAAGAGGAGGGGGAAGAGGAGGAGGGGGAGGAGGAGGGGGAAGAGGAAGAGGAGGAGGGGAAGAGGAAGAAGAGGAAGAGGAGGAGGGGGAAGAGGAGGAGGAGGGATAACCAAGAGAGGACTGGGTCAATTGATGGTGAAAGCAAGGGTGGGACAAAGCAGGTGTCAATTCCAGTCCTGCTTTGGCCTAGCAGCTCGGAAGATTGGGCCTAAAAGCTCACAAGAGGGGAAACTGAGTCCCCATGTTGGGGACTACAGTGCTGGGACTACAACCAGGCTTGCCTAGGTCCAGACCTCTGGTACTGTCTCCTGCCCAGTGGCAGCAGTGGAGTCCACCTGAACCTCAGAAGAGACAGACTGCTTCCTGATGTTCCTGTCAGCATATTCAAATACCACAGACTACAGTATTTCCAGGGGTCTGGAAATACTATCTACCTGCCCAAGGTTGGCCCTACTGCGAAAAAAGACACATATGTGAAGGAAAGGAGGCAAAAAGCCCAACCAGCTTCTCAGCGCAGACTATTTTCATCCCATCAAAGTAGCAAACACACCCAGGGGGAGGGTGAGCCCACTCTGGGTCAGAGATGAGTCCATGGGTGCGACCAGGAGGGCCTAGGAGCCTGTCACAAACTCCTTGCTACCCCAGCTGGGCCTGAAAAGGGGTGGGAAGGGTTGTCACCAAGCAAACATAGCCTGAAGCTTCTTCCCACATTCTGGGGGAGCTGACCTCTCACTCTATGCACCCTAAGAAGAGAAAACTTCCTGTTGTGAAAGGAAGGGCCTTCCTTCAAACGCTGCGGGCCTGCGCATCAAAGTGCACTTGCGTAACAGCACCCTAGTGGCTTGGTATCAATGAATGGGGACATATGGATCCCATTTGCCAGAAAGGACCCGCTGGCTTAAAAGTCCTGAGGAGAAGTGCCAGGGAAAATATGTTTCAGGTTTTATTGAACCGAAAAACTCAAAGAAGATAGATTTTCGTTGGTCTCCAAACCCAGGTCCGGCTGCCTAAGGAAGGCTGAAGGCAGCTAAGGTCCTTAGGCAGTCCTAACCATTTTCCATAAGTTTAAAATTGGTAAGACATGTGACTTGTGGGTCACCCGAGGGGTGTTTGACAGCCCTCACTCTCTGGGGACACACCCAGGAAGAGAAAATTCCATACAGTTTCCCAGGTCTCACCCCCACTCCCTCCAATTTGCCAAACTGTCCAGTGAGAGGGAACGAGACAAGGGAGTGAGCGAGCAAAGGAAAGAGGGGGGAAGGGAAAGGCGTGTTTTCATGTTTTCCCCAGCACAGGGGAAGATGGAGTCGCACTTGAGCGCATTAGCAGCCCAGTCGGCTTCATACTCTGCTTCGGGTTTTCTAGTCACGTGCTCCCCCCCTCACTCTCCCCCCCCCCAACCCCTGCAACCTCACTCTGCGAGAAGTGTCGCACAGAAACGCTTCGCTGTAACGCGCTCCGACTAGATCCGATTTCAGGTTTTTTACTTCCCAAGGCATTATCCCAAGGAGAATCCGTGTACTGTGGAGCGATCTGTCGGAGCCGCTTAGAGGGACAGATGAGAGCGCTGGAAAGGAGCCCGGCTTTGGAGCGAAATCTTAGCTCAGACAAGGGCCAGAAGGGGCCTGTGGTTTGGGGGGGGGGTGTCTTGAGGCCTTCACGTGGCTTTGCTCTGGACCTGTTTGCTATAGCTCAACGCTGAAAGAGGAACATTCCCGTTATCTTGGCTTCTCTGCCCTCCTTTTGGTAGGGGAACCTGTGCTGGTCACTGATGCCTCATGCATGAAAACGCCATCTTGCTACCTGTCTTGGTATTTAGCTTTGCCTGGTGTGTGTGTGTGTGTGTGTGTGTGTGTGTGTGTGTGTGTGTGTGTGTGTGTGTGTGTGTGCGCGCGCGCTCTTGTCACTTTGAAGTGGTATGTTACATATACAGTCCATCGTCTCCTCACCCCTTTCTAATCACTCACCATATGAGTGGGGGTGGGTGAGAGGTGGGAGAGTCACAGATTCAGCTCTGATCCATATGCACCCCAGATTTCCTTTTGAAAGCCCTGAGGCTTGGCTCACACTGACATGAAATTATTATGTACTCTTGTTGTATAACAAATTATCATCCTGCCCCACTGCACCAGGCTTTCTACAGAGAATGCAGGTTGTAGTAATTTTGTCATACAGAGTAGTATGTCACATAGACCATTCTGGATTTAGACCAATATATACAGTTTCTGGTCTAAGCAGTAACACATGTTTGGGGGAGAAATCGTTTCGTTTTACTGGAATGGACAGTAAGTAGAAACACATTCCAGATTTCTCCTCGTCCCCCACCCACCCACCCCCACCCTGAAACCTGGCAGCTGGGGTCCCCCTTGCACTTGATCTCAGGTATTCAGCTGCTTAGGAACCACAGTGCCTCGGGTGTGATGATGCCGTGTGCCCAGTGACTGGTGACTAGCAAAAAATGGAAAGCACAGCACAGTGCGCTTCCCAGACCCTCCGAAAGAGCCATATTAAGCAAATGTGAATGGTACACCAAGTTTCCCTGGTGCTGGGCTGCCTGCAATCACAAAGCTAAGATCAGAACTCTGCAGCCTTGGGAAGCCTGCTCCTACTTGGATGGGTTTGACAATGGATGCCTATGCCCAGGGCCCCAAGGGGGCCTTACCTTTCCATGTTTTGGGTTTTCGAGACAGGGTTTCTCTGTGTAGCCTTGGCTGTCTTGGACTCACCATGTAGACTCACTAAGCTGGCCTCAAACTCACAGAGATCCGCCTGCCTCTGTCTCCCTGAGTGCTGGGATTACAGGCGTGCATCACCACACCTTGTATCCAAAGAGAGAAGGCAAGCCAGGTAGTGCTCTTGCTGGCTGATGGTATTTTAGGGGAGCTGGTCCCAGAGTTTGAGGAAGTGGCTACTGCGCTGGGATGGGGTGAGGGGCAGGTCTAGAGTTCACTGGGCTTCTCTGTGCACTTGTTCTGTGCTTTGGGACCACTGTAATCCTCTTGTCTTAAAGGGCTGTGGCCCCAGTTTTCTGTAGGAGTTGACACCAGGCTATCTGGTACAGAATCCAGGCTTGTTTCTTCTCCTGTGGTTCTTGCCTTAGTGCCTAGTGCCCTGTCCTGGGTTCTTGGTGATGCTGTCTTCTCTGATTGGCTTGCTTGTGTGGTTCCCATAGGATGACACTTTGTAAAGTAGGGGACACTGCATTGTGTATTCTCATCTTGCCCCCAACGAGGGTCATGTATTGGTAGAATATAAGCAACCTTTTTGAGAAGTTGTCCTTAGCTGCAGTGACTTTGTCCCTCAGATGACATTAGACAGTATCTGGAAACGTTTTGTTAGAACTAGGGGTGAGCACTGGTATCCAGTGGGCAGAGGTCAGTGATGCTATCAACACAGAACACCTTTCCACACATCAAAGAGCTACACGACCCCAGATGTCACCCGTGTGGACACCAAGAAACAAAACAGACAGGACAGGCCACAACCCACTAGTTGCCACAACCCAAGGGACTTGTTTAAAGACTTAAATGGAAAACCAATACGCACTAAACATTCTTAGAAAGGTAAAATCCACAGATGACCAAACACAGTGTGTGACTAGAAGGAATTGGGGACCAGGAAGAGGGAAACATGGAGAGAGGGCTTTCAGCTAGCCTGTGAGTTTCCTTAGGCCAAGGGCAGTACTCCTCCTCTGGGCTCACTGGTGTCTTCTGAGTAAACAGGGCCTCCTAGCAGGAGTGTTACACCGACTGGTCCCTGTCACCCAGCTACCATGCATGCTGAGCTCTTGCTCATTCCTTTAGCCCCACCCAGGGCCACCTCCCAATCTCCTCTGTGGACATTAGTTCCTCGTGATGACCGTGACTGTCTCCTAGGGAAGGGATGTAGAGCCATTGCCCAATGTTCACTAGTGAGGGCAATGGTATGACCAGCATAGACGCCATGAGGACCCATGCACAAATTCATAGACTACCACATATTTACCTGTATGGGCCGTCTTTCTGTACCACACACACACACACACACACACACGTCCGGACATACAAACTGCACATGCATATACATGCCCACATACATACATGCCTGCACATACATGCTCACTAAGTGCCTGTGAACACCATGCCTTGGGTGAGTGAGGGTGTGACTGCTGGTTTCCATCATGTTATGAGCCTGGTTGGGAGCGAGGGCTCGTCAGAGGCGTGGTATTAAACGGCTGTGCTTCACAGAAATTACTTTTCAGCAAGCCCATTTCAGATGCATTTCCAGCCTTTGGTTGAGATCAAGCTGTTTTGCATATGTCACATACATTTTCATCCTGGGAAGGCCTGTTTCTGGAGCCATGGCCTGCCACATGTGTGTGCCAGGGGCCAGGCTGAGGGCTGAGAGCTGAGAGCCGCTGCCGAATGGCTTTTCCATGTGTCTGACTGTGGTGTCAGGAAGGCATCCTGCGCTACTTCAGCTGCTAGAGGTGGCGCCTGCTGCTGGGACTGAGCTGCAGAGAGTAGCAGAGCCTCTGGCCCAACCTGCCAGTAGCAGAGTAGGAAGGCTCCTCCCAGCAGGCAAGAGCTAGGCCTGAAGAGAGGAGAAAACTGAAGGGAGGGGAGGAAGGGGAAGGGAGGGGAAATTAGATGTTGACACACGCTCTGAAGAGGCCAAGGAATTCTGTTTACTCCTTGGTGATATTTCTGCCTTTTGTTGTGGCGAAGACCTGCCTTTTACTGTGCGGTTGAACTGTCTTCAAAGACTGGAAAAGCAAGGGCCATTCCAACAAAAACCTTTCGCTGAGCTGCAGCGGACAGAACCCCAAATTCAAATCAGGTCTGAGCCTTTAGCAGTGCAGCCAGAGCTGGGTGGTGTGAGCAAATGTGTGGAGGATGCCAAGAAGCCTCCTGTGTGTGACAGGGCACTCCAGGGTGCAGAGTCCAGGTGAGGAAGGGTCCCTGGGCACGCGGCTTCAAGTCAAATGAACCTGCTCAGATCCCAGGTCTATCACAAATTCCCCATGGGAACTTAAACCTCCTACTTTGGATCTTTGAGTCTCTGTTTTTTCCTACCTGCAGAATCAGTGTGTGTGTGTGTGTGTGTGGTTTTTTTTGGTTTTTGGTTTTGGTTTTTGGTTTTGGTTTTTGGTTTTGGTTTTTGGTTTTTCAAGACAGGGTTTCTCTGTGTAGCCTTGGCTGTCCTGGACTTGCTTTGTTAGACCTGACTGGACTTGAACTCACAGCGATCTGCCTGCCTCTGCCTCCCCAGTGTTGGGATTAAAGGCGTGCACCACCACGTCTGGTTTATGTCTGTGTTTTAATGACCATTTATAAAGCTTGGGACCAGATTGGAGTCATGTTGAAAGGGCTTGGCACATGAGGATGCCAACAGACTTCATCTCCCCATTTTTCCTTCTGTGGCTATCAGCCATGCCTTAGGACCTACCCCTCTCCTCTCCAAGTAGAGGTGTAGAGGTGTCTCACGCTGTCGAGAAAAACAACTCACTGCCTCTTGCTTCTTCCCAAAACAAAAGGGGGGGGGAGTTTGGGGGTACCTCCAGGACAGAAGGCTAGTCCTGACTTCAGCTGCCTGAATCACCACCAGGCTCCTGCATGGCCCAGCCTGCTTGTAGTCAAGGATAGAATGCATGACTTTCGAAAGCAGGGAGATCCAAGAGCAAGGCTCTTGTCTCTGTGCCACACCTGTCCCTGTCATCTGCTAACTGTCTACCCCTGTTGAAGCTGTGGGAAGCCTGAGCTGGGAAAGACCTCTATACCTTTTCATGCTAATGAGACTACAGGGCTGAGGCTGGTAGCTTAGCTAACCGTTGAGGTAGGGGGGAAGCTACCATCCCCTCACAGAATGTCAACACAAAGCTTAGAGACACTCAGGAAGTTCCCTCCCAACAAAGCAGGGTCCAAGCATCTTCCTGATTCAACTTATTATATCTTGCTTTTTGTTTGATTGAGTCTGAGGTCACTCGGACCAGATTAAATTACACTGACTTCTGAGAGCCTCGTGTCCACATACATGAAAAGGGTCTGCACCCCTTTTGCACAGTCATGATGGGTAGTCTAGGTAAAGAGGGCCTTGAGTGAGCACAGCATTTGTAGGGAGCAACCAGTGTTATTCCAGTATCTTAGTTTTGTTTCCTGCCGCTGTGATAAATTACCCCGACTAAAGCAACTTAAGGGAGAATGGGCTCACAGTTCCACGCTGTGGTCCACCATAGCCGGTAGGTAACTGTGACAGGAACCCGAGGAGCCTACTCACGTGACATGGAGCAGAGTGTAACAAACACACGCTCACTTGTGCTCAGCTTGCTTCCTCCATGTTTTTCTGTAGGGAATGCCAGCCTAGGGCACAGTTCTGCCCACAGTCAAGATGAGTCTTCCTATATCAAATGACGCCATCAAGGTTATCCCCGCAGAAGAGCTGAAAGGCCTCGGTTATGGTTCTAGATTCTCCCAAGCTCATGATTAACAGTAGCCATCATGTCCTACCAGCGTACCAGTTTGCAAAGGACCAAGACACCGGCAGCAAAGCGCCTCCATGTGAGAGACAGAGTCTGAGATGCAGGGATGTAGAGGGAGGGGTAGAGGAGACGGGGCAGGGCCCCAGGGCTAGAGGGCACACTCTCTCTTTCCTTGCCTTTGGCAGTGGGATGGAAAGATGAGACAGGCCTTTGGGGCCGCAGACACAGTCTCTCATCTGTTATACTTCTTCCATGTTCTTAGACTTGAGAACATTTCTTTTTAAGATTATGTGTCCATCATCTATCTATCTATCTATCTATCTATCTATCTATCTATCTATCTTTCTTTCTTTCTATCTACCTACCGTCTATTACCTGTCTATTTATCTACTATCTACTATCTATCTATCTATCTATCTATCTATCTATCTATCTATCTATCTATCTTCTATTAGCTATCTAGCTATCTTTCTGTCTGTCTATCATTTCATATAGTAAAGCATTGCATGCTATTCCACTCATGTGGAGGTCTGAGGACAATTTTTCAGAGTCAGTGCTCTCACAGGTTCTGGAGATCAAATTCAGGTCCTCGGGCTTGACAGCAAACAAGCCCGTTTACCCACTGAGTCATCTCTCTGGTCTCCTTAGCATTTCAGAGTCTGCAGATGGAACACATGCCAATGACTGCTTCACTGGTGCCTGGTTGGAAGGATGGACTGAGCAGTGTTAGCCCAGGGGCCTGACTCAACACTTGAACTGACTATGGAATCATGTCTATGAGCATTGGAACACATGTCTATGAGTACTTGAAGATCAGACCCTGGGAACTCACCTGTAGACCAAGATACATGTGACCTTAAATAGCTCAAAACAGGAGATAAGGAGGGAGCACGTGGCTTCTTGAGGTGTAATACACACCCAGCATTGCCCTATGAGATTCCTAGCAGGCCAAGTCAAAAGGGGACCTAGATCACATGCTTTTTATCATCTAGGAGTTCATGAGACAAACAGTATTTTCTTCTGGTACAAAATTCCTGTTGTGCTGGTGAGGACAAAGAAAGCAGAGAAGTTAAGCCGCTCAGTGCAAGTCATAGCAAATGAACTAGTACTGAGTTCTAGCTCTGCTCCTTGCAGTATCAAGGCCTCTCTGCTGTTCATGGCTGCTGACAGCAGGACACCATGCTGGGATGCATGCCCAGCCTGGATGTGCTTATGTGGGAGTGGCCTTCCAACTGTGCCGCCATGTGGATGAATTTGATTTTGTAATCAGATTGACCTGAGCTGGTGCTCAGGCCTGTGGCAGGAGCTACTGTAGGAGAAAATGGTCTAAATAACTTCTGATAGAGCAAGCAGAACTTCCCACAGTTCCTGGCTCTAAGAAAGTGATTTAGGGAGGAGGTCCCCCTCGGTCACAGACCTAGGGCAGGGGAATAGGGTGAAAGTGGGAGGGAGGGAGGAATGGGAAGATACAAGGGATGGGATAACAATTGAGATGTAATCTGAATAATTTAATTAAATAAAAATATTTTAAAAATTAAAAAAAAAAAAAAAAGAAAGTGACATTGGATCAAAAATAACAACATCACATGGTATGACCTCCTAGCTCCCAATGTTTTCTCAGTGTCCTGTTTAATCCCCTGAGGTATATGCATGGTCCTCAAGGCTTCTTCCTAGGAACTAACCAACATGATTTTGTGAGGCTGACATATTGCTGACACAACCTTCATAAATGAACTAGACTCATTAAGTAGTAGGGACAGCTCAGATGCGATTGGTGAAGCTGCCTAGGGATGGAGCTGTGCCTGCCACAGCTGGGCTCCTGAGCGCCTGTTATCATCTCAGTGAATTCCGCTAGTGTGAGGGTATGTTTTGTGTTTTACCTTGGCTGGACCACAGTGCCCAAGACATGGCCAAACATAATTCTGGTGGACTTTGAGTGAAGCCAGGACAGCAGCTTGTGCTCCAGAGGGTCCCACACCTAGATTCCTGACATCACTGGGCTGAAATTCTGAATATCTTTTAAGAAAAAAAAAAAGCCGTTCTCACTAAACCAGGTTCTTCAAATTTTATAGCCAGTTCTTTTCCCAAGGTCCAGCCACAACCATAGTCCTTGGTGATTCTGTTCCTCCAAGGTCCATCACAGGCACGGGAAGCCTCCTCTCAGTCCTTGGGTTAAGGCCCTTTTTCAGACCAGCCAATTCTTCTCACCTCTAAAGCTAAGATTTTGGAAACAGAGGAGTGTTTCCTCCCTAAAGGCCAGGTGAAACTAGTCTTCTGGGGGCACAAGGTTCTTTCTTCAAGGGAGGAAACAAACCCTCTTCCCCCTTCAGGCTGGCTCCCCCTCTGCTCAGCAAAGCATCCGCACCACCCAAGAGCACAGCTGGCCTCCATGCCTGTGGCTTTGTCCTCTACTGTGGAAGCAGTGACAGAGGCAATGTGTGGGAACAAAGTATGATACTGACTTCTTCGTCTTGCCCCCGTCCCTTAAGCAAGGCATTCCAAGTATTCACACAGCGTTTCCCTGGATCAGTTGCCTACATCATCCAGGGTCTAGAAGAAAGTGCTAGAGCCTTGTGTAAATACGTGTTTTGCGTAAAGGGCTTGGGCATCCACAGATGTCAGTATCTGTGGAGGTCCTGTGACCTGTCCCCTGCAGGTGCTGACAGAGACCGTCGCCTGTAGGGGGGTTCTGTGACTCCTCGAGAGCACTGCAATCTCCAAGCTTCCTGTTCTTCTAAAAGTGTCTGCAGACCCTGTTAGACAGGGAGGAAACATAGGCATGAAGGTAAAGTCACTGATGATGTCATTTCTGGTCCTCTAGATCAAAAGACATGGCCAAGCTTGAACCTGGAGAGTGCAGTCTTTACCATTAGATGCGCAGCATACGTAGTTGTACACCTGTCGTCTGGCTCCCTCCATGGTTCCAGTCCCTCTCTCTCCCTCCTCTTCCGCCCTCCCTTCCCTCCTTCTCTCTCTCCCCCTCTCTCCTTGCCATACACCCTGAGTTAGCCTCCACCTCCATCCTTCTGCCTCAGCCTCCCCACTGTGAGAGAATTAATAGGTATCACCAAAGCCTGGTTCAAGAATGCAGTCACAGTGGCCCCTCTGGAAAATCCAGAGCTGTGCCGGGGACCATGGGTGCCAACCTAAGCCCCAGCCAATCCCTGAGCTGGGACCCTGACACCCACCCGCCCCACTGGAGGCTTGCCTGCTCTGAAGGTGGGAAAGCGTGGGAGACAGCGAACTGTTCCGAGGAAGGTTTCCATTTCCAAGCTGTGGTCTGACCACTCATGGTTTTGAAAGTGAAAAATTAAATCTTGGCTCTGGCCCAAGAGCAGAGAAAGCAGCATTTTATTCTTGAATCCCTGCCCAATCTGCCCCCCTCCCCCCACCAGTAGGGGGTTCTGTACCGGGAGGGATATAGTAACGTCAGCTGCCAAGGAACAGATCAGATGCCTTGACCCTGAGTTATTGCTAAGGTTAGAGAGCTGGGTGGCTCCACTAGCCTTGATGAATAGGGGTAGCCTTGACATTTCTGAGTCTCCCAGAGAGTTGATCCAGACAGGAAGTCACTGTGTGACCAAGGAACCTTCCCAGAGGATGAGAGCTGGTTCTGAGGCCAGTGTTAGCGTAGAGGAGACAAATGAGCAGTAGCTAGGCTGTCCCCAGGGGGATTTCAAGGGTGGCTTCTCTGGCAGGGTCCCTTGTTTTGTCTTCTGCCTCTTCCCCGGACAGGCAACCCGTAGCCGACATGTCTGTCTTCTCACAGCTGATCAGGCCTGGGTGTTTATCACCACCCAGCTGTGGCCCTACCTCTCTCGTCTCAACCCTACGATCTGGCCATTGTCCCAGACCCACCAGACCTGTGGGAGTGACCCTCTGAGGACTGCACTGTAGTACTCTGCCACCGTAAGAGGTTTGCTAGTAGCCTGGCAACTTTATCTGCTATATAGCCAGGCCCAGAGGGTTCCCCCAACACACCATGGTCTTCCCCGCCTGGGCTCCTTTGCCCTTTCTCCCAGCTGTTCTTCTCTACCTACCCTACTCCAGGCTGGGAGGTCCTGGAGTTTGAAGACACCACCCGTGATAGTAGACAGTGGATTCGAGGGCCTGCAGCTGACCTTCCCTAAACTATAGAGAAGATAGTGTGACCACCGTCAAGAAAATGAGGTTACAAGGCCAAAGTCCTAGCGTGATGCTTGACACACAATGAAGGGCTCAAGAGACATCAGCTGTGGTTGCTATAATGATACCACCAAGACTCGGCTACAGGTGGCCTGGAAACTGTTACAAGTCACCAGCAGGGAGCAATGCTTGCAGGGCCTTGGAATCCTAGCGATCCATCCCCATCAGTTTAACGGAGTGTCCAAAGAGAATTTAGTTTGTTGTACCTGGCTACTGGTTCCCCAGGGAAAATTCTCTCCGAGACTTTATTGGGTACACGGAGAAGTGGGTCCACCTGTTTATATCTCCTCTCTCCCCACACTCCCCGCCCCCCTCCCCCGGGCAGCTAAGTGCTGTAATGGAAATCTGAGGGTTATGTTCTCATTAAACACAATGAGCCACCTGGTCCCGTGTTTGTCCAACCTCATTTCATTCAGCTATCAGGCTCCAGGCCTTAACACCAAAAACAATAATAATTAAAAAAAAAAAAAATGTAGAAAGCCTTTGCCCTGCTTGTTTGTTTTCCCCTTAGAAGTTTTCCTTTGATTTCAAACCATGTGATTCAAGCAAAATGCGCCCCACATGTCCTGATCCACTTACTGATTCATTCAGGTACGACTGCAGAGGCGGGGTGGAGATGACTGGGTTTCACACACAGCATCAGAGCACGGACGTTTGCACTTGGACATCAAATAGCGCTTGTTAAGTGGCTGCGCAGAACTGACTTCTTTTGCTGCTGGTTCCTCTTCTCATCTCTTGGTTTGGGCAAGGATTTCCTTGATGCTTTGACTGACGACTGACGCTCAGGAACCATCCACTTGGCAGTCTGTCCACACTCACCCACATTCCCCGCTGTACAAAATGAAAGTGGCCCAGGAAAGTGGGTGGCCCTAGGGAGAAGAAGTGGGGTCAAGGAAGGTTCTGGAGAATAGATATTCACAGTATGTTCAGCATACCATGTTCCGGTTAAGGGGGAGAGGGGTAAGAGGGGGGCCGGAAGCCTACTCAGTTTTCTAACCTGAGAGTCAAATGGTTTGGGGATTATATGTTGAGGAATCTGAGGAGGAAAAATCCTATGGAAATTGGTTGGTTTAAAAAAAAAAAAAAAAAAAAAAAAAGCTTGTTGAAAAGTAAAAAATGAAGGGATTCAAGGTCAAGGGTAGATTTTTTTTTTCCTTCTGTCTATTTTTAGCCTGGACTCTTTCCTCTTCCACGTCTGATCCTCTATCAAGTGCTGTGGAGTTTTATCTCGTGAGTTCTGTGTTCCCTACCTACCACCAACAGTGTTGGGATCCTGTCACTTCTGCCTTGTGGTGGTGGGGCCAATCCGATCCTAGCACTTACTCTGTGCAGTCTGTTCATCTACTACAGGCTCAGTTCTTGGGCCTCATCCCACGGTGAAGGCAGAAGGACGTGTCCTCACCATGGCACAGATGGAGAAGCTAGGAAGGTGGGAGAACAAAAGGAGGAAGGAGAAGAGGAGGAGGAGGAGAAGGGAAAAATGAAGGGAAGAAGAAAAAGAAAGAAAGAAAGCTGTCCAACATTGCAAGGCATGACTCCAGCCCAAAGCCTTTTGCACTTGTCTTTGCTTTCCACCTCCATGGAATTCTTTCTCTGAGATGCCCAGAAGGCATATGGCCCTGCTTACTCCTGTGTAGTTGAGGTTCATAGCCTCACTCTCATGCTCTAGTCTCCAGCTATGCCAAAGCATTATTCACACTTTCATGCCTGCACACAGACTGTTAGGGAGTGGGGGGCGGGGTGCCCCCTGCTCTTCACAGTCCCAGTGATGCCTACTCCTATTGTCATCTTGCAGGCCCGGCATCCTGGACTTTTTTCACTTCTGAGATGCCCAGACAGCCTCTCTCCACTCAGCAAACAGTCCTTCATCACGGGCCACAGCCTAACCTTCCTTCAATGTCAGGGGGCGTCAGTCAGCCCTGGCCCGTGAGCACTCTTTTCTCTGTGACATCATCATGTTTCGCTGAGGGAGAGGCCTGTGGCCCAAACAAATGCAAGAATGCCCAAAACTTGGAATTTGAGAATAAAAGTAAATACGACTTGTCCTTTCAGGAGCAGTTAGCTGTGTGCCCCTGTAGCCTGTGTCCTGAGTGTCTCCTGGGTAGCCTGCCTTCGGGAAATGAAGCCTTTTAAAAAGTACAGCCATGTGGTAGATGGTAGATGGTAGATGGTAGTACCACTTGACACTGGCAGAGATGCCTGTGGACACTGAGCTCCTGGATCAAGCCATGTCTGAAGCAGATACTCTGAGCTTTTTATTCCCCCTTCAACCAAGTCAAGTCATATCCTGTCACTTGTCACTAGAAGTCATAAAGGATGCATCACCTGGAGGGCACATCCCTTCTCTATGCAACTCAGGACATGGTGCACACATCTGCTTCCTTTATTCACAGCCCACTGCGGTCTTCTTCCTTTGAGCTTAAAGGGGGGCTAGAGCTGTATCTCTGCTGTCCTGGCATGGGTTAATAGGCCCCAGCAAGCTGGCATTAGAGTTGTGAGCTTTGAAGTCAGTGAGACCGAATTTGAAGTTTGGTTCTGTGCATGCTGTGGTTGGCTGCGGACACTCTCCTCCTCTCTCTCCCTGAGTCTCACTGTCCTGGGTGGCCCCTGTCAAGGGTCACCCAGATTGTTCCTCTTGCCCTGAACAGAGTATCTGACCGCCACCAAGCATGGAGGAAAAGACCATACAGACCATGGAGAACTGAGAGAGTCCTCTGAAACTCACAAGCAAGGCTATGCACAGTGCAGGGTGGGGACGGGCCACACACAGACAGCAGGTTACCTTCAAGGGTAATAGCTGCTTCTGCACACAGAGATAGGAGCTGGGGAAAGCTCAGGAGTGCGTGTGGAAGGGGGCAGATATGGAATGTAGGCAGAGGACTGTGTTGTCCCCAAAGGCTCTTGCCACTTTCACACCCTTGCCCCAGGCTCAGGCCTGGGATCCTTTGCTCTGGGGAGAAGTGTATAGAGGTCAGCCCAGCTGGGCAGACTCAAATCCCACAGCCCTGTGGCCCGCCTTCCCAGCGATGTTTCCGAGCTTCTGCTCTCTGATCTCCAAAGTGTATTGTGACAGCAGAGGGTCACGTGGTGTTGGCTCTTAGGCCTGTGTCACAAACAGTGGGTATCTTGAAAACTCCTGATGCAGCAGGCTGGGACTCGCTCCTCTCTGCCGCCATGTCCAGGCTGCCACAGTCGGGTGCCGTGCCTTTAAACCCTGCCTCTTTATGCTCACCCCAGTGCCCAGCACCTCAGCTACCTCATCCATGAGATGGAGCCAACGATAGCTTCCACCTCACCTGTGGCTTTGTAGGGTTGACTTGACTTCATATAAGCAATATGCGTCACACTGTCTGACACCTGACAAAGGCCCAACAAATGTCAGCTTTAGGACTTTCTGGAGTAATTAAGTGAGTCTCCTTGCATCTCAGAAGAAATGGAGGGAAGTGTGTCTGTTCTCATATACATAGTCCCAGGCGCAGGACTGGAGAATGTCAGCAAAGAACACTGTGCACTAAGCAGGGTGTGCTGGAGACGGAGCAGAGAGGGAGGGAGTTCCTGACCAGCTTCCCATCAGCATGGATGCCAGGGACTCTTCCTTAGTGGTCTGCCCAGCACATCCATTGCTTGAGCCTGTATCATAGGGCTGATGGTAAGGGACACTCATGGTCCCTCTGTCCCAGCTACAGGGTGAGCACATGACCAAGGTTCAACAGTGACTGGTCCAGGACTGGGCACCAGATCCAATCTAGGCATTTGATGAGGTTTTTCTCACTGGGGATGGTGAAGAGAACTCTGCTCTCTCATGCCCTGGCTGTGGGGTTACATGTCTGTGGGGTTGCATGTCTGTGGGGTTGCATGGCTGTGGGGTTGCATGGCTGTGGGGCTGCAGGGCTATGGGGCTGCAGGGCTGTGAGGCTGCAGGGTTGTGGGGTTACATGGCTGTGGGGCTGCAGGGCTGTGAGGCTGGAACCTAGGCCATGCTTTCTACTGCATGCACACGAATCTGAGGGGCATGGAGAAGAGAAAGGGGTGCAGAGGAAGGAGAACCAGGGCGTGACCGTGATGGGGAGAAAGAAGAGAGAAGTGATGGAGAAAGGATGGGTCCCAGCCTTCTGGTCCTCCCTGGTTTAGCTGCTGGAGCCAGTGCTGCTGTGTGTGAGTACCATGCCCCTGTGCACTTGAGATGAGATGCACTCCTGGGTGCTGTGGCAGGGGATGACTAGTTGATGGGTCACAGGTCCCATCAGTGTTGGCTCTGTCTTCAGTGGATGAATATGACGGCGTCTTGGGAATGTGTCTGCAGAAAAAGAGGAGAGTCCCTGAATGTGCTGGAAAGGAGAGGGGACTCCCGGAAACACTCGGTCTCCCATGTCTTGTCCTAGCAAAGCTCTGAGCATGAGCTGAAGCCCACTCAGGAAGTCCCCAGGAAGGCCAGGCTGTGGCTGCAACCACACTGTAAGCTCTGCAGAAGACAGTGAGGCCTCAGTTTCCTCCCAGCCAAGGTCAGACAGCTCCAGATCCAAGTCCCTCCTCTCTGCTGCCATCCCTCCTCACGTGGAGCCTGGCTGACTCCCTGTGGCTTGTCCTAACCATCTGTAACAGTTTGGAATAATTCCTGCTCTCATGGGAAGAATAACACGTTAGGGGTAGTGATCTCTCCCAGTGAGCAGGAAGTGCATGGTCCCAGCATTCTAAGGACACAGTCTCCCTGGGCTGCCATTTGGTTCTATCTGGATGTCTCTAGGGACAAGACAAGCTGCAAGGAGCTGCGGATGGAGCCCTGGGGTTCAGGTCTACCCTCTCATTGGCTCATGACGTGATCTTAGGCCATCCCACGAGCCTCAGTTTCCCAATCTGTAAAATGACAGGGGCTGGAGCCTGAACCAACTTAACCTCTAAGGCCTCTCTTAGCTGACATGAAGCAAGAACTTTACTTAAGTCCTTCAGGCCTACAGAGGTCGCAGCTGGTCCTCTGACCCAGCAGCTCTCTCCTCCTAGTGTTGGGCACCCACAGCAGGAGGCAGTCGCATGCACCTGGCATTCTCCCATCTTCACTTCCCAGGGCTAGCTGTGATTATTTAACTTTGCCCTTTTCTCTTCCACAGCCATTAGGATGCAAATGCGACCAGTTGACATTGTCCTAGGACTGTTGGAAAAATAGACTCTGTTGCGTAATTTTAACCCAAGTCACTTGAAATATCAGTGCTTTGTCACGAGCCAGTAATTACCTTGCCGGTTTCCCCCCAACTGATTCTGGCCCAGGAGGTTGTCTAGACAGTGGATCAAAGCCGTGTCTGTAATGGGCCCAGGAAGAGACAGCAGTGTTTCACATCCAGATGAGGAGATGTGCAGATGGCGTGTTCCCAGCTGGTACCCAGACCCCCCCCCCACACACACACCAAGATAGGCATTGTTCTCAAACACGGACAGTGCTGGTCAGAGGGACCTGCGTGCCTGAAGAAGATACCAAGTTCCCAGCACAGCATGGCTCTGGAGAGGAGAGAGGGCAGAGGGAGGAGTGACAAGGGAAGGAGCTAGAAAGGGAATGGAAATCTCTGTTGTCAGGTCTCCTGTGACAGACCCCAGGGTTATTGGTGCCTCCGTGGCGGGTGTGTCCAGTGAGCAGACTCGTCAGTCCACAGAAGCACCTCATAGTGCAGGAGTCAAAGTCATGGACAAATACTGAGACCCAAAACCTCTGCAAACATCTCAGAAATCACCTAGGCTTCTGGTCCGGGGGTTTCTAGCTATGCTAGGGGGGGCCTGAAGTGTTGTCAGGGGCTGCTAACAGCTAGGGTGTTACCCCGTTTCTGCAAATGAGGAGCCAAGGCTGCCCAAATTGGGCATAATAGGTTGTTTCTGCCCATGGGTTCTTCATTAGGGCTTTACTTCCTCATAGTCCCGCATAGTCACGCACACACACACACTTATTTATGAAATTAACAAATCCACTGAGGAGTAGCTTCTGCCTTTAGTTGGACTTCAATGCACACTGTAGTTAAGTGCTTCCTGTAACAGAGAACTTCTTACACAGCAAGGCATTGGGGAAGGGAACCACTCAAGAGTGTGTAGACTTTGTCTCAGGATGCATCCCAGGATGCGACATGGCGCTGAGCTGTCATGTCCTCCCATCTGTGACCTTGCCCAGTCTTTCCTTACTTTTTAGGGCATGACTACCACACACACTGGCAGTTTACCCATTTGCCTAACCATTCTCTGACCCACACGGTGGTCCATCCTTTGGAGGCACTGATGGCTCAGAAGGGGATCACGTGAGGTCTTGGTCTTCTGATGAAAGACTGACAAGATTCTGACCAAAGCTTGAGGAAGAGGTTGGGGTAGACAACTCCTGAGCCTGTGGCTACAAATGGGTGCAGAGCTGTGCTCAGGACATGGGGTCCTTTGGCCAAGCTTTGCACTGAGGGCAAAGGACTGTCCTTCCTGGAGCAGCCCTTGAGGTCACACAGGAGTCTTCATAAATGGGGCATCATGCAGCTGCAGCATTACATGTCAGCACCTCCTCATGGGCACCACCTGTACTGTGGGCTCTGCTGCACTCCCTATAATGAGTTACTACATCTTGGTCTCCAGGACCTGTGAAGATGACCTTTCCTAAAAGGCATTTGAGGAAGAAATAAAGTTAAGACAAATCTATACTGGATTAAAGTTTGTCCTTGCAAGATGAGGGAAATCTGCCAGGGCACCATGCAGGGGAATGGCCATAGAGACAAAGATGGCATCTGTGCCTTCAAGCCGAGGCATGCCAAGGTCTGCTGACAGCCACCAGAAGCTGGGAGAACCTGGAAGGGGTCGTCCCTAGAGCCTGTGGGGAGAGTCAGGCCTGTCCGGTACAGAGCTTTTTGCTGCCTAAGTGATTGTGTCAACTTGCAGCAGCTCCTGGCAGCCCCCACCTCCCAGCATCTGCTTAGAATCTCATAATTGAGCATGAGCCTGGGTCACTTCTAAGATTAGCAGTAAAGGATGGACTCTGGCTGTCTCTACTGTCCTCCGGTTCTCCTTGCTCTCTCTAAGGAAGCAAGCTGCTATCTTGTGGCCTGGCCTATGGAGAACCCCCTGCAACCCCACCCCATGAGATGAGGAGCAGTGGGTGGTCCTGGCCAGCAGCCTGGTTAGCTGAGGCCCTCCAGGCAATCCCCACAGGAACTGAATCCTGACCAGGAAGCCTGTGCCAGAGCTTGGAAGATGATGCTTCCCAGAGTTGGTCCCGGTAATGACTATACTGTGGCTGATACCTTGATTGTTGCATTGTGAAGACCTTGAGTCAAAAATTCCCATTGAACTCTGACCGACACCCGAAGGCAGAATGCTGGGAGGTAGTAAAAGATGCTCAGACCCAAGGGGTTTTTAGGTCTTTCGTTCTGCAGAAATAGATAGCACGCCATGTGACAATCGCAGCTGGTGAGCACCTCAGACAGAGACATTAAGGCAGCCTTCACACATCCGTGAGCTTTTATTTCTGAAAGAGGCTGGAAATTTCACTTATTTTTTGTTTGCATTTATGTATTTTGTGTGTGAGAGAGAGTACATGTGCCGTGGTCTGCATGCATAGTCAGAGATCTTGTTGGCCAGGCGGGTTCCTGGAATCAGGCTCAGTTTACCAGGGTTTGACTTGAGCCACTGAGCCATCTCACTGGCCATGCATTTATTTTTAATGCGAAAGGTCCCACTTGTAGCAGCATTTCTCTGGCAATTTTTCTGCCTGTGGGTTGTTTGATAGGATCTAGAAGCATCTTTGAACACTGTGACTGGAACATGCTGCTGGATTCTAGAAGGCAGAGGTCGGGCAAGCTGCTAAATGACATGCAGGGGAATACCATCTGATTCCACGAGGACAGTAGGTTGTGGAACCAACCAACAAAGAAAAACGTGTTCCAAATGTCCCCGTCCTTCTGTTGAGAAGCTCTGAATTAGCCGGGCATAGTGGCGCACGCCTTTAATCCCAGCACTCGGGAGGCAGAGGCAGAAGGATTGCTGTGAGTTCGAGGGCAGCCTCATCTACAAAATGAGTTGAAGACAGCCAAGGCTACACAGGGAAACCCTCTGTCTCAGAGAGGGGGGGGGGCTCTGAATTAAAAATAAACAACACTTGAGATGAACTACAAGCTTGCAGAATGGACCTGGTGGGATCTCAGGGCCCCAGTCTCACTAGGGTAGCTTTCCAGGTCACTGTGGGTCAGGGATGGCTTCCTACAGAACCAGGGCAGACCTTCACCACTTGCCTCTCCATCACCTTTTTCTCATCCCCTGTCCCATCTCTCTCCCTCTCTCTCTCTCTCTCTCTCTCTCTCTCTCTCTCTCTCTCTCTCTCACCTCTGAGTGATGTTGTGGGCTTCCAGACCCCTTTCAGGCCCTAGACTATAATACTTCTCAGTTATTACTCAACAGTGTCTAATATGGAAACCCCAATTGCTCATCTACTCTAAGATTTCTTTACTCTCCTCGGGCCAGACCTCACTTGAACACTCTGCAGGTTGACCCTTGGACAGAAGGATGGCTACGGCAGCCACGGTACAGTTAGATAGCAGAAGGCTGACTGGGATTCCTAACAGAAGTCTCTCAGGACAGGGGACTGGTTAAATGGGTCCTAAAAGAACAGAAGGGCCAGAAAGGGGACAGGATGGTGACACAGATAAGCGATTACAGCAAGTACCTAGGGTCTAGGATGGGAAATGGGAAGAGGAAGACGTTACTGGATTCTGCAAGCTGTGGGGAGCTGCAGTCATTTTGAGAGTTGGGATTGGGGGAGGGGCTTCTAGTCCTCATGAAAAAGAGGGGCAATTGTTGACCTTGCATTTATTTGTGGCCAAGTAAGGCCAAAACTGGGCACACGTGGACAGAAACAGACTTGACATGTGGACAGAAGCAGACTTGACACGTGGACAGAAGCAGACTTGACACGTGGACAGAAGCAATCTTGACACGTGGACAGAAGCAGTCATGACACGTGTACAGAAGCAGTCTTGACACGTGGACAGAAGCAGACTTGACACGTGGACAGAAGCAGACTTGACACGTGGACAGAAGCAATCTTGACACGTGGACAGAAGCAGTCATGACACGTGGACAGAAGCAGTCTTGACACGTGGACAGAAGCAATCTTGACACGTGGACAGAAGCAGACTTGACACGTGGACAGAAGCAGTCTTGACACGTGGACAGAAGCAGTCTTGACACGTGGACAGAAGCAGACTTGACACGTGGACAGAAGCAGTCTTGACACGTGGACAGAAGCAGTCTTGACACATGGACAGAAGCAGACTTGACACGTGGACAGAAGCAGACTTGACACGTGGACAGAAGCAGACTTGACACGTGGACAGAAGTAATCTTGACACATGGACAGAAGCAGACTTGACACGTAGACAGAAGCAGTCTTGACACGTGGACAGAAGCAATCTTGACACGTGGACAGAAGCAGACTTGACACGTGGACAGAAGCAGACTTGACACATGGACAGAAGCAGTCTTGACATGTGGACAGAAGCAGTCGTCTTGACTCTGTACTCTAGGCTTACAAAATGGCAGCCATATTTCTAGCTCTAAAACCCAAGGGCAGTTGTGATGATGTCACTCATTGCAGGTGATGTTGGGTACTGGCAGAAGCCCAGCTGCTCTGTGAGGGTGTGGGTTTGAGTGCGTCTACAATAGAAGTCCACAAAGTTTGGGAAGGGGTCCACTGTGCAGAAGGTCCAGCCAAGGCCAGCAGCGTTTCAAGGTCAGCTGAAGGCAGAAGTACACAGACCACCAAGCTTACAGGTCTAGCCCTAAGGTGTATGGGAGCTGAGAAACACCCACCTGATGCCATTTTAATATCTGATTTTGAGCTTTTCCCTTGACAGTTGGCGGCTCACCTCTCCTCCTACCTGCTGATCTGCCACTGGTGCCTCTCGCTGGCAGAGCCTAAGGGGCCACCAGGGGAGCAGCTTGAGAATGGTGCTTCTTATCATCTCTCTGCTCATTACCCCATCTGCACTGGGGTGGGTTTACCTGAAGATAGCCGAAGGGTCCCAAAGGCCAGGGGCCCGGCACGCATGTCCCTCATGGCCTTTCCAGAGTGCTTTGACTTCATTTAGGCACAAATTGTCAGTGTTCTCTATACCCTGTTGAGCTCTCCCACACATTCCCACTGTCCTTTGTGCCTTACTCAGAAACCTGCCTCTGGGGAGTCCTGGTTTCCCCACTTCCTGTCTTATAGACAGCCCCTGACTGGCCATCTCAGTGTCCCCCAGCTCCTGAGATCTCCCACTACACCTCTTACAGGGACACCCTGCTGCTCCTGCTGTCCCAGCATGCCTTGCTTTAAATGAGTCCTTTTCCAGAAGGCTCTGGCTCAGCCCGGTTCCATGCCCCTCCTCCCCCTCCACTCTGCTCTGCCAAACTCCAGAAGGTCAGGTCTCTCAGCATCCTCTCCTTCATTACTCCCCACAGGAAAACCAATCAGGCTCTGGCCTTCACATCACACCAGAGGGAAGCCAGGTGCCATGTTTACGTAACTCTAACATATCATTAAGGGTCCCTAAAGCCTTTTCTACTGCACTAACAACACCAAGGGGAGAACTGCAGTAGAGTACCTAAATACAAGTGAATAGTAGAAACAGGATTAGTTCACACAGCCGCCTTCCATGTTGGCTCACTGGCTGAGCTGGTGTCTCTGTGGGTCTCTTTGGTCTTCTCTCATGTTGGCCACATGGTCCTTGATGAAGAAGGAAAGGGGGTGCAGGAAGAAGAGCCCTCCCTTTCCCAGCAGGGCTCTCGAAATCTTAGGCTGACATCTTGTTGCAGAGAAGAGGATTATGGCTCTGATCCCAGCTTGATTAGTGACAGGAGGGAATGGAAAGACCACAAAGACTATATTGAACCATCCCGAGGAGCTTGGAAAACCAGAGGAACTTGTGGTGGTGTCCTCTGCTTGTTCTGTAATGGGTTTTATTATCATCGTTGTTGGTTGCTTTGTCTCTGCCATGCTCAGGAGGAAGCCAGGCCTTGTCCTTCTTAGGCTGCTGTTTTACTACCGAGCTCCACCCCCAGCCTAGGGACACTAAAGAAGCATCCAGAAAGACTTGGGTGGGGAGCCAGCAGCTTCTACCACAGGCATTTCAGCTACTTCTGACCTCCTCTGTGTAGACAGCACTGCCCTGTGTGTCGCTTCACCTTGTCAGAGGAATTAGCCATGGCCTGAGGTAGCTGTCAGGGTCCTGCTTCTGTGAGTCACCTGAGGCCCACATCACCAGCAGGGCTGACATTTCCTGGCCGTGAGCCAGACTCCTATCAGCTGATACAGACAATCTGATCACTTCCACATTGTTCCTTTCTACTTTGATTTTAGCAAATCCTTTGGATTTTTTTTTTTTTTTTTTTTTTTTTTTTTTTTAGCTTTAGTCTAGTCAAAACACTCCAGCCAATCCCAACCTCAGAACATGCAAGGCCCAAAATCAACAACTTAGAACAAAACCTTAATTCAACCAACAGGCCTTTTTTTTTTTTTTTTCCATCAGCCACTTCTCTGGAAATCCTGCAGTGTGCCCTTTTGATTAGTGATTAGATTAAGAAGCCCCACTGTCATTCACCAGGGCCTCCGGCAGGCACTGTATTTAACAACCCCAAAAGTTAGCTGGCCACAAATACAATTTGTTCATCCAATTGAACGGCTGTTATTAGAATGCTGTACTAGTTAGGGCAGGCGTTGCTAGCTGCTGCAATAGCTAATCTCCAAAGCACACTAGCTTACCCTGACAAACGTTTCTATTTAAAGGGAACCCTGACCAAGTAGCCCCACAGTGCTTCCACTGTGTCCCCTCTCCTTTACGGGCCTGATCCTCTCCATCAGCCAGTGTGTGGGAAGAGTGGGCTGACTGCCCTTCTCCTACCCCACCCCCACCTCCAGGCCCAGCTTTAGGGAAGGAATGACCAAACCACAGACCCCTACCTGTGCAAGTACTTTTACACAATACCTTGTAAATGGCTATCCAAATTCCCATTTTACAGATGAGAAAGATAAGGCTCGGAGAGCTGACATTTCTTGTCCAAGGCGACACAATCAATAGGTGAGACAACTGTCTTATTTTCTGTGAGAACTTTCTATATAGGTGATCTGCCCATTTGGAGTCTACTTTTGTACAAACATTTTGGTTTTTCTTCTGTGTCCCCAATCATAAAACAGATCTTTAAAAAAATACCTGATGTTTACTTTTATTATTTTTTAGATGACTCTAAAAGCAAAAGTGTGTCTATTCCCTTCCACCTTCTTTGACACACAACAGTATTGTTTTTTCCATGGCATCATTTTATTAATTCTTTGAGAATTTCATACAGTGCATTTTGATCATATTCACTTATCCTCCCCCACTTACTCCCAAATCTACCCCATCTCTCTACCTATCCAACTTTGCTCCCCCCCCCGCCCACTCTTTTTTTCTCTCACTCTCTCAACCCAATGAGTCTAGTTAGTGCTATCCAATGACTCTTAAGAGTAGGGCCTGCCCCTGGGTGTAGTTGGTCTACCAGGGGCTACACCATTAAAGTAGGCGTTAAATGCCAATAAGTCCTCAGCTAGTGGTGGGATTTTGTGCCTCCTCCCTTCCTCCATGCTGAGATGTTGTCTGACTTGGGCTCGCATAGATCTTGTGCTTGTTGTCACAACTTCTGCCCTGTTGTGTCTACAGACTACGGTTTCCCTGAAGTCACCCGCCGGCTCTGGCTCTTACAGTCTTTCCTCCCCTCTTCCATGACACCCTTGAGGCGTAGAGTGAGAGATGTGGTATAGACGTCCTAGGAAGGGTTGAGCTCTATGCAAACTCTCAGTCCCTGCATATTGACCAGCTGCAAGAAGAAGCAGCTCTGATGAGGCTGAGAGAGACACTAGTCGACGGGGACAGCAATATGTCGCTAGGGGTCAGCTTAATACTGTGACCATTTAGCAGAATAATAGTAGGCTTTCTTCTCTAGCCTACGGCCTCTCTAGCCATAGGTTCTTGACTCTGTTGACCATGCCAGGTATGGGTTCTATTTTATGGATCGTGCCTTAGATAAAAATCAAAACAGCAATTGGTTGCTCCCATAACTATTGTGCCAGCGGGCATGTCGTAATAGTAACAGTATGTTTAAAGACAGTGCATTATTCAGTGGCGTAAAATGCTAGCTTATTTAATGAGACCTCATTTTCCCCCTTTCTGCCCTAACATGTTTGTTCATTTGTGGACTCTCTACTTGAATTCCTCATTCCTGTACCTATACCAGGTCTGGCTAACTTCTCGAGCATCGAGGGTGCATAGGCGCACACACGGCACACACGATCGAGCTGTGCCAGCGCCTCCTCCTGCTGCTTGCTGCTCACTTGCTGGCTCCAGCGTGTGCTC
This sequence comes from Acomys russatus, assembly GCF_903995435.1. Lineage (NCBI taxonomy): Eukaryota > Metazoa > Chordata > Mammalia > Rodentia > Muridae > Acomys > Acomys russatus. Next base: position 15,587,908 of record NC_067161.1, read on the forward strand.
CATTTGTCTGCCATTGACGCCATCCGTCTCCTTCTCTGTGATCTTTTCTGACGCTTCTAAGTTTAACCAACCTATTCTCCCAAGAGGTCCTGATAAATATTCAAGTCTTTTCCCTCCATGGTTTGGCTGTTTTTTTTGTTTTTTTGTTTTTGTTTTTTTTTTTGTTGTTGTTGTTTTTAATATCTCATTCTCTTGGGCATCTGGAATGCATTTCAGAGCAAGGCGGCTGTGCCATGCAGAAGATTCCAACTGCAGGTCTGTAGCCTGAAAGAGGAGGGGGCCTCATTTGCACTTCAAGTGGTCTGGCCTGGCCTGGCCTGGCCTGCTGCTCTTCTCAGGCCACAGAGACCTGAGCAGCCTGGAAAGCACAGAGGCTGGGATCCTTCTTCCCCCGCACCCCTCCCCGCCCCCCACTACAGAGGCTACCATAGCTGGACAAAGTCAGCATACCAAGCGTTCTAGAGTTCTCTCTGCTTGGCACAGATTGGGCCAGGAAGCTGGCTATCAGACATCCCCCTGAGGCAGCAGCAATCACCCCCATTTGACAGGTGAACTGAGCCTCTTTACCTCTGGCTATTCAGGGCCTGGCCTTCTAGCTGCTAATCACCTAAATGTGCTGGTTGTCATGAAATTAAGTAGGATGCCTTTAAATTAATACCACCTCTCCTCTCTTGGGCATGTTCAAGAGTGCCCTGAGAAGACAAAGGCACTGAAGAAGGTCCATTTCCAAGAGAGTGGCCCACTGTCCCACTGATCCGATGCCAAGCCATTGCCACCCTGCCGAGCCTAATTCCTATGTGCTGCCTATAGTAACTGGTTTCAGGCTTGCTAAGTAAGAACACAGGTCAGTCCAAGGACTTAGGATAAGGCGGGTAGAGTTTGGGGCCACATCAGGAATGCAGACTTGCTTGTCCTCTTGTCTCAGGAAGCTTTCCGGTTTTGTGAACCTGGACTTCTGAGTGAGGAAGTCGTGTGGTAGAGGACCGATGGAGAGGTATGAGGGAATACAGCTGTCACGTTGCTTTGGTGGACTGTCAAAACAGGGTGATGATGTCAAAACAGACGACCACGCTACCCTCCCAGCAAACTTCTGACACAGTGTGGCCAGGGGGTCCCCAGATCACAAGCAAAGTGCTCGTTTCTGCAGAGGATACCAGTTAGAGTCCTGACACCGTCTCCTTGAAGATAAGGTCAGCCCTGCGGGTCAAGGGCTCATACCCCAAGGCGGCCGTCACCTCCAGGTGCTTCTGAGTGACAGGCTACAGCTTGGATTCAGCAATCTGCTTAAGCCACTGGTCTCCTAGAGTGGAGAGTGGAATAGAGGGATCCACAGGCTTGTAAGTATGGTTACTGTAGGGAAAAGCCTAAAGAAGAGGAAAGGGTGTGCAGAGCCAAACGTGGGAGAGGAGACAGCGGTTGCTATGAATCCTTAGTACCTTCCCTGGCACCAGCTGTCTGGCAACCCTCCCATCCCTGGCCTTTCAGATTACTGTGGTACTGATGGGTACTGAACTCCTGAGTTCACTTAACCTTCAGCAGCGTTCTCCTTCCCAGGGGCTGGGGAACAGGGGTTTTGGCTTTGGTGTTTTGGGTGAGCAGCTCCATATTGCAATGCAGGTAGTTACTTCAGACCTGGCAGCCGGTGAGGATTTGCTGCCAAAGCAGATCCCCCCAAGCACCTGGGCGGGAGAGGTGGGGCTTGCAGCTAAGCAAAAAGGACACAATACATTCTGGAGTTCAGAGTGGACCCCAGCAGCTCCGTCCACAGGACAGAAATGGCTCCATTTTCAGCAAGGGTTCTAGGAGATTTTTGTGGATTTCAAAGCCAGAAGCTTAACCTGCTGTGTGAAAAGGCAGGCACAGGGAGTTAGGAAAAGTTGCCTTCCCCCTCCTAATGATCTTGCCACAGATGTGCTTTTCTCTGTTAAATAAAAAAAAAAACCAACATAGCAATTCGGGAAAACAGTTTTGAAGAGCCACACCAAGGTAATGGAGGACTCGGTGTGCTGCTTTTATTGGGTTGAAGCCACTGTCACCACGGGGTAGGAAACAGGTAGGATGTCCTAAACAGAGACAGCAGTGAGTCGGGACAACCTCGAGTCAGACAAATCATACAGTGCCCCACCCCCAACAACAAATGCAGGGGACTAGCTTAATGTCTGTCTGTTTGCCAGATTATTAAAAAGTATCCATGTAAAAAGTATAAAAATCACACAGAGAAAAAAATGTGTAGGGTGCAGGACAAATGACCCATAATCCTCTTCGCAAGTAACAGCTTCTTTGCATTGAGGTGTTTTTCCCCATAGAATTTCCTTCTAGGCTTAAAAAATAATTACATTTTAAATTTTATTTATTTATTTACTGCATGGACACGTGTGCGTTTGAGTGCACGCGTGTCCCAGCACATGGTTTAGAGATCAGAGGACAAAATAACATGTAAGAGCTGATTTTTCCTTCCACCATGAGAGGATCAAACCCAGGTCATCAGGTCTGGCCACAAGCAGCGCCAGCTGCTGAGCCATCTCCACAGCCCAGCTCTTGTTTTTAGGCTAACACGAACCCTGACAATATGAATATGCTTCCCCATTACATACAGCGAGCACATACATTTCGGATTCTAAAAATGGAATATGCATGCTGGAGACAGTCTAAAAATTACAACAAAAGAATGAAGAAAATGAAGTAAAAATAAATTAAAATCCTACCACAAAGAGGTTTAACATGGTGATATCCCCCCCGGGCTTTTCTCTTTACTTCTTTCAGTATGGTATATATGTTTACTTAATTTTATTCTTTACTTTCTTTCCTCAATTTTATATTCTAAGTGTTTTCTCATGTTACTGTTCACTCTTTCAGTGTTGCAGAATGTTCTTAGTCTAGATATTACATAACATATTAAGCTATTTCCTTTATGGTGAACGTTTGATTTTCTGCTAATTCTGTTTTGAAAACCTTTGCCCACAGCTCTTTTATTTCTTCAGGAATGAGTCCTTTAAGACAAGTTAGGACTCGGAGCAGTACAGCTTCTCCGGAGAGTCTGTATCTTCGTGAACACTTATTGCTGCGCACACTGGGGCTGTGCACCATCACCACCCTGCCTCACCGTGCCCTTGACAGCGGGCACACACTGGGGCTGTGCACCATGACCACCCTGCCTCATCGTGCCCTTGACAGCGGGCACACACTGGGGCTGTGCACCATGACCACCCTGCCTCATCGTGCCCTTGACATCGGGCACACACTGGGGCTGTGCACCATGACCACCCTGCCTCATCGTGCCCTTGACAGCGGGCACACACTGGGGCTGTGCACCATGACCACTCTGCTTCACCATGCCCTTGACAGTTGGCACACACTGGGGCTATGCACCATGACCACCCTGCTTCACCGTGCCCTTGACAGCGGGCACACACTGGGGCTGTGCACCATGACCACTCTGCTTCACCATGCCCTTGACAGCTGGTGCACTCACCTTACCAAAGGCTAGTGTTAATGGAGTAGGGTGTGGTCTCTAGCCAACTCCCCAGACCCCAAGTATCTTCCTGTGCAGGGCTCTGAGACACCTTCTCCTGAGAGTCCCTCCCCTCCCCCACTTCTTAACAAGACAAAGGGTCCTTAAATTAGGAGGATGAAGGACCCCACCCCTAGGGAAAGCTTCCATGGCTAACTAATGAGATATACAAGCAATTAACAACCACAGGGTGAGGAACTATTAGTCCTCCCCAGGGGTGAGCCTCTTGGTAGGTTACCCAATATGGGGAGGTCAGGTCAGGCCTGGAAACTTGGGCATGTAGACAACGCTGAACAGAATCAACAGGGTGCTTATATTTATTTGTTTATATGCATATGCAACTCACTGCTTGAAGAAGAGGAGGTCGTGAATTTGGGATGCGAGGGTACACATGGTAGAGGGAAGGAAGAAATGATGTAAGCATATTTTAATTATATATATATATATATATATATATATATATACATACATACATACATACATACATACATACATACATATATATATATATATATATATATATATATATATATATATATATATATAAAAACGTGGGATAATTTCAGTTTCCCAAATTGGAAAGCTGGTTCTCCAAGTCTGCTTTCTTGAGTACAATGCGAACAGTGTCCAGCTTACAGAGTCAGGGGACCGGCTGACCAAGCAAAGGACAGCACACTGGTTGCTAAGCTCCACATATGCGTGGCCCTCAGCAGGTGCCAGAGCCCATCAGATGGCCCTTTTTTTGGCACTCCGCTGAAGCCTCAACCTGAAAGCCATTCGACAGTCGAGGGAAATAGAACTCAACGAATGTTTCTATCTGAGGAAGCCAGAACTCTGAAAAGCAAATTAACTTGCCTAAGCCATGATAGCTGGGGACTGACCAAGTGAGGCCCACACCCGTGGTCTAAAAGGGGGATAAAGCGAGGCCAAATGGGGCCTGCACATCTGGTTTACTTGGCCCACAAAGCCAAAAATAAGGGGAAAAAAGTAAATAGGATAAAATCAAATAAAGCCAGCCTTCAAATTTCACATCAGCGCAGTATAGGATTTCGAGCTCTCTGGAAACTGAGCGGGTGGGAGGAGCTTGGTGATGACCAAGCCCCTTTGCAAAGCCAAGGCCTCGGATTCCCCAGGTCCACAGGCTGTGTGGATTCCAGACCTGCCTGCTCCAGATGCACTGACCCACCCGGCTCTTGGGATCTAGGGTTTCTGTGGGCTCCCAGGCCCACTCTCCTGCTAACCTGGGTTGGCTTGCACCCAGAGGCCGGGGGATAGCCCATTGCATGAACCGCTGCTAAGCGGGCCGGTCCTGCGGCTGGGCAACTGCAGTCCAGGAATCTGGACGCGAGTTGTTCTCCGCCTAGCCACATGCATGCCGGGTGAGCTCACCCTGGCTCCCTGCCTCCTTCCCCCAATCTCTCCAATTAAAAACATATTACCTTCCCGCTCCGCCCGGAGCAGCCCTGGGCCGCAGCTTTATTTTATAAACACATTTAGACACGTTCAAAAAGGAATGATTCATGCTGGACCTGAGCGCTGCGAAACGCGAGGCCGGTTGAGCACTTTCACAGGGCAAGCATCCTGCGCTGGACCAGGCCTGGCCCTCCGGGGGTATCATCTCTCCTGCGCCAGGTCGGGGGGGGGGGCGGCGCGGGGGAGGCAGATTACCTGGCCGCAGCTGGAAGGACTTACCCACACGGCCACCTTTCGGCACCCCCAGCGCAGCCGCCGCAAGCTCTAGGAAGGGCAAGATACAGCCTGCCCCCTCCCCCCAGGGGAAGATTCCTAGGGTGCACCGCACCCCCCCCCCAACCGCCGCTGGCTCCTCCACCTCTCCCATTCCTCTGTAGGCTCTGGTTCTCGCTCATCAAATTTTAAATTCCTTTCTTTTGCCCATTCCTGAACCGTCCTGCAGGGTTTCGCAGCTTATTTCCAGTGTCTGTCTCCAGAGCCGTGAAAGGCAAGTGACAGGTGTCAGGATAATAAAAATATTTCTGTTACGGCTGCCGAATAACGAGAGTTGACTGTGCTCGGTGCCGGTCCTTAGTGGCTTATGTACATAATCTTTCATTTAATTTTCTGGAGAGCCCAGTACAGCAGGCGTTGTTTGGGATAAGGCCATTTTAGAGATAGGAGATGGGAGCATGGTAGGTTTTGATTCGGGGAAGCCTACCAGTAGGGACCTTACCTTAGTGTCAGAACTGGAGGGCTCTGGGACCATGTGCTCTTGTCACTTGATTTTACAAACCAAGAGGCTGAGGCTCAGAGAGGGCAATCTGGCAAAGAGCCCCAGGGATCTGACTCTTGTACCTAACTATAAGGCCTATGACATTACACCTGGAGTAGTAGAGACTGAGATTTTCTGAAGGCAGGCACGCGAGTGGCTTACCTCCTTAGAGTATTATTACCAATGACTGCACCTTTTGTTTTTGTTTAAGACCTTTAGATATATTTCTGCATGTGTGTGTGTGTGTGTGTGTGTGTGTGTGTGTGTGTGCGCGCGTGTAGGTGCAGATGTGAAGGTCAGAGGACAACTTGGCGGAGTCTGTTCTTTCCTTCCACCTTCTAGGTGCCTGAGATGGAGTTCGGGTCACCAGGCTTGGCTGCAGACAGCCACGGAGCCATCTCGCTGGCCATGCATGCCATGACTGCTGGATCTGAACCCGACACAAAGATGACAGTCCACACAGCCAGTCCCGCCCTAACCAGTGAGGATGCAAAGTCCAGAGAGCCCTGGTGATGGAAAGGCAGAAGGCACAGACACTCCGGAAGATAGCCTGTCAGCTTCCCACCGAATGAAACATGCTCTTACAATGGGCGGGATTCAGCCACTGTGCTTCCTGGCATTTTACACAAATGAGATCTAAAGTAAGGCCCCACAAAAGCCTGCTTATGAATGGTTACAGCACCTTTACTCGCTGCCCGCAGCTGGAAGGACTTACCCACACGGGGTGGGGCACCTTTCGGCACCCCCAGCTATGAAGCTACAAAGGCTTGGAAGCTATGAAGGCTTCCAGAGGGGGAGAGAGAGTGAAACTGACCCACTGGGCAGGACTGTTACTGCTGACGATCTCATTGCTGCCTTCCCCAGCCCCTGCTCTCTCACCTGGCACACCTGTGATAACTAAAATAGAAAAAGAGACGTGAGAGATGGCTGTTCTAGTTTCATCTCTGTTGCTGTTTTAAAACGATCTGACCAAAAGCAACGTTGGGGGAGTGTCTTAGTCATTGTTGTGTGGCTGTGAAGAGACACCATAACTGTGGCAACCCTCACAAAAGAAAACATTTCACTGGACCTTGTTTATAGTTTCAGATGTTTAACCCGTTACGTCATGGTGGGAAGCATGGCAGCACCAAGAAAGACAAAGTGCTAGAGAGGCAGCTGAGAGTTCTACATCTGGATCTGCAGGCAGCAGGAAGATAGAGCCACTGGACATGCCTTGGGCTTTTGAAATCCAAAACCCACCCCCAGTGACACACTTCCTCCACCAACAAGGCCACACCTCCTCCAACAAGGCCACGCCTTCCCCAACAAGGCCACACCTCCTCCAACAAGGCCACGCCTCCTCCAACAAGGCCACACCTCCTCCAACAAGGCCACACCTCCTCCAACAAGGCCACGCCTCCTCCAACAAGGCCACACCTTCCTGTTCAAACTGCCACAGGGAGGAAGGAAGGGGCTTATTTTTAGCTTGTAGGCTACAATCCATCATTGAGGGAAGCCAGGGTAGGAAGTCAAGCCAGAGCTTGAAGCAGCCATTCCTTAATGCTGCCTGCTAGCTCACATACAGGCTCATACTTACAGGACTTGCTCACACAGCCCGGCACTACCTACGCAGGGAATGGTGCTGCCCATAATGGGCTGCGCCCTCCTTCATTAATTAACAATCAAGCTCACCTCACCAGGACATATCCCACAGGCTATTCTGATGGGGAAACCCTTCCGCTGAGACTCCCTTCTGAGGTAACAATAGGCTGTGTCAAGTAGACAGTGAAAGTTAATTAAGACAGGTGGGACACTGCAGGTACGTGGCTATAATCCTCCTGAGTCCTAGCTCTAGAGTCTGGGGACCGGGTGCAAACGCCTGGAGCCACGAGAACTGAATGATGTTTGGTAGCGCAGGGTAGGGATACAGACACGGATTGGACTGGCAGGCTGTGTAGGACCTTGGACCCTTGCCACCGCACACCACCCTTGAACACCTTCTTTCTGGGCCTTGACCCGCTATGGGGAAGGCCATCCATACTCAGGAAGTGTGCTGCAGTGTCTACTTTTGACAGCACGTGATATCGAGTGCCCTTGCCCCTGTGACCGTTCCTTTGGGCCCTGCAACTCCAGGCTGAACAGGGGACTAGTGTCAGCAGACGCTGCAAGGAGAGGCACCCTTTAAAACACAGGCTGAGACTTAACAAAAACTGTCCCAGCTGTGAACAGCCTAAGGACACCCAGTGGCTACATATCAAACACTGTCCGAAAAGGGACGTTGAGTCAAACTCAAGGGACTCTGAAAAGACCACAGGCGTGAACTGATAGTAATGATTAACACTGGTTCACTAACAAAAGAACCCAGTAAAGTCAGGCGCACCAAGAGGAAGTGCACAGGCGTGGGCAGGGGGAGGATGCCCCCGAAGGATTCCGTGCTGTTTGTCCGATGTTTCTGGAAACCTCTGAAAAGGTGAGTGATGAAATGGAGCAGACTTTCAGGTTAGATAATGTGGGTTTGTAATTTGACTTTAAAACGGCATTTGGCTGCCTTGCCTCCGGTAGGTTCTCCCCACCTCCTCACTCCCCTGCCTCATGTCCACAGAACAAGGCTAAGAGCAGGTTTTAGCTCGCTGGGATGTTTGGAGAATTAAGAATGTATTGCAGACACAGCACCACCTGGCACGGCGCCGGCTACGTGTATGGCCGTCGTTAAGCTCTAAGTGTACTCACGGACCTGCACTCAGGGACGCGTGTACTGTGCTTATTACTGATGCGTGGACTAGGAGGTCTATTATTTATTTGTTTATTTATTTATTTTAACGAGGTCTAGTTTTATTGTTTTTTTTTTTTTTTTTGTAAAGCAAACACTGTCAGCCAGCTCTGTTCTTAGTAGAAAGACCTCTTGTGTTGAAGCCAAAAGTACTTGACTTGTCTTTCCAATGGTGTGGGCCGGGGCAAGCATTTAGGCTTGGGTTCAGAGTATTTTGGCGGGGTGGGGGGCCGTTGGGAGTATTTAATCTTCCTTTACATGCAGGGAATTGGCTTTTGAGTGGACTCACTGGCCTGACCCGCCCTTTCTCCCTTTATCCACCAGGCTTGAAGGCCACAAGGAAAGAGCTGGAACAGTTTCCACACAGAACAGAAGAATTCTGGGAGAAAGGGGGACTGAGCCTCCAAGCCTCAACTTTGAGGTTCAAAGCTTCAGGAAGACTTCAGACGGGATGCAGGAGCTTTGTCTTCTGGGAGGAGAGGGTGGCTTAGGAACCCTGAAGGGCTATGTGTGTGGGCACAGCGTTTCCACGCAGCCCCTATGTTCTCTTCTGCTTTGGTGCAGACACATCACTGAGCACACTGACGTGTGGGACTTCCCCACACTGAAAAAAATCCAACTTGAGGGCCTGAGCTGCCCAGGTTTACCCATGAAGAAGACAAACTCTGGCCACTGCTGGCTCTCCTGGAGGGAGAACAGGTCTCCTCACCCGTTCTGCGGGAATGTGGATTCTCCGTTTCTCTGACTGAGAACCTGGTTCAGTCTCCAGCATTCTTGTCCAGGACAAGGGCAACCAGATCTCAGCTGTAGATTCACATGGAGACTGGACTATTTGATTCTAGGCAGGAATGAAAAACAAACAATAATGGGCCAGGGTCCTCCCCCTTCCTCCAAGGGTACATGCTCAATGCCCTGGGAACCTTTCACTAGAACTTCTAGAAGTTCCCCCCAACCCTGAACAACACTACCCTGGGGGTCCACACTTTTAACCTTTGACATCTATTCATGCAACCTACACTAACAAGACCCTCTGTGAGGACTCTTCGTCTCATTTTCCAGTGCTGCTGCTGCCTACTGGGAGATGCCTTTGGCATCTAGTACTGGAGAACCGAATCCTGGTTAGCTGCATAACTATCCACATTTGTGAGTGTGTGCATGCAGACGCAGGTAGACCATGCAACTTATTATCTTAGAAGAGATGTTCTTCTGTGCTCTGGGCTTTTCTTCTCAAGTCCTGAATTCTTGGAAAAGGGCTGCACTGAGGGACTGGGGAGGGCGGTGCAGGGGGACAGGGGGATGGGGGGGGGGGGGGGGGGGGGAAGGAAGAACGGAAGGACTGGCAGAGTCGTGTGGAGAGAAGCTAATTTGTTTCTGAAGTCGACAGATGGGTGAGGACAAATTACTCCATGGGTATTAAAACTCTCTTTTAATTTAGCAGTGTTTGCAAACTGATCTGAGCCCCCTGAAGCAATTCAGAGACTACAAATCCAAGGACCGATTTCAGTGTGTGCCCCTACGGTGGCCCTGCAGGAGCCTCTAGGGTGTGCTTCGCCTGCAGTGCATACAGACCCAAGGAAATCCTGGCCATAATGTAACCGTCCATGAACAGATCGTAGTTAGGCGACAGTTGTACAGTTTCCCAATACCGGAAGACTCGAGCCCTCTCGGCTACTCCTGAGTGACTGTTTGGGAAAGAAAACTGTAAAACTGTGTGTATTTGTTGTAGAAAATTTAGTAATGTGTGACCAGCAAGACTCCCTTCCTCCAGACAGTTCTGGTATTATTTCAAACAAATGTTTATGGACACCGCCAGCACCTCAATGTCTATACAATAACCCGTCCCCACCCCTTCGAATCTTTAGCCTGCTTTTGTCTGTCATTAGAGTTAGTTGTTCATCCCTGTGGCCACAGGCCAGAGGTGTAAAGACACTTAGGAAGAAACCACGCTGGCTGCCTCACCCCAGCCCAGCCCCACTCCCGCTTCCCACAGAGGCTGCAGCAGCTGGAGCCCTGACCCTCCACACTCTCAGAGCACTCACACATCTGGAGGAATTGTTACCAAGATTAATGTCAGGCTCGCTGTCACACCCACCCTCTCCCCCCACTCCCCACCCCTCCAGGAAATTTCCTCAGTTTATCCAAACATTTCAGGGGGAGGGGAAGGGGTTCTCTGGGGCTTAAGAACCACAGCACAGTGCAGGACCGCACTTGACCTCCTGAATTCTCCTTTCCCCGGAGACACTGTGTGCAAATTTCCTTCTTTAATCGATAAAACAATGAGGTCGTGTACAAAAGCAATATGGCTTGAAAGAGTTTAAGGGGAAAATCAAAGAAGGAAAAACTAGACCCTTTGTGATGTTTTTGAGTGAAAAATAACATTGGAATGATAAGGAAATCGATGGTTCCAAAGCTTTTGTATGTGTGACACAGGGTCTTGAAGTGAAATACTTTGAAGTCTGAGTCAGAGGATTTTTGGTTCCCTGCCCCCAATACTGTATCAGAAGAAATTCTGTTGCTGTTTCAAACTGGCTAACATGCATTTAGAAACGTTTAAGTGACTTCTCCTTATGGCTAATGCATGCCATGTAACTAATGTGTCTTCCATGTTGCTCTGGCTGCCAGGGGGCTCAGGAACTCCCCACTTCAACTTAAATTACTGCACACGTCTTGCATATCGATGTTGTAATGTTCCCTCTGGTTTTGATATTTTTTTCCTGATCCTGGTTTTTATCTAGTTAGATTTTTGTTTTATTGCGCGTATTTCTCGTAAGCCACCTCAAATCTTTTGTTAGATTGATTCGCAGATCAAAACAAGTTGGATTTGTGGTTCAATTTAAGAAGAAAAGAGCGTTTCGGTTTGGTTTCAGAGTTCAGCAAATTAGTGTGATTAGCCCTGATTTGAGGTTTACAGTTTTATTACGTTAAAGTCCTTGGTATTTAACACATCAAAGGGCCCGAGAGCTCACACTTAACCTCCCACGTGTTAACACTACACAGTGCATTGTAGGTCTGTTTCCAATGATCATGGAGTTAGGCCTTCTCTGAGATCCCATGGAGTCTTGTTCACACTGTTCTGAGACATGGACGCCTGAACCCTGTTTTCAAGCACACACAGCAGGAAGAGTTTAGGAAGCAAAGTGTCCACTCTCAAACCAGTGTCCCCCCCCCCCATGTTTGCTTTGAGTGATAAGGGTCCAAGTATAGAGGTAAAGACGTGTCCTCCATTGTGTTGCCCACTGTCCATCACAGCAGTCCCCAAAATCTTCTGCCTGCTGCATCTTGTGCCTGCCCACCTTTTCAAAAGTTAGGATCCCTCATACTGAGGGACACTCGGCCTCAAGAGAGAATGTAGTCTCCCAGCAGGAGGTGATCAGTAGGCCTGGGTTCTGGTGAGATGTGATGTTGGCTCTGCTGGCTCCCCTTTGAAAGTCCTTGGATCCATTATAGACCTCACTCTCTGAGAATGTCTCTTTGGGGGTCAGGGCTCTGGTCCTGCTGGAATATTACCTCTCAGTTTGACTTTTGTGAACTTTGTCACTGGCCAGATCTAAAGTGTTCCTCAAGATTCAAGTATTAAAGGTTTAATCTCCAACACTGTTAACAAGTAGGAACTAGTAGGAGATCTTCCAGTCATTAGATGTACCCTTGAAGGGGATGTGGAGGCCCGACCCCTTCTACCCTTTCCCTTTCCACCAGCACAAAGTAGGCATCTTCCTCTCCCATACTTTTCCCGTGACATGACTGATGTATTGCCTGGTCACAGTTGATTATGAACTAAACTCCCTAAACTGTGAGTCAAATCAACCTTTCCTCTTTATAAGTCGATAGTCTCAGCTATTTTGTCACAGTCACAGAAAGCTGTCCAACATAGTACTTAACAGCTCTGTATTCTTACTTTCTCCAAGCCCCAACAGAGGAGTTAGGAGACTGAGGGGAAGGGAGTTGTCCATCAGAGACCATGTTTCTTGTTTGTTGCTGGCTATATATGATCGTGAGCAAGGGGGCTTCATCTTCCTAAGTCTTGATGGGCAGATCTGAAGGTGGAAGTGACATTTATCACAAAACAAGTGAATCTTGGGGCTCAGGGATCACCTTTTGCCCAGGCTGCCTCCTCTAAAATCTTGCAGTGTGCCTGCCTCTCCCTCTGTGACTGTCAAGGTGAGTCTGTTTCTTGAGCCACTGCTGTCCCTTGAGATGTCTGTCTTTGACTCTGAGCATCTTGGAACTCTGTTCCTAAAGACTGGGTGGTCGTGACCCTAACCATACCTATTGTTAGTCCCTAGCCTGTCATAGGGACCTAGCAACCATGGCTTGGTGGATAAAGGCCCTTGGCACTGAAGCTGAATTCAGTCTCTAGAAATATACACACATTCACATATAAACTAAAAAATAAAGAAATGACAACTTGAAACACTTCACTAGAAAACTAAAAGTAAACAAGAACTGAAAGCCACAGGTATTTAAAAAAATACTGAAATTTAAATGAAGAATATAGGCAGTGGTTTTAACAGCAGGGTAGACACAGCTGAAGAAAAGTTTAATGCTCTGAATAGTGGGTTTATGAAAAAATACATACATTGAAGGATGGAAATTAAAAGAACCGGAAGAGAGAAAAAGAACATAAAATGCCTGCTAAAACAATGAGGAAAAATGGCACCTTAAGAAAGAATGAGGCCGACTGCACAAGGCTGGGCAGGCCTCAGACTCCAAGATACACAAATATAAAAATGAACAACAGCCCTCCTGATAGCCTGAGGAAAACCAAGGGGCAGGAAGAAAATGCCATGTACCATCAAAGAGGCAAAACAGGATGGACGAATCAGAAAAGCCACAGACTGGGGCCTGGGGAGGATGCCTAAGAGCATAAGAAGGAAGTTGCTTCCATGGTGAACGAGTCTAAGGACACCATGCTAAGAGAAATCCCAGAAGGAACGTCTTCACTGGGGAGACAAATCTTCTAGAAAGGTCCAAAGGTGATAGGAGGAATCAGATTTATCAGAGAGGGTAAGTGTGCAGGTCTCTGCAAGGGAGGTTTGGCCAAATGCAAAAATGACAGTAAGACATCACATGCATTTCAAATATACACAGATTTAAAATATTTGATAGCCATACCATATACATTCAAAGGGTATAAATTAAATTAGACTTAACTTAATTTAGATTCAAGATTTTTTGTTTTGTTTTTGTTTGTTTTTGAAAGAAAGTGCATTTACTTAGTATGGTGCACACGGCAGCAGGATGGGCAAAGCAACCTCCCCCTACCCCACAGCCCGAGTCTTCTCATTTTTCATCTGTGAGTGGCAGTCTTGATAACCCACATTATCTTTTGATAACTCAAAGATGCTTACTGCAAAGAAAGCGCCTATAGCCAGTAAGTACCACAAGGAAGTGTGGACAATAACAAAGAATAAAACTAATGTAATAAAAGTGACTAATTGAAGCTGGGTGTGATGGCACACCCCTGTAATCCCAGCACTCGGGAGGCAGAGGCAGGCAGATCTCTGTGAGTTCGAGGCCAGGCTGGTCTACAGAGTGAGTTCCAGAACAGCCAGAGCTACACAGAGGAAACCCTGTCTCAAAAAACAAAACAAAAAACAAACAAACAAAACAGTGAAGACCTACATTTTAAATGGCTTGTTGACAGGAACTCCAGAAAACACGTGGTGCAGACGGAGACTTCAGGGCTGAGGTAAAAAGTAGGAGAGATAAGAAAGGTCTAAGATCCTGATGCAAAGCGGCTGGACTGAAGACTTGTGATTCCAGGCGTGTGCGTAGCTCAGGACACAACTTTAGAAACGAAGCGATGCCCACAGAAGAAAAAGAGAGGGCCAGGTCCTCAGCCTCAGAGAGCCACCGACCACAGCTGCTCAGTGTTCCCAGCACCAGCAGAGGAAGGAATTGTGAGCCATGTGCTTGGAGAACGAGACCCCCTGACCTGCTCAGGCCCTGCGCCCCATCCAGACACCTGAACCCAGTGTAAGCTTCACTTGTCCAGACTCCTGTACCCTGTGTAGATTGCATTCACCTGGACTCCTGGACCTTGTACAAACTGGACCCACCCAGACCTCTGTACCCAGCATAGACTAGACATACCCAGACTCTGTGCCTTTTGCAAACTGGGCCCTCACAGGCCTGTGTAAATGATCTGCCTGGGTAAGGTGGATCCATCCAGACCCTTGCAACAAGCAGATGCTTTCTGCCTCAGCCACTCAGGTCTGATGACTAAAGTTGGCCTGCTCCCTCCCTCCCTCCTCCCTCTTGTCCTCTCTTCTTCCCTCCCTCCTTTTCCTTTCCTTCCTCCTATCTTCCCTTTATCCTTCCATCCCTCTTTTTCTTTTTGTGCATATCCACTAGTTGTTGCAAACCTTTTTGAAAGTAGAAAGTATGACTTAAGAATTCAGAACTATAGCCAGCAGTGGTGGCACATGCCTTTAATCCTAGCACTCCCAAGGCAGAGGCAGGGGGATCTCTGTGAGTTCAAGGCCAACCTGGTTTCCAAAGTGAGTTCTAGGACAGTCAAGGCTACACAGAGAGACCCTGTCTTGAAAAGCAAAAAAAAAAAAAAAACAAATGAGAGAGAGAGAGAGAGAGAGAGAGAGAGAGAGAGAGAGAGAGAGAGAGGGGGGAACGGAAGGAAAGGGGAGAGGAGAGGAGAGGAGAGGAGAAGAGAGGAGAGAAAGCAAAACCAGGCAGATAGCTGATGGAAGAGAGAACTATGCATCTGGGAACATGGCTTTTCTTTTTTCTTTCTTTTTTTTGTTTTTCAAGACAGGGTTTCTTTGTGTAGCCTTGGCTGTCCTGGACTCGCTTTGTGGATCAGGCTGACTCGAACTCAAAGTGTTCCATCTGCCTCTGCCTCCTGAGTGCTGGGATTAAAGGCATGCGCCACCACGCCTGGCAGAACACGGCTTTTCTTTTCCATCCTGTCACTTCTACCTATGAAAACTCGGGCTAAGGTTCATCTGAGAAAATAGAGAAAACGGTAGCCCTGGGATGGGCCTACTAGGCTGCTATAAAAATTGGAGCGATGTGTCCCAGATGCATAGAGCAAGCACGGTGTCTTGGCCGGTGTTAGCAAGCATGACGTCACAACATATGTCACCAAGCATGGTGTCAAGGCTGATGTTAGCTCTGTCCTTTTTCTGTGCTGGCACTGGAAGACAGCAGTCTTTGAAAGGGTAAGATTCTAAACTTGCATCTGTCTGAGATCCTCCAAGCAAGCAGTCTACCTAGCTGGGCTCCTTGGTCCCCTGAAAAAGTCTGAAAAACGGGAAGAAAAAATGGTCTAATCTGATATTTCTTCCAGCTCAGCTGAGCAAAACACCGTGAAAACAGGCTATGTGTGCTTGTGGGCTAAAAGCCATCAAGGTCAGTGTCTCCTGGAATACAACCCAGAATTGATGCTCACCGCAGGATCTCTGGAGATGTCCTCAGATGATGCCCTTAACTAAACTTATTTGGCCTAAGGCTGCAGAAGCCTGACCATCTTGGCCATGCCAGGGAGTGTCTAAAGGCTGCTCCTGTGACTGGGCCAGAGTGAAGACCCCTAGTCCTCACCAGAGCCCACCTCTTCACCCTGCCAGCCCTCCCTGATGCTTACTTTCCCCAATACCTGCTGTACCCATCTAGAGTCCCCAGTGTATGTAACTGCTGCTCACACGTTTGTTTTACTGAATCTGGATCTGTATATGCAGTCCTGGACCAGGACAACAGCACCAGCAAGTATATGCATGAGGGGATGAGGTGACTTCTTACACAGTGTTTCACACAGAGCCTATTTGATGGCAAGCACTGTCAGCTAGACGTGAGAGACAAAGCAGGGAGAAAACACACCCCATTGGGGCTGGAGAGATGGCTCAGCAGTTAAGAGCACTGTCTGCTTCAATTCCCAGCAACCACATGGTAGCTCACAACCATCTATAATGTGATCTGATGCCCTCTTCTGGCATGGAGGTGTACATGCAGACAGATCACTGTGTACATAATAAATAAATCTTAAAACAAACAAACAAACAAAACCACTGCATCTCTGTCCTTATGAAACACATTCTTGTCAGGAAACAGGCCAATGACCAAGATCATGGAGCCACCAACAAGGGATGAAATGTCCGCATTAAGTGCTCTCTCTAGGACGACGGAGGTGTACTTACCTTCAGTCAAAGGACTGACTTAGCAAGGGGAGTGATTAGATATTTGGGTATTGCTTTTAGATGGCAGATGAGACTCTTGAAAGTCCCTGACTCTTTTGTGCCCTAAAATTTTCATTGCACTTTACACAAAATTTAAAAACCATGATCATATCAGGAAAAAGATTTATGAGATCCTCAAAAACCCTTAGGAGTAATACAATAAATATTACACGATTAATAACATACAGCATATACAATAAAATAATAAAACAATAATGTGGCATGCATCCCTCCACTGCCTACCACAAATCCCAGATCAGACATTAGCAATCAATCTTGGCACTCTTTCCAACTGAGCCTAGGTCCCCTTTCAGCCTAGTGCTCCAGGCTGCCATGACCAATACTGGAGACTGGCATGAAAGCTAAAAGTTCCACACTCTCCTCACCTAAGGCATTATAATTCCCTCCTGGCTGAGAGAATACAATCCTGTGGCAGTGGCTTTAGGGAAATCCAAATCCATGGGCTGATCTTGGCAGCTACCCTTAGGAAAACAGAAAGAAAGAGAGAAAAAGACAGAGAAGAATCGCTTTTTAAATATTTGGTTTCCAAATGTATTTATTTGCAACTCCAGGTCGACTGCCCATATGCATTGCATCTGTTCTAGGTTTGGATTCAAACAAGGTTTGGGATTTATTATCTTTAAAAAAAAAAAAAACCACATATCTCGGTATCTCCACCTAAAGATGCCAAGGAGAAGCCTGGCACTCACTCGGAGGGTGCATATCTCTCTCTCTGCAAGTCAGAGTGTTTGGGCCCCTTTGCCATGAGCCAGTCTCATGGTTTGATTTAAAAGGAGGAGAGGAAGCCTCGGTGTGGAGGCTGCCAGTCCCCTAGCGGGAATCACACACCCTGGCTGGTTTAGCACACCCTGCTGCGTTGCACAGCTTTGTGGAGGCCGTGCCTGTCCTGAGGCAGCGAAGAGAAGAGATTTGCCAAGCCTTACTGGGTGGCCCCTCTCTGCAACTCCTATGGAGGGAGACTGGGCTTCTCACCTTCAGCCCTTGGGTTTTGCCCTAGGGGGCTTCTGGCTTTCCCCAGTTACTGCATACCTCCCCCTCTTCAGGCCTCCCCACCATGGCCCCACCACGGAGGAGCGAAGAAGAGCTGAGTCAGCACACTCGTGTCTGGGCTAGATTCAGGCAGGTGTCTGGGTCTTTCTCTGCTCTTTGTTTTCCCAGCTGTAGAATGGCCCTGGTGGTCAGACTATTTGAGGTCTAGTCACAGTGTAGACAGTCTGCTCTTTCAAGTAATGGGTTAGCTCACCACCTCAGGTCCGCAGCTGTATAGATTTTGTTCTTAATTTCACAAAAAGCCACAAGACTGATGCGATGGCTAGTATTAATTGTCAACTTGGCAGAGTCTAGGAGAATTGTTTGCCTTTCTTTGCTTTAATTTTATTAACTTTTATTTCTGTGTACATGTGTGTGCCTGCTGGTCTGTATGTACACCACATGTGTGCAGTACTCACATACACCAGAAAAGGGGGGTGTCATATCCCCGGGAACTGCCGTATGAGAAAGTTGTGAGTTGCCCAGTATGGGTGCTGGCAACCAAACCAGGTCCGTTGCAAGGTCAGCAAGTGGTCTTGGCCACTGAGCCACCTCTCCAGCCCCATGGGGAACTATCTTAATGGTATTCATTGAGGTGGGAAGACCCCCCCCCTGGGTGTCAGATTTTCTGGTGGGATCCTCATCCACACAAGCAGAGAAAATACATGACTGACAGGGTTCATCCCTCTGTTCTTAGCCGTGCATGTCTGTGACCAGCTGCCTCAAGCTTCTACTGCCTTGAGTTACCCACCATAAGAGACTGTGTCCTTGAACTGTGCACCAGAATAAAGGCTTTATTCTTTTAGATGCATTTAATGGAGTGTTTTATCACATTGGTGGGGAGAGAGACTAAAACAACGGAGTTCTCTCGGACAGACAGGGAGCCCAGATTGCCCCTAGGGCCCAACCCGGGCATGCGTTCACACAGTCAGAGATGGGTCCTGGGAGTCTGCTTGGTAAACTAAAATCCCAGTGGGCCATTCTATATAAAGAAAGACACATGGCTACTTTCCAGAGAAGAAAGATGGGGTTCAGAGAGGTAAAAAGAGCTGCCCCAAGACACAGAAGGAATAATTAGCCGAGCTGGGATTCAACACGGGCTCGTCTGACCCTAGCACTGTATGAAGGAGCCACATTTGGAGATGTTTTCCCTCAGTGGATGGCTGCCACCTGCAGCCAACCCTCCTGGCTTGTCTGTGGTGGCCTGTCACCTCTGACATGTCAAACTCTACCCAAAGAGAACATGGCAAACACAGGTGCAACTCAGAATCCATGCACTCGCTGAGCACATGGATGAGGCCCTGGGTTCTATGCCCAGTGCCACCTAAAACAACACATGGCAGCCAGAGGATATATAGGCCGAGGGTGGCTGGAAGTGCTATGGGTGATGCTCAGGAGCTGCATGACTGAGCAGCTCTTCGGCCTCCCCAAGCATCGGTCAGTCTCGTCCTGGGATCGGCACGCCCTCCATTTGCCAGCATACTCTTCTCTGTCTGCCCCCACTGACTCCGTGGCCCTTCAAAGAGACAGGCAGAAGGAGAGCCTGATGCAGGGAGAGGGAACGGGTCAGAGTACCACCCCAGCTTCATCAGTGAGGCAACGAGTCAGTATCCCAAGGATGCAGCAAGTGTCCACCACCTCCGCCTGTCATCCCTGCCTCCCCAGGATTTGCAAGCACCCCATGTGGCTGTCCCTGGAGAAGACAGCCACCCTCTTCCTTACTCTTCAGTATCCTTGCCTGTAGTAAACCCTTTCCAGCTGCCCTGTTCGAGTGGCCTCCATTCCCTGGGACCCTGACTGACGCATTCACTCTCCTCATCGACAGCAGGGAACTCCTCCATCTTATATTAACAAAATACAGTTTAGGGCCAACTCTGGCCCACAGCCTATTTGTATAAATAAAGCTTTATTGGAATGCAGCCTTGTCCATTCATTTATGTTTAGTCTGTGGCTGCTTTCATGTTACAATGGTAGATTGAAATAGCTACTCCAGAGACCATTTGGCCTTCAAGCCTAAACTTCTCGACTGCCCGGCCTTTCACAGGAAGCTTGCCAAGCCTTGAACTCTATTTTGGGGGGTAAGATAGTTGGTGACAAGCCCTTGATACTACGCCTGGCACACAGGAAACTGTCAATCAGGCCTGGCTCTTCTTGCCTGAGTTCAGTGGCAGCCATGTGTATTATCTGAGCCAGGGAAAATGGGAGCTGGAATGCAGGCTGAGGGGGAGGGCAACCATCTGCTTCATAGGATGCTGGGTCACAAAACTCCTTTATAAAGCAAGGTTTCCAGGTGGTTCTTCACTTCCTGGGCAAGAATCTGCTCTTCTCGTTCTTCCTTTCAGCCCCTAGCTGGGAGTCCCAGTGGGGCCAGTAGCTCTAAGTGTTTGCTGTTGGATGAACAAACCCAAGTAAGCACCCATTGGTTGGGGTGGAACTTTGCAGAGACCCAGCTTTTATGCAAATCAGATTCCTTTGGGGATGCTGCAGCTGTTCCCCAAGTCTCATCAGTTTTCTCTGCAGCAAGGCTTCTTGCAACCCAGCCCTGTGCTCCTAGGGACCACCACCGCCTCCATGTTCTCTTTCTGACCTTCCACCTTCAGACTCACCCACCTCAAGCTCCCGCCACGTGGCCTCCAAAGTCACCTTTCCACTTCCTGAGTGCATCTGGCTTCTCTTGTTCTAGGAAGCTGCCCATGGCTCCTGCTACCCACCCGCTAGCTGGCTGTCACCTGCTTCCTCCACTCAGTAGCCAGAGCATGTGCCCAGTGTGGCCCCAGCACCCCGTCCTGCTCCATCTCTCCTCTCGGCTCTCCTGCACAATGGTCCAGCGCCCTACAGTCTTTCTGGGACCCCCTAGCTACATATGTATGGCTCCCACCTCCTGCCCAGAGCACTCATTTGTACCTCTGTCACAGGTGAAACCCCACTGTCATCTGGGCTTTATCCTCCCAGGAAGCAAAATCACAATCCTCCAAGCTGTTTCTCTTGGATTTCCTGAAACGTTTGCACTGTTGGCTTGCAAAAGTTGATTTTGTCTGTTTTCCTGTTGCCTTCTCATGCTGGACCAGGCATGTCAGGATGTCTAGATGGGGGGCACATCCCTGGATTCAAAAGACAGCAGGTACTTGTAGACTTTGACCTTTTCCAAGCCTACTTTATTTGGGGTTCTTTAATGCTTATAGCCCCCTTCCAATCCACCTACCCTAGATAGGAGAGAAAAGAGGTTTATGGGACTGGGAGGAATAGACCTTTTTGGACTTAGTTCCTGGGAGTGATTCCCCTGGTGTAGTTGGCAGGATTTCAGCAAACCAGCAACTGAACTAAAGTTGCTGCTGGAACCTGGAACAGCAGCCGGAATCCGAAGCCCCGAAGCATTTTCCGGTGGGGTTCTCTCTAGAAGCGTCTCAAAGTGGAGCGATGAACAACCAAACAATACCAAGACCCAAAAAGTCTTCCTGTTTTGGGCTCATACATACATACATACATACATACATACATACATACATACATACGTACGTATGTATCCTCTCGGAGTCTGTACTAAGATGTGTTTTAGCTGGCAAAAACCAAGCCCCCACACAAAGTGGTTCGTCTTTTAGTGGATAAACATCACCTGTTCTCTCACAAGTCTGTTCCCCACCCCACACTGGGGATCAAAATAAAAACATGTTTACATCCACTACATATCCCACACTTGGGATCAAAACAAAAACATGTGTACATCCACTACAGGTGCTCAAGTAGTGGCGGTTCCCACCTCCATCAACCCAGTCCCTTCTGCCTCTTGCCCTTTGGCACTCTGCTGGCACACAGTTGGTCCTCCAGAAAGATGGATCCAACATCCATGAATTCAACTCATATCTGATTAATGTTCTTCAGAGAAAAGCTAAAGCTGTGCCTCTTCTGGACCTGCAGAGACCATTTTCTCCTCTTGCCCCTGAACAGTGTCGCATAGCAACCATCCACGCAGCATGTACATTGGATTTGGAGTGTAAGCAGCTCTGGAGGATTCAAGTCTACAGAGGCTGTGTGTAGGCGCCATGCAAACAGTATACAAGGGACTTCGGAGTTGGGTGTATACAGCAGGCAAGGGGATACTAGCCCCGTGTTTTCCCTTCTCCCTGGCACTTCCTCTCCCTGCCTCCTCACTCTTTGTTCTCTGCTTCTCTCGCTCCTTTCCTGTGCCCTTCACACTTGTTCCCCCCTTGGTTCCTCCTTTTCATTTTCTCTCTGCCCTTTTCTTCCCCCTCTTGTTTTTTTATCCCCCTCCTCCTCTTCATTGTTACCTTTTCTCTCCATCTTTCATGAAATAACATACAAAATAAATAACAAAACATGAAAGCCCTTCATTCTGACTTCCTTCCAACATCACATACAGAGCAAATAAAGACACTGCCACCAGGAAGCAAACTTCTGTGTCTCTGTCTTTCTGTCTGTCTCTCTTTCTGTCTTGTCTCATGACTTGGCATCCAGTGACAAGTTAAGTGATTTTCCAGGCACATTGGGATTGGTGTGTAGAAGGCTGACAAATCCCTCTAAAGGCAGCTTTCATCTGCAAGTCACTAAGATGTCTGTTTTTTCCCACCATTATCATAACCTTCCCCTGTACACACACACACACACACACACACACACACACACACACACACACACACACACACTCTTGCTTTTGTGTGTGTGTGCGCGCACACACACACACACACATGAATGCATGTATGAATGCACATACACACATGTGCACACACACACTCACGCACAGGCACATACACACACACAGGCATGCATGCATGAACACATGAATGTATATACACACATACACACACACACACACACACACACTCACAGGCACACACACTTGATGTTCCTTTGAAGGGAAAACGCTCTGGGCCTCAGATCTCTGGCAATGCTCTCTTGACAAGTCCTTCCTTGAGAAAGGGGATCCTGTATCTGAGGGGATGCCTCTCTTGGCTTGGACAAACAGCATAGATAAAGATCCTAAGAAGTGACCTGCCCAAGCTCATTGGATAGCCTAGAGTTGACATCTAAAATGCCAAAGGTTCTTTGGGGAATGCTTTGGGGGTGAGGGTGTGCTGAGTCACGGAAACAAAGTTAGAAAAACCCGCCTTGGACAAGTATAGACCATACCTCCATACATTCCTACTTCTCAAAGATAGTAACAATGTGGGTATTTTTGCTCCAGCCTTACTGGTAGCACACCTGTTATCTGTTATCATTTTACCGCAGGATCCTGGGTAATTTTTTTCCCAATCTGAAATGTCAGTCCCTTATTTGTAGGGTAAGGTTATTAATGTTTTCCTTGCACGGAGTTTTGATACTCTAGGTCTTTGTGGGATACAGAGTGTTTAAAACCCTGCAAACATGGCTTTAGACTAAGCCTTATGAAGAATAAGAAGCAAAATGCTTTGGATTATTTTTTAAGTTTAGCTTTGGGGTTTACATTCCAGAAAGGAGACAGAAATGCATGGAATGCTATTCTTACCGCCTACTTCTTGGCCATGACAGACATTACAAATCTATCACTGGATTTCAGACATTTCTAGTTGATCAATATGGAGATGAATAGCACAGCTTGTTCATTTTCCATCTTGTTACAGAAGGGGAGACACACTTCCTAATCCAAGTGTGGTGGTTAATCTTGGTTGTTGGTTTGACTGCATCTGGACTCAGTTAAGAGACATGACTCTAGGCGAGTCTGTGAAGAATATTTACAAAAAGTATTAACTGACAGCATTAAGACTCTCCCTCAAACTAGGCAACACCTTCAACCATCCAGCCCAGACACAAAGAGGCCAGCAGTGTTGCTTGTTGCCTTTGTGCCTTGCTGATGAGTGAATCTACCCTGCTGCTGCCATGCTGCTACCACAGTTAGACTTCACAGACAACAGACTTCAATTCCTTTGCTCTAATGTAGGCTGAATGCTGCCAGCTCTCTAGGAATCTTCCAGGGCTTCAGTGTTACATTGGTGCTATCGACGTACACAGTTTCGTGACTGAGTATCTGCAAGTTTCTCAGGCTCTCCTCTGTGCAGACATCCCCAGCCCCTGTTATGTAAGCCATTCTAGTAAATCTTCTTTTCAAATATGTAATGTATCTGTTCAACTTTGCCTACAGTACTCAGAAACTCATGTCAAATGCCTCATTGGCTTCAGAGAGAGAACTTCAACCCCTTCTTCTTGTGCATGCACTCTGGACTTGGTCCTTTCCGCACACGACATCATCCATTTTTCATGATGACCCAGAAAAATACCTGAGGCTGGCCATCCCAGTTTACCCTGTTTGTAAGCAGCCACCCCAGTGTGTGAACCTGAGCTAACCCATCTCCAGAGGTTATCAGCGTATGAGCTTGGGCTAGCCCTCCGCCAGTGTGCGAGCCTAGGTTAACCCACTTCATTTCCGGAGTTCATACTTCATGGTTGTCTTTCCATACCGCACCCCACACACAGGATTGAGTCTAGCAGGTCAGGCAAGGTGGTGGACATGAGGAGGGCCATCGCCAGGACTCCAGTGGGAACCAAAGCACAGCTGCCCCCTTTCCAGTAAAGCCTTTCTCTCCTGCTGGATTCTGGGGTCCTGCCAGGCCTGGAGTTCGTCTGCTTGGAAAGGCAGCACATGCTATTTGGATACTGAGCCTGTGCCATGAACAGCGTGATGAACAGGCCTTTTACACATCTCAGAAGTCAAGTTCACAGAGTCGTTTCCTGTTTGGCTCACACTGTAGGCAGAAGCCCAAAGGTACAGCTCCGCTAACTCTCTCATCAGCCTAATAGGAGAACAATTACCAAGTCAGGATCTAAATTTAGTAGCAGACACTTCGGAGGGTTTGCGACTTTAAAGAGGAGCAATCTTTTGACATGAACTCCGGGTAGCGCTGTTTTTCTGAGGAGCAGAGCTGTCCACACTGCTAACGGCAGAATCATTAGGTCATGGCTGAGGTCCAAGAGTGGCTAGAAATCCAGCAGCTTGTGGACACGCATGCTTATCTAAAATTAACCGGAGACTTTAGTTCTTTAACTGTCTATTAAAAATTCATTTAAATGCATTTAAATAAATAAATAGGAGTTCCAGGAGCCATAGAAATGGGCCAAGGGAGCCCTCCCACCCATGCTTTGTCAGGGCACTGGTGGAATGCATAAAAGGCATTGGTGTAGGTGTGTCACATCAGAGCAGACAGTAGCATCAGTTTAGATAGCAGTGTCCGTACAGAGACAGAACAGTGTAGACATCTGTCATCAGTGTCATACGCAACCATCAGTCAGCTAAGCTAACCTGAGACAGAAAACACCAATGTGACCCACACTGACCATACACCTGCATGCCCACTACTAAGTCCAATGATCAGAGTTTGATGGTTTGATTCCTGACCTCATCATGAGACTTGCCCAGACTCTCCTCTGGAGATGTGAGCTTCTCCTTGAAAGGCCCTGTGGGAAGAGGATGCCAGTTGATAATGGTTAAAGCGCAGCAGCCTGCTGCTCTGAGGTCTCATGAAGCAGCCTTAGTTCTAAGCTTTGTCCCTACATCGTCCCCCCTCTCCCCCCGCCCGCCGCTGCGTTCACAGTTACACTATGAAATAGGCACTCTTACTGCCTTCTACTCTCCAGCTAAGGAAACTGAGGCACACAGCAACACTCTTCTCCCAGTAGCAACACAGAATATAGAAGTTACAATAAACAATCTGCTGACCCAGTCAGTCTCAGTGCAGCCAGAGAAATACCTGTGCCACTAGAGTTCCCGAGACAGGAGCAATGGAATGCAGGGCTTTTTTTTTTTCTTTTCTTTTTTCTGTCATACAAATATGGCTTTCTGAAGAACCGTGCCCATTTTTAAAATCTGATATAAATAGCTCTTTTAATTTTTCTTTCTTTGTCCTCCTTCCAAATATCAGCCAATACTGGAGAAAAATTGGTTCTGGTCGGCAGTGACAAGGTCAGGGCTCCTTTGGAGGATGCTTGCCAGTGCAGGCTCCATCCCCGGGCCGAAAAATCACGGCATTTATTTTAAGCCGAAACATTCTTATATTTAAAGCTTGTCATCAGGCCGAAGTTTGTTTATTGCATTCCATAATTATGATGAATATATTTTAAATAGAAAAAGATTTAAAATGTAGGACAGCTGCAAAAAAAAGCACGATGCCAATCACTGCGAGGCAGTCACATCTGGAGTCGGCCACATCTGGAGTCAGAACTTGGGTGGGAAAGGCTTGTTTTGCATTTTTATGACCAGATGCATGCAGATTAGATGTACCTTATAAACTTCACCCAGACAACTGTCAGGGCCAATCAGCCTTAATTGAATGGGACATTTTCTCCAGCAAATCCCCTCTGAGCCCAGGCCAAGAATCCCCCCTTCGTATCATGCATGGGCAGAACAAGTTCTGTTAGCCGTGCGTAGAGTGATCTGTCAAACACAGGCCAAATTCAATACTGGACTTCTTTCCACAAAGACTCCAATTAGACCAGAATGAAGTCTGGAAAGCTCTGAAAGGCCCCCTTGGCCCTGTCACGTGGAGACATGACCAGTGGAAAAGGGGGAGCTGGAGCCTGACCCCGTGCTGCGCCCCTACACTTTAACGCTTACTGTGTGCCACTCACACACACTATTCGTGCCCTATACGTCCTCCCTCTAGGTCCTTCCAACAGCCCAGGGCCTGGGCATGACTCTCCCACTAGACAGACCAGGAAACTGAGCTTCAGAAGGCTGGAGGGTGAGTGTGACTCCAGTTTACAAGTGAGGAAAGCTTGAAAGGTTGGACCAATGGCAGCCTCAGCCCTTCCCGGGACATGCACACATGTCGGAGGGCATTGAAGGCTATTGTGATGACTGAGGGGGCATGACTATCATCCACACCAAGGGCCAGAAATGCCAAAGCTCTTGCAGCATGGAGGATAGAGAGCCAACAGCCCTTCTCATGTAGCAACTCTGGCCTCCCACAGGCCAGCACCACAATTAGGGAGGCTATAAGCAGGGGGTAAATCAATAGACGTTAAGTGTATTTTCTTAGTCTGCACTGCCAAGATACTAAATGCTGATACCCAGCATGTGTCCAGGTGCCAACCATACTAATGGACAAGAGAGAGCATGGGGGCGGGGAAGGGACAGAGGCTTCCTTTTTTTCCTATGAAACATCCTTTTAATGTTAGCCCACAATTGCTACCAAGGCCATTATCATTACTTGTGAGGTCCACCAAGCAAAGCAGGGTTCTGCTACAAGTGTATATGGGTAATAAAAATTTCACAGGCCAGATTTCTATTTCCTATGTACGAAACAAGGCAATCTCAGAAAAGCAACAGTCCCAACACAAACAATAATGTCTGGTGTTGCATGTCCTTTTATTCCATGAGCTTAGCACGCGCCATGTCAGATCCCTATGGCAGCTGCATGAAGTAATAGCTGCTTTGCTGGCTTTTAGAGGAAAGGAGGAACTAAGGCTCAGGGACAAAAAGGAACAACCCAAAGTGACACAAGGAGTGGTAGCTGAGCAAATCCTGAGCCTGATTCCACAAACCAAGCTCACAGGAGTCATGTGAGTTGTGTCTTCGATGATACGAGCTGAAGAGCATTCTAGCTGATCTTGGTGACAAAATGCAAGTCAAAGATGCTGGTGTGGGGAGGTGAGGTGGTGGAAGTTTCTGGTTCTTTGAAGACTGGGTTGTGTCAAGTGGTGTCTTGCTGCAAGCTGGCTTGTAAGAGGTCACATGATGTTTTTCTGGAAGATGTCTTGTGAGAGGGAGTGTGATGTTTGGCTGGGAGCAGACACATGCTGATAGATGGTCTTCACTGGCCTTCAGTGTTCTCTGCTGGTCTTCAGTGGTCTTCGTTTCACAGAGAGAGATGTTCCGGAGAACCTATCGTGGTTCCGGCTGATTCCGGCCGCTTCCATGGACTCGTGCTGACTCGACAGAGCCCTACAGTTTCTGTTGGATCGTGGCATCTCTATGGATATGTGCTGCTGTTTGGTGTCGGCTATTGGACTGGACTGCTCGTATCCTGACAACGCAGAGTGAATTGGACAAGGAACTATGTCTAAACAGGTCTGCAACCCCCTTTTCCTATTAACATTCTTTCTCTGGTTGGTGGGTTCGAAGTAAGGTTGAAGGGTTTAAGAACCCTAATTAAAGTAGGTTTAGAAAAATCTAAGCCTACAGGGAGGTGTGTGTGTGTGTGTGTGTGTGTGTGTGTGTGTGTGTGTGTGTGTGTTTTATTGCCTTTGGAACTGGTTTTACTGGGATTTCAGAATGAGAGATTAGCTAAGGTAGGAGCATCCCTGTCTCGGGTGCACAAGCTTGGATGGAGGTCTCTCCTCCCTGGCCCGATGTTAGAAGTACTGTTGTCTGTGTCAGGGGCTGGTAGCAAAGAGATCTCTACAAGTCTGAGGCCTGGGTGAAGGGACAGTGCTGATCTGTTACAACAACTTCTATTAAGGAAAAGATTCTTTCTGACCAAGGTTTTCATCAGCTCACGTCCTCCTGGAGATGCGTTCCTCAAGGAGAGCGCTGGTCTCGGTGTTGCCTTTTTTGTGAATCAGAAACAAAAGCAGCAATTTACAGCAAGGTTTTACACCTAAGAGCTTGTGAGGTCATGCGCCTCAGGGTGTCCAGATGAGGGACACTAACAGCCTGAAAGCTCAGAGGGAAGGGTAAAGACCGCGGGGAACTGAGGAGTTATGCTGGGTCAGCAGC
The DNA here is from genome assembly GCF_903995435.1 of Acomys russatus. Classification (NCBI taxonomy): domain Eukaryota; kingdom Metazoa; phylum Chordata; class Mammalia; order Rodentia; family Muridae; genus Acomys; species Acomys russatus. The sequence continues at coordinate 15,616,336 of NC_067161.1, forward strand.
CAGTTGTTTCACAGAGTCATTACACTGGTACATTTTTGAACTTTTAAGAAAAAAGTATAAGGCTGGGCGGTGATGGTGCATACCTTTAATCCCAGCACTCGGGAGGCAGAGGCAGGTGAATTGCTGTGAGTTTGAGGCTGACCTGGTCTACAAAGCGAGTCCAGGACGGCCAACGCTGCACAGAGAAACCCTGTCTCAAACAACAACAACAACAACAAAACAACAAAAAAGAAAAGAAAAGATTTGGGTGTAAAGGAAGCATAAGGTTTGGGTATAAAGTCTGCAGGCTTTTAATTCCAATTTTTTTTGTGAACAAAAACCTAATTGTGTATGCCAAGCAAAAACAAACAAAACAACAACAACAGCTCTTGTGTTTTTATGAGTCCTTTGGACTGTTGGATTCTCCCTATGTGTTCCTTCCCCAGAAAACAGAGCAGTCAGGCCTTTCAGGGACAGGGTGGGCCTACTGCAGCTTTTCTTCCCCATTTTTTGATATCCCATGTGAAGGAGCCAAGTGGGCCATAGGAGATGACACGGTACAAACAAACAACCCAAAAAGAGACTTTATATTTATAATAGCAGCTGTTTAAGTAAGGGGAGAACAAGCAGGACATGGTGACACTCACCTTTAATCCCAGCACCTGGAAGGCAGAGATGGGTGGCTCTCTATGAATTGCAGGCTAGCCAGAGCTACATAGTGAGTTCCAGGCAGCCATGGCTACATAGTGAGACCCTGTCTCAAAAATAAATAAGGGGGGGTGGGAGACACACGTAAGAGAGCAGTCACACCAAGGAACGTCTTCTGGGAATTTAAGATCTGAAAGAAAAGAATCAAGAAGGGAAGGAATTGTTGACTAGCTAACTGGAGAGTGGGATCCTCTGCAGGCCTGTTCTGAACACTCTCTTAGCTAGGCAGAAGCAAACGCTGGGGAAACAGGATAGAATGGTGGGGGAAACCATGGGGTCGGAACCTGGGTTGAAAATCTGAACCTGCCAAACAGTGTGACATTAGGCAAGTGACTCTCTCTCTCTCTCTCTCTCTCTCTCTCATTTCTATTAACCCAATCAAGATAGCAAGATAGCCCCACAACAGCCATACCCAGGACATCCGACACCCAGATGATTCTAGATGGTGTCAAGATAACACTGATATCACAAAAACCAAGAACCTCTCTGACTCCCTCATGCCTACCTGGCTATTCTTTGACCTTGCACCTGTGCAGTTATGTGGGGATAGAGTGGGAGGAAGACACCTACAGAAAGAGGAGGCAGTTCTGCAGGCAGAGGTGCCATCTCATCCAATCTGGATGGTCTTGGGAAGGGAATGTTGAGTTGGGTTCCTCAAGCAAAGCTTAAATAAAGCTTGTCTTCCTTGTCCGTGTGCTCAACACTAGCAGGGGCGTGGGGGGGGACCAAGACAGTGAACTAAGGGTGCTTTACCTTCCTAATAGTTACTGTGGGGAACTGCAACCCAATCCTGAGAAATCTGGGCACCAGACAGAGAGGAGCATGCTTTGAAGGTCTTCAGATATGGGCTGAGGGGTGGAGGTGTTTCTCCGTTGGTTCCTGCTCACCTCTAGTCCAAGGCCACCCTTCTGGTGCTGTTTACTTGCCCTGAGTTCAGGCCTTGCAGTTTCACTAGACTGAAGAAGCCTGTGGGCACATGGCAGGCCTGTGCAGGCAGAGGTGGGTATCCAGGCAAGTGGTCAGGGAAGGAAGGCCACGATGGTGGGCTGCGATTGGAGTTGGCCATCGCCAACCATATCTTTGGCTGACTTCTACACAGGTCAGGCACAGCCCTGCTCGGCATGAGCCCCAGGTGGTCAGGATATGTACCACTTGAACTCCTCATAGGTGCAAGGGCATCTTCTATCACTTTTAGAAGTCTTCTAGATCTTTCCTTTTGGTCTCTTGTCAACAGCTTTGGAGGTCCTGAGATTTGGAAACAACAACTAGAACTAGAACCATACATACCATTAAGAGTAGTGATTGTGCCTTGGAGTCCAAGCATCCAGAACAGTGCCTGACTCACGCTGTCTCACCTGACCCTCAGAGCAGCCCAGTGGGACAGGTAATGTCATCATACCTACTTCATAAGCGGGGAAGTTGGAAAGCAGATAAAGAAATGATTCTCTGAAGTCACACAGTGATACTGAGGAGCAGTCCATCTCAGGGAACCAGTGGGCTCCCAAAATGCTCAGTACAGCACACTACCTCCAACTATTTTTAGCATCATGTCTCTGGGGGGTGGGGGGTGAGCCAGAATGTGTGCTGAGCATTCGTAGGGCACTTAGTAGGTACAATAAAAGCTGATTGAATGGGGGCATATCTCTGCTATAGGTTCCCCTTAGCCCTATTTCGTGGACAATGGAACAAGCATGGATGAAGTTGTTAAGAACAGTCCTGAGGAGCTAGGACTCCAACAAAGGCCACTCTGACCGCAGGTTCTCTCCTACCATGCTGTGGGGCCTGTGGTTGGGCCCTGGCTGTTGAAGGCAAAACCACATAGGCCAGCTGTCTTTAATGTAGTGGTTCAGCATCATGTTCCTGGCTCTGGCCTCGGCATGGTCACTGCCCACTGCTGACCACAAGGGGCTGGTGGGTGAGAAAGTGGCCCAGACTGCTCAGATTCCACAGTATGGAAGCCACACTAGCAAGCCACAAGGGATGTTTTAAATTTCTAGTAGTCACTTTTAAAAAGTACAAAGAAACAGAGAAGTTCATTTTTTGAAATATATTTTGCTTAGCCTAATATATATATATATGAATACTTTCAGTGTATAACCAATGTGAATCATTAATTGAGATTTCTTCCTTTTTTTTTTTTTTTATTGAGGGGGTGGTGGTGCAGGCAGCAAGGACTTGAAGTTCGCCATGTGTCTTTACAACACAGTTCAACTTGCAGTCGCTGTCTTCCTGGTGTGCAAGAGCCACAGAGCTGGCAGCTGCCATGTTAAGCCAGGCAAGCTCGGCAGGTTCAGAGAAAACCTTGCTGTTGGCTCGGATTCTTTAACGATTCTACTCTATTAGGAATTTATTAAAGGAATGTCCCTCCCTCACAACCCGACTACGCTAGACAGGGGGGAAAGGAGATTAAGAAGAACAAGAATGAAATCTGGGTATCAGTTCCACAGGGCAAGTGCCCTGGTGTAATTCTCAGGAGTCTAGCAGAGCCTCTGACAGAAGAAGCTTCACTGTATGTGGACCAAACATGGAGGAATCCACTGAGCTCGCAGCCAGCCACCAAATCCTCCAACCGTGTGCACTGTGGGCAGGACCCTCAGCTGTCTCTCCCTCAGGATCCTCAATGTCCTTCCCCTCTCTCTCCTCCCCCCCTTCCTCCTCCAGCTTCCTCTTCCTCCTAATCCATGGTCCTTTTTGCAACCATACCCCAGGGCAGAGTTGCCAGAGCCTGTCTTTTGTCTTGGGCTGAAATTTCTTCTCTCTCTGAGTCTAAGATCTTTATTAGTTTGTAGAAACAAAATCTCAGTGGGGTCAAGCTACCCAAGACTGCTTTCACCTTGGGCCCAGCCTAAGGCAAGGTTATATTCTCTTCACACCTTGCCTTTCCTGGTCTTTCTCGTTCATCTCCTATACACATGCCAAACAGTACACATACACACACACCAGGTTACTTTAACTTCATGTCTTCCATTGGTAAGAACAGTGTTCACAAAAAAAAAAAAAAGAACAGTGTTCACTAAAGTGAAGAAACAAGAATCCTCATAAAATAATACCTGGAACTGGAGAGATGGCTCAGCAGTTAAGAGCATTAGCTACCTTCCTAGAAGACCTGGGCTTGATTCCCAAGACCCACAACTGTCTGTAGCTCCAGCTACAGGGGACCCAGTACCTTCTGGTCTCCACTGTCACCAGACACACACAGGCATATATTTAAGCAAAACACCCATAGACATAAAATAATGAAAATTTAAATATAAAGTAGTAATTGCTTCAGATGAGTGTGTCCTCCTGTCACCATATGCTAGAACATAACGCCTTTGTGCAGCAGCATAGAGATGTGGGAGCTCTGACACACAGACAAAATTCCTGCACCTGTAGAACAAAATTTAAAAATTGAAAAGGAAAAAGTTGCAAAGGAGATGTGAGGCTTGAAGGTGACCCCTGCCATGGTGGGCCATGAGGAGTTGACAATGGCCAAGGGAGAGCAATCATAGAACCCATTACAAAGCTACATAAGGCACTGCCAGCAAACGCCATGTGAACCATTTGACAGTTGTTTGGTACTTGAAGCAAATCGCTGGGTATGCGGGTTCCTCAAAAGCTGACCAAAACAAAGGAAACTGTCATCTTGAACTGTTATCCTCTCCTCTCTTGGTCTATGAAGCAACAACAAACCATTTCCCAATAAAAGGGAATATGCAACCCAAGCTGGACTGGATACTACTGGTTAGGACCAGCTCAGTGGCTAGACTGAGGAGACACCTGGAGCACCTCTCAAAGTCAAACTGAAGATCATGGCCACTGTGAAAAGCAAACAGGAAGGAGCGAGGGAGCATCACTAAAGTAGGATGCAGACTTCTTTGGGAATATACCCAGGAGTGGTATAAGGTCAGCTGGTGGTCTGTTTCTAGCATTTTCAGCGATCAGCCTAGATGTCTGTGGTGGCTTGGATGAGCATGGTCCTCATAGGTTCATCGATTTGAATAGTTGGTTCTCAGCTAGCTGTGGCCTTGTTGGAAGAGGCGTGTCACTGGGAACAGGTGTTGAGGCTTCAAAAGACTTGTTCTCTCTCTCTCTCTCTCTCTCTCTCTCTCTCTCTCTCTCTCTCTCTCTCTCTCTGCCTAAGGCCTGCAGATCAAGATATGAGCACTCAGTTGCTGCTCTGAGCAGCAGTTCCTGTCACCTCAGCTCTACTCCATGGACTTGAACCCTCTGAAGCTGAAGCCAATTAAACACTCTCTTTCTTAAGGTGTCCTTGCCATGGTGTTCTGTCACAGAAAAAAAAAAAACCCTACTAATATAATAAAAACACGGAAAATATATACTAGACAGAGAGCACTGGGGGTGAGGGTGGGAAATGCCGTAGAGGATAGTAGAACATAGGTGGGGGGGGGGGGGAAATGCCTTAGGGCAGCGATTCTTAACCCATGGGTCTCCGCCACTACAAAGGTCACATATCAGATATCCTGCATGTCAGATATTTACTCAAAACATTACATAGATTACAGTTATGAAGTAGCAACAAAATACATTTATGGTTGGGGGCGGTCCCCACAATATGAAGAGCTGTAGGAAAGGGTCTCTGTCTTAGGAAGGTTGAAAACCACTGCCTTAGGGGACAGCAGAACACAGATGTCTGAATGTAGAGGTGGGGAGTGCTGGGGTGGAAGAATTTGATCAAAGAGTGGGGTGGGGGGAGGGGGAGATGAGGGGGTGGCAGAGTGTAGATCTCACTGAATAGCCTAGAACACTTGGGACAGTTACGTCAGGGAAAGCCAAAGGTGTGTTTACACAGAATGCTCCACAAGAGCACTCATAGAAGCCTTGTTTATAATAGAAATAATAATAAAAAGCATAAGTTACAACAATGTCCTAAGATATATATACACATATAAATAACATCCTTAAAGATTATGTATACATATATACGTGTATACATTGTGTATATAGTAGATGCAACACACATGTGTGTAAATATAAATGTGTATATATGTGTATGTATGTATGTATGGATGGATGGATGTATATGGGGGCTGTGCACATGAGTGCAGAAGAGGGCATCAGGTCCCCTGGAGCTGGAGTTATAGATGGTTGTCACCTGCCTAACATGGCAGCTAAGGACCTAACTCAGGTTCCCTCCAAGAGCAGCAGCACTCTTAACTCCTGAGCCAGCTCACGAGCACCAAGACAGCATTCTATTATAATTGTTTTTAAACAAGATGTTAAAAAATAAAAACAAAGACAGAGATAACCTAAATGTGTAACATTCAGAGATTGGTTAACCGAGCTAGGCTATGCTCAAAGAGTGGGGAGGCAGGTAGAGCAATCGAGGTGAACCCCACAGACAGGATCAGAACAGAGGAGGACAGTAAGGCAGGGTGCACCTGCAGCTGGGTCATATGGCACATGACCTGCACAGAAGGGCAACAGCAGTCCTGGCTGGGTGACCTGTGATGATGGACTTGCATTATTTTGTGAGCCAGAAAGATGATGCTATTTCTTTTTTCTTTTTCTTTCTTTTTTTTTTTTTTTTTTTTTGGTTTTTTGAAACAGGGTTTCTCCATGTAGCCTTGACTGTCCTGGACTCACTTTGTAGACCAGGCTGGCCTTGAACTCACAGCGATCCACCTGCCTCTGCCTCCCGAGTGCTGAGATTAAAGGCATGAGCCACCACGTCTGGCTGACAGTGCTATTTCTATTTAGGAAAAACCTTAAGTCTTTCTGGTGGTGCTCATCTGTAACCTCAGGCAGAGGATTGATACAAGTTCAAGTCCAGTGTAGTTTACATAGTAAGTTGCAGGTTAGCTGGAGCTACATAGCAAGGCCCTGTTTCAACACAAAACACCCATGAGTGTGCAGGAAGTAATGAAAGGGCGGCAGGCAGTCGCTGTGAGCCGTGCCCTGAAGGTAGCACCAGGCCTGTGCAGGCGGAGGCTGCACGGCTGCTCTCCCCCTAGGGGGAGGTGCCTACCATACATGGCTTTTTTTTTTTCTGGCAGGAGCCCAATGAAAGAAGATGGAATGATGCTGACCAAAGACTGATGCAGGTGAAGAATTAAGCACCTGGTCTGTTACATTATGTTAAACATGTGTGAGCCAAGGAGCTGTGTCCATGAGAACACAGAGTGAGAGAACTGAGACTGATACTCATTCTCTCTGTCTCTGTGTCTCTGTCTCTGTCTCTCTATGTCTCACTGTTTCTCTCTGTCTCTGTCTTTCTATGTCTCTCTGTCTCTGTCTCTCTCTGTGTCTCTCTGTCTCTCTATGTCTCGCTATCTCTCTGTCTCTCTTTGTGTCTCTGTGTCTCTCTCTGTGTCTCTGTCTCTGTCTCTGTCTCTCTTTCTCTCTCTCTGAGGAGTAGTGCTTAGTGACTCTGTATTTGCAGCCCCCCAGCTTCTTTCTCTATGAAGGGCCTGTTGCAGATGCATGTGCAGAGGCCAGGGCAGCCTCTAAGACTGTCATGAACATCTTGTCCACAGTCAGCATAGTCCTCTCGTGTCATAGTCATTATGCTGTAGGTGCTGACATAGCTGTGTGTCACTACTTCTAAAGGTGGTAGGGCTCCCCATTTTACAGATAGGGAAACTGAGGTTCAAGGCCACACAGTGTTCCTGATGGAGCCGGCTTGAGCTCCAAATGTGTCCCCTCCAACCAAAGCTGTGTTCTTTCCACATGCAGCCTTGTGCTTCTCCCTCTCCCTCGATTTCCCACACAAAGCGGGTCACTGGAACCCTGGGGCTCACCCTCAGGACAGATGCCTGCTGGTGCCACCAAAATGGCCACTCCTGGCCTGAGTTGGTCCCTGGACCCTGAATTGCTCTAGCTGGACTGGGATCTCCTGCACACAGGCTCCCCCTTATGGAAACAAGGGACATTCCCAGTGCCTTGGATGTGACTGGGGACCAGATGCTGGGGAGAGCCCACGCTGCTCTCACCCAGCCTAGTGCCTGGAACCAGCTCCCCTGCCTACTGGCTCAGCTCTGCGCTGCTGGCCCTGCCATGCATCTCCCCTGGTGCCCCACTGCAGGACACATGCTTGGTCCATACATGTGGAATGTTGACAAATACAGCAGCAGAAACTGAAGTCCGTAAAGAATTGATGGTATTTACAGTGGCCTTCTCAGGGAACCTCCTCTTGTTCAGACATCAAAAGGAAAGCACTCTTTATGTGTACACACACACACACACACACACACACACACACACACACACACACACACGCACACACTCACACACGCACACACACACACACCATCACGTGCACGGCATGCAGAATTCTTCACTTCCTTGCATGGCTGAGAACAGCTTTCCAGTCACCAAGCATGAAGCCAGATCCACACTCTCTGTGGGCCTCGGTGCCCCTTTCTGTAAAATGAGTACAGCGATGTGTACAGCCAAGATGCCTCTGTAAGGCTTGGGTCACATTCATCCACCCCTTCAGGTCCCCAGGAAATATGGCTCACGGTGTTAAAATTGGACTACATTATAACCCTGATGTGCTTTGCTTATTCATTGATTTAGCCATTCAGATGCTGCTTACTGACTGCCCTCCGCCTGCCAGGCCCAGGCAGCAGCAAACTCAACGAAACTCAATAGCTATCTCTGTATCGCTGACAACCAGCCTACAGGTCCAGCAGATAGCAGAAACTTGGGAAATGTTTGATGCTGACAGTAGGAAAAAGGAAGAAGGGACAAAGAGAGGGGGAAGGTTAGCCGTACCCACAGCCCCTTCCTCTGTAACCTTGACCTCTCTTCCACATTCCTTTTCACTGAGCCCCGCCTCCAGCAAAATGAGGGTGAAGAAGAGAATTCTTGGTGAGGTGCTGCCCTTTGACAGTCAAGCTTCCTTTGGGTCAAATAACACCCCTGATCCACCTGACCCTGAAGACCCTCCTCCTCTATGATACCCCACAGGGCCGCCTTGCCTGTTCGCCCAGACCCCAAGTTACTGTCCTTGCTCATGTAGACGTCAGCTAGTGAAGTCCAAGGCTCTGTCACCCAAGCCTCAGTTTCCCTTTTCTATAGCATAATGTGTAAACGGGCCCCTGGGGCTCCACTGAGCACTCACCTAGGAAGACAGTGAAGGAGCTCAACAGGACGGTGTCTCATCAGAGGCCTCCACAGATAGGTGGCCTTGTCACCATCATAGTTTTCCCAGGCAGTCCTGTGGAGAGGTGCTGCTAAGATGGCTGGAGGAGGATAAAAAGGAGAAATCTTACTGAGGGTTCGCCTGGAAAGTCCCTGAATCCCAGTGCCATTGCGATGGGTAGAGTGGCAAGTCTGAGTTGTGTGTGTTTTCGGGAGTCAGGAGGGAGCTGTGGTGCAAAGGCCTGGTAGCCTGAGGTCTAGCCGTGTGCTTCTCAAGGAAGGTGTAGGCTCTTCCGTGTGGGAAGGTGGTGGCCAGTTCAGGTTTGGGAGGAACGGGATGGTAAGGTGGGAAGTAGCCCACCTCCAAGGTCAAGCCAGCTTTGAATGCCAACATGCTATGGCAGACAGAAGAGGAGAAGTAATGCCAGGGAGACCAAGCAGTAATCACCTGGGGCCAGAGGTAGAATGCAGGCTGGCTGAGGTCAAGGCCACGGGATGTGAAAAAGGAAAAGTATATGAGGGATGTTGCCAAGATGGCCCCACTGGGACTGTGTGATGGATTGAGTGTGGGGTGTGAGGCCCAGGAAGATCCTCCCACCCAGCAAAAGGGACAGATGGACACCCAGGGAATGAGAGTGAAGGAGAAGAGAGAGAGGGGGGGGGGATAATTAAGTGCTAAATTGTGCAGCTTAATTTATTGCTTGGACAGTTGCCTTGTGCTATAAACCCCATTGCTCTAATGAGCTCATGACATCAGTCAGCAGAGAACGTGTGCCTAGCCCATCACCCATTGTGACTGCAGCCATATGCCAGCACTGCTCTGATGCCTATCTAGGTGGACAGACTAGCTGCCAGGCTCCTGACTCAGTTTACAATTGGGAGTACCAACCACTGACAAGGCACTTTCTCAGACTACTACCGAGGACCCAGGACTCCCACGCACGCTGATTCAGAGAAGAAGTTCAGACTTTGGCTCTGACCATGGTACAGGAGCACAGGCTGTGCTTTGGTACCCAAAGGAGGTTGAGTCACATCCGGCCCCCTTCTTCCAGATGTGAACTTGACAGAACCCTAACTCGCTTTGAACCACAGTTGTCCTGTCTGTGAGTTCACGCAAGAACTGGAGGAGCATTCTGTGAACCTCTGTTACCATGGGAAAATTCTCCTGGCAGAGATAGGTCAGAGCCAACACCTTTGGCCTGTGAGTGCTACCCCAGCTCCAGGCAGAGGATTGACCATGTCTACCTACTTTAGAGAGGACAAAACAGTCTCTGCTTGATTATATCAGTACAATTCTCAGGTCTTGTGAAGGCATTTTAAGTGTTTATGCTTGGGGAACTCAGAGAAGATGGAAGAAAAGTAGACCTATGTGCACACCAAGACTCCTCACCAGGGAAGCAGCCGTTTTCAAGCATGCTGCTGTGTGCCATAAGTCAGAGCTTAGAAGGCCGTAAAAGAAATAGCCTTGTTCTTCTTAATAAGGTCTTCTAAACACCTTTGTTGGAAAGACTTAGAAAAGTGTGTGGCTGGAAGGCAAAACGGAGCTGTGGTTATGAAACATGCTGTCATCTGGAATTCAAGTGTCCCCAAAGGCCCATGTTGATGCTGTTGGGAGACAGTAGAACCTTTCCCGGGTGGGACCTACTGAGAGGATTTGGGCGATGGAAGCCTGGTTTAAGGAGAACTGAGGGTCCTTATTCTCTTCTTTCTGTTTTCCATTTCTGGCCATGAGGCGAGCCAGCTTCCTACGTCATGTTCTTTCACCATGGTGTACTGCCTTACTGCGTGCTCCCAAGAAATGGGACCAACAGAATGTGAGCCCTAAACACCTTTTTTCCCTCTTAGTTGATTGCCTCAGGTGTTTTGTTACAACAACAGAAAACTGACTAATACGCTACACATCCTGTGAGATTGAGGGTGGATTGCCTATAGCAAGGAAAGTCATCCCGGACAGACTGTGGATGGGTCAAAGCTCCTGCTGACCCTGCTCAGCAGGCCACCATCCCTCTCAACACGGGTTGCAGTGTCATTGGAGGTCATCTGCTTGACTTGTGCTTTACATGGGGACCATCACCACCCTGTAGTGGGAGATGCCTGGCATAGGATAGGCCCCTGCTTTAATGAAGACATTGAGATAGTTGACAAAGAGTCAGGTGAAAGAGTGCGATTGCTCTCCCTGGCCAGATCACCCAAAGTTAAGATGTGACGCCTCAAACCTGGTGCTGATGGCCAGTGAGGAAATCGCCTTCTGGACACCGCGATGGGTGGCAGAATGTTATGGGCCTTTCCTGGGAACAGCTGGGCCATTGGAGGCTTCAGAATGACACTGCTCTCCAGCACAGATGTGGCAATCACTCCACAGCACAGAGTCTCAGGAGGGGCTGAGACCAGTGCAGATAGGGAGCTATTCACAAAAGACTCAAACCAGCTAACCACTCAACAGTTAGGGATCGTCAAACTGTGACCTCTCTTGGGATGCTATAAAACTGTTTAAAATCATCACTCAGACATGTGTGTATAAAAAGGTGCCTATGAAGTATTACATGCATGCATACACAATCATGGATGGCACACTAACCCATGATTCCCTCACCCACGGGAGACCAGTCCTTCCATATAAAATGGGAGCAGTGCTGGCACTTGACCCCTACACACCCCTCTGCATACTTTCATCATCTCTGGGTGACTTCTAATGCCAGAGACGCCAGAGCTGCTGTTGAATAGGAGCCCTGCATTGGGTAAGAGCTAGGACCAGAAGAAAATGTCTGAGCATGTTCAATACAGACATGCACACAGGTTTTCAACCACTGATTGGCTAAATCTGCAGATGAGGAATCCACAGATGTATAGGGCCAGCTGTGTGTATAGACACAGCTTTTTTTGGGGGGGCGGTATTTCAAGATAGGTTGTTTTCTCTGTGTAGACTTGGCCGTCCTGGACTCACTTTATAGACTAGGAAGGCCTCAGACTCACAGAGATCCACCTGCCTCTGCCTCCCAGAGTGTTGAGATTACAAGCGTGCGCCACCTTGCCTGGCTATTTCTGGCCATTTTTATTTCTTCCTTTTAGCCTATCTGTATTCTTTCTTTTAAATTATGTGGATATATGTGTATCTTTTAAATTAAGTGGATATATGGTGCACATGCATGCAATGCCTACACATGGCCAGAAGAGAGAGTCAGAGTTCCTTAGAGCAGGAGTTACAACCAGTTGTGAGCCAGAAACTGAGTGCTGGAAACTGAACTCCAGTCATCTGTGAAAGCAATACACACTCTTAATTGTCTCCAGCCCCACCTATTTATATTTCAGACATGAAACAGAGAGAATACATATTGCTGTAAAACAGTAAGGTTGTTTTCATATTGATTGTTTTATTTTGTTTTGGGGAGGCAGGGTTTCTTTCTCTGTGTAGCCTTGGTTGTCTTGGACTTGCTTTGTAGACCAGGCTGGCCTCAAATGATTTTTTAAATAAACAAGAGAATGAGTAGTAATGACATCTGGGGACACAGAAACTGCAGAGCCTCTTAACCCCGCCTCTGGCCAGGTGTGCTGGCTATGGCCAGGGAGAGCTCCAACAGCCCAGGGACAGCTATGGCACAGCTGTCTCTCAATACTCTTTGCGGGGGGACACTCTCAGGCCACTTCTGAAATCCATTCTCAGACCCTCACTTTCCTAGGGCTTATGGATTGTGCTTCTGCCCTGCATCACTTTCCTCCTCAGAGACATCTTGTGCATGCCTGAGGATGCCCAGGTCTTGTGTCACTTGTGGCATCAGAAGCATCTGGCAGAAGCTGGAAAACACAGCTGACACTTTCTTCAAATCTCAGCTTCTCCCACCCACCCCCCCCCCCACACACACACACAGGCTGCTGACTTTGACAGAGGCAAAGGTGGACTTTCTTGGCAAGCACCTGCTGGATTCACCAGATACCAAGGCCCTTCCCCTGGCCAGCCACTTTCAGAGGAGAGTCAGCGCTCCTCTCCACTCCCTGAAGCTTTCACAAGCCAGAAAGCCAGGATGGAGACACACGGCCCAAAAGAACATTTTGGATGGACACTGTCTCCTCTCCGCAAGATCAGCCGTGGTACCTGTGGGGGAGCGCTGGTAGTAGAGGGGGAAAGTCCCTGCTATGTCTTTAAGGTTCTCTGGGTGCTTTCAGAAGGGATGTATAGGGGCAGCTGTGTGTATAGGCACAGCTTCCCCGCGCCCCCCCCCCCCCGTATTTCTGGCACTGCATGACAGCCAAAGGATAAAGGGAGACCACTGCTGTTATTCCTGTTGGCCAGACGGGAAAGGAAGCCCTTAGGAGCCTGTTTGGCTCAGCTGAAGAGGGCTGGGGCAGGACACGGGTATTGGGGCTCTTCCTCTCCCACATAGGATGATCTTGAACAAGTTGTTTGCCTTAGAGTCTTCGTTTCCCAGTCTGTGAAATGATCTACCAGCCTTTGAGCACGTCCCTGTGAAGGCAAGCAAGAGTGGAGGAAAATAACCCAGGCGGTGCATGGTGGAGTAAAAACACAACTGCTGACTGCATTGGTTCTTTTCATAGTAATTGTTCTGTCTGGCTCCAGATTCCATAGGGAGGTAGAGTTGGGAGTGGATGGGGTAAGCTTAATTCAGGGACCACAAGGGCATCTTTCCTTAGATGGGAACCAGGGGACGCGCGTGAAAACCCAGAGGAACTCTCTGCCCACTCTCCTGATCAGGTGGGTCCCACCTGACCAACTAAGTTCTGCACTTGCTATCTGCAGCAACCCTGGCAACATGCCCCTGCGTTTGGTTTCCAGCTCAAACCTCAGTAGCTGGAGGGCACACAAGAAACGGAAGCCCTACTGTGTGTCGAGCCTGATATCTGCCATTTGCAGAGGACAGTTCAGAGACAGTCCCCAGCTATGAGTGGTAAAACAGGGACTTGAGGTTTGGATCCGCTGGTGCCAGGCTTCCCCATTGCTGTCTTTCTCGTGTGGCTTTTGTCTCTCCCACTACACCGATTCTGATTTTTAAAGTGGATGCTTTCCAACAGGATGCTTTGATAAACCTGCCGTGGACTAGTTTTGTATGCGGATCTGAATGCATGGAGGAGAAAAAAAGGCAACAAACTGCCCTTGAGGTGGCTCCCTCAGGAGAGTGGCTGGTGGCTGGCTTTTCCCCTCAACTCCAGAGTGGTGGTGCCATTGTGAGCAAGCTGCAGACCCCCCAAGCAACCAGAACATTCTGTACCTTGTGGCAATTAGTCCCCACTTGGCTTAAGGACTCCAACATCAAAGGAGGTCTCTGCCTGCTACCCAGGGGAGGCCCAGGGAATGCTTCAGAGTGGAGCCCTTTTCCCCCTCATTAGGGGGCTCCAGCCACCAGCAAAGCAGACTCTGGACAACAGGCCCGGGCCCCATCAAAGGCCTCCTTCTTCTACGTGGCCTCTGTAATCCAGGGCTTGAGTGCGCCCCGCCCCCTTCCCTAGACCAGCTCAAAGCAGCCGTCTGGGGACACCTGCCTGCTCTCCAGGGCAAAGCCAAGTGAATGCATTCACAAGACAAAACACTATTTTCCTGTCTCAAAACTCCTATGGCTCTGCTTTGAGCTGTCTGCAGTCAAGGCTTGGAGGGCTTACAATCCCTGCCCACTTAGCAGTGGGCCTGAAGTCAGGCCCCGCCTCAGCAGTCTCCCCAGCCTTTGAAAACCCCTGAACACAAACAGGAGCTAACTTAAGCCACTTAGCAATGCCTCTTTAGGCCTGATCTGCTAAAGATCTGGTGAGGTAGGTGGCCAACCTGGAACCAGCAGTCCCCAGAGCAGGGGCGATCAGAGGAGAGAGAGGGTACGGAGCTGACTGCAGCCAGAAGAGGTTGTCTCTTCCACACCAGAGCGAAGGTGAGGTAAGGAAGAGGCTTGCCTAAATTCCCAGTGTTCTCAAGCAGAAGGGTGGAATCGAATCATGCCGTCCCACAACTATGCCCCCGCATATCTATCCACCCGCACGTCTACCCAGTCCTTTGCCTGTCCACTTATCTATGCATCTATTCTCCCATCCCTCTTTCCATCTGTTTACCCATCCAACACATACATCTGCCCATCCCTCCATCCAACCATCCTATGACACGACGGATTCAGTTTCCATGGTCTGGGATGTCAAAAAAGAATTAGACACAAGTCCTCCCCTCAAGAAAAAAGGGCAAAGATGACCTTCCTGGCAATACATAGAAACCATGGTGGCCTTGGGTAGCCTAGAATGTGTGAGCAGCACTGTTCACGCTTGACGTTGACGTTGGTGTGCAGCCATAAGGAAAGGGTGGGGATGAAGATGAGGATGGAGCTAGAGAATGGAACTCTCCATCCCATAAATCACGTCCTTTAATTACCTCTTATATCTGCCTAATACACAGAGAGAGAGAGAGAGAGAGAGACAGACAGACAGACAGACAGACAGATAGACAGACAGACAGAGAGACAGAGACAGAGAGACAGAGACAGAGACAGAGAGAAACAGAGACAGAAAGACAGAGACAGAGACAGAGAGACAGAGAGAGACAGAGAGAGAGAGAGAGAGAGAGAGAGAGAGAGAGAGAGAGAGAGAGAGAAGAGGGAGGTAGAATTCCACTCAGGCAAGCAGCAACTACATGACCAAATATACAGACTGAACACCTTCCCATACATACATGCTTATGCCAATGCAAACATGCTCATGCATATATAAGCAACCTACACACAAATATACTCACATCACATAAAAACACCTGCCCTGGTTAAAAATGCTTACGTGCATACATAGACATGCTAATATATATCCAAGTGTCCTAGCACATACATGCAAACTCTGGAATGCACTCATAAACAAGCACATAAGATCAACATGTGATCACACCACACACACACACACACACACACACACACACACCACACACACACACACACCACACACACACCACACACACACACACCACACACACACACACCACACACACACACACACACACACACACACACACCACAACCACACACACACACACACCACACACCACACACCACACACACACACACACACACACCACACACACACATACACACCACACACACACACACACCACACACACACCACACACACACACACACACACACACACACACACACACCACACACACACACACACACCACACACACACACACACCACACACACACACCACACACACACCACACACACACACACACCACACACACACACACACACACACACACCTGCACTAGGAAAATCTGGGAATTAGATGCCTGCCTCTCATTATTCCTTGGTCATAAAAATGTGCCCCGGGCAATGAAACCTGGCAGAGCTGGGCCCATCAGCTGTGCTTTGGGCTGGAGCCTGGTGTCCCTGGACTCCCCTGGGCTCCACCAAGATGGTGGCTTTCCTGCCTGATGTCAGTCTCCTTTCCCTGCTCCCACTGTGAGAGCGGTATTCTCCTTCAGCCACCGTGGTGCTTGGGTGGCGGTACAAGCCTGGATATGTCTGATATCCACCCGTAGGGCAGGGTGGCCAGAGCCAGCTCTATGATGTTGTCACTTGGACAGATGCCCGGGCAGCCCCAGGCAAGACATCATCATTCTAGGTACAAGAGCAAGTGCTGCAACCTCCTCCTGTCCCATCATGTGGGCTTCCCCAAGTCACACGTCCTCCACGATCAGTCACCCTGGGTCCCCATGTGGTTCTTGGTGTGGGGCCATCAAGATGAGACTAGAATCTGGATGCTTATAGGCTGAGAAGGGGTCCTCCTGGACCGGTGGGAGATAATGTGGGATGGGCTGATATTAGCTGAGTTCACCTCAACGGAAGGCTGGGACTCTGCCTACTGAGCCACAGACAACCGTTCTCAGGGCATCCATCCACCTGTCCTTCCCTCCACATGTACTCCGTCTACTCTTCTTACTGTCTAGCCACAATGTCACAGGCACAGTACTTAAACGAGTCCACAGGCGTGGACAATAAAATCTCTCCATCTATCTATACAACCATATGCCCAGGTCCCACCTACTTTATCCATCCATTACACCGTCCATGCCTTCTCAAACGCCTAGCCAGCCTATCATCCAACCATCAGAGAGAGAGAGAGAGAGAGAGAGAGAGAGAGAGAGAGAGAGAGAGAGAGAGAGAGAGAGAGAAAGAGAGAGAGATTGTTTGTTTGTCTGTCTGACTGTCTGTCTGTATGTCTGACTGACTGACTGTCTGTATGTATGTCTGACTGACTGACTATCTTTTTAGCCATTCATTCATGTTCTTATCCACTAATAAACTTGAAATTTAAAAAGACGTGGACTGGGGCTAAGGATATGCCTCCAGGCTGGATGCTTACTGAGCACACACAGGCCTGGGTTCAATTCCTAGTGCTGTAAGAGGCAGGATTCGAAGCCCTTACTTCAGCATTTTCTGCAGAGGCAGATGCTGGCAGTGCCCTTCTGGATGCCGGCTCCTACTGTCTCAATGGGCAAGACTGAATTCCAACAGCCAGACCCTAGATCTGCTTTGACCTGGGGGTTTCCTCGCATCTGACCCTGAGTATGGTAGGCTGAAGTGCTGTGGTGAATCAAGACCTCTAGACACAGCCTCCAATGACTGAGCAGTCAGTCAGTATAAATGTAGTGACCCTGCACCTCTGGAGGGAGAGGCTATTAAAGTGAGGGGATTAGGGGAGCAGTGTGAAGCTTAAGAGTTCTGAACCTGGTAAACATTTTTTTTCCTGTATAAACATACCCATGATAAAGTTTAGTTTGTAAACCAGAGTATGAGATTTGTGACAATAATAATAAAATAGAACAATTGTAACAGCAAATTTTAATGCTGTTTAAACCTTAAGAATTGCTCTCTTCAAGCTGGGTGGGGTGGCGCACACCTTTAATCCCAGCACTTAGGAGGCAGAGGCAGGCGGATCTTTGTGAGTTCAGGGCCAACCTGGTCTACAAAGTGAGTCCAGGACAGCCAAGGTTACACAGAGAACCCCTGTCTCAAAAACAAACAAACAAACAAACAAACAAGAATTGCTCTCTTCTGGAATTTTCCATGTATTGTTTATGGATGTGGTTGGTGTAACTGAGGCCACAGGAATCAAACCATGGACAAGAAGAGACCGTTGTCCCCTGAGTTCCTCATGCTTGGGTGACGTGAGCCTGAGGTGGTGTTCTCCTATGGCTCCTGGAGTTCCCCGGCAGGACCAAGCTCCATTGTCAATGGTATCACTAACTTGACAGCATGCTCTTCAGAACCACAGTCATGCCCCGCCTCATGTCTACCCCCTTAAATGCTTTGCTTCCCAATGGCTTGCCTTCGAGTCTCTTTTACCAGGTTAGCTTCTGGTGAATCCACGCTAACATGACACCGCTGTGACTTTTCATACGGAATTCTGCTTTGGACAGCACTCAACAACTGTTGGCCACTGCTTCTGTGACCCACCAGGATTTACATACAGTAAGTGCACAGGATACCAGTTTGCCCCTGTTCTCAAGCCCTTGGTCTCTGCCCTCGAGGAGCCAGTCGGAGTTGTCACTACCTAGCTTTGGAAGTGGAGATCTGGGCTGAGTCCTGGACAGCAGCCTTCCTCCCCCTTCCCTCTTTTTAATCATTGCAGTCACCAATGCTCTTCCCTTTCTCCATCTCCACATCTGTCATTTTCTCCGTTCACCCCTGGGCTGCAGAAAGGCTTCTAGGCTACTGCCACCTACACCCTGCCCCTCATCTTGAATATGTGCACACTTTACCACAGAGCTAGAATGACCCTCTAGAAACACATGTCTACCCACAGGCCCTAAGCTTGCCAAAGTCTTCCACAGCTCTTAGGACAAGGGTAGACCTTCCCAACATGTGCTCTGGGCACTGCCCACTCCTGCACCTCTCCTCCAGTGGGTCACTTATTGTACTAGCTGATCTTATGTCATCTTGACACATGCTAGAGTCATCTAAAAGGATGGAACCTCAATTGGGAAAATGCCCCCCCTCATAAGTTCTGGTTGTAGGGCATTTTCTTAATTAGTTATTGATAGGGGAGGGTCCAGCCCATTGTGGGTGGTTCCATCCCTGGGCTGGTGGTCCTGAGTTCTATAAGGAAGCAGGGCTGAAAAGTCATGGGTAGCAAGCCAGTAAGCAGCACCATTCTGTAGCCTCTGCCTCAGCTCCTACCTCCCGGCTCCTGCCTTGTTTGAATTCCAGCCTTGACTTCCTTTGACAATGAAAAGTGATATGGACCTGTAAGCCTTGTAAACCCTTTCCTCCCCAACTTGTTATTTGGTCATGGGATGTCACCGCAGCAATAGAAACCTCAAGACACCTATGTTGTGGCTCTCAAGCCAGCTTCCCCTCCAGAACCCACCTTTACTCCTTACTCATCCTTTACTCACCCCATTAGTCTGCCCTCTGCCAGCTGTGATGTTACCCCTCCAGGAATACCCCCTGGGTCAACGCCTACTAAGATTCAAATACAGGCACAGTCGCTTCTTCTATTCTGTGGGTATTTATTGAGAATTTCCCTGTGCCACATATTCATGGCTGAAGTGAATAAGTCAGACCAGGTCCCCTGACCCTCTCTAGACCTTCTGGTGCCCCTGCCTGTGTGGGATGGGCACAGATCAGAGGGAGTAGCTCAGAAGGCTGCAGGGTCAGGAGAAGGAACTTTGGGCTGGCATCTGCTCGGGGAAGGGAGGGGAGATGCTGAGATCAGTGGTGGCTGTGGTAATAATTGCTAGCCGTGGTGGTAAAAATAAAGTTGGGTGGTGGTAATAGCTTTGGATATGATGGCAATGCTGGTTTGGGTGAATGGAAAGTTCCTGTAATACACAGGACCGGTGGATCCATTATATCAAATGGCAGAAGCAAATCAAGGCTGCTGGGCTGCTGCTCTGGAGAGAGGGATGTTATCCTGCTGATTCTGTAAGCATGGGGACATCATAGTGAAAGAGGGAGGCAGGAGAGGTCGGAGTGGTCCAGTCTCATTGCTCACAGATGGAAGGAGGCAAGCGAGCAGCTTCCAGAACCTGGGTCAGAAAGGAAAATGTTCTCCAGATCCCCCAAAAGGAATACAGCCCCGCTGCTGATGCATTGGTTGGGGCTTGGAGAGACCCCTTTTGGATCTCTTAGCTCCAGAGCTGAAAGAGAATACGTTTGTACTATTTTAAACCAACCTCCTTATGACTATTTGTTATAGCAGCAAGAGGAAACTAGCACAGTGGCGGCAGGATAGTGAGGGCAATGCTGGTCATGAGGGGAGAGCTGGCTGTGATGGAAGCAGAGGGTGGGTGATGATGACAACCAAAGAGTTCATGGTGATAGCAGAGGTGATAACGATAACCATGATGGTAAGAGGGGTAGTGGTACTGGTGATGGCAAAGACAGTGGTGACGGTGGTGGTGATGGTGGTGGGACTGATGAAGGAAGTAGCATGTGTTGACGGAGGCGAGGGTAGTGACAGAGATACACATGCTGGTGGGATAGTAATGATGGCGGATGGTAGCATTGATGTCAGTGGTGGCTGTACTGATGGTGGAGTAATAAATTGGGTACCAACAGTGCTGATAGTAGTGGTATAGATGATGATGGAGGTGGCGGCAATGGTCTGAATGGTAACGGATTGTGTAAGTGGCGATGATGGTGATGGTGTTACTAATGACAGTGGTGGCCATGGCAATGGTCATGGTGATTTTGATGGTGGTACTGACACAGGTGTTGATGAAGGTGGTACGTGTTTAGGTAGTGGTGTTTTTTTTTTTAGGTGGAGATGATAGTGATGGTAGTCTTGATGGCAGCGGTGTCATTGCCATGGCGGCGGTGATGGTGGCAGAGGTGGTGGTGATGGTGGTGATGGTGGTAACGACAGCATCCATTGCAGTGGTGATATGACTACAGTGTGGTAACGACAGTAGTGGATTGATGGTGCTAACAGCACAGGTGCTGATGCAGTCACCACGGTGACAACGGTGAGGCATTTTCTTGGAACCCAGTTGCTTCCTGGGGTCTTCCTGTAGATCCTGGGCAGTCTTTTAGTTTTGCTCTTTTTCTGCCCTATACCAACTTTGTCCCAAGCAGGAGTTTGAAGACAAAGCTGGTATAGGAAGGAATTGAGTCCGAAAACGGCCTAAGTCTAGAGGGTCTAGGGAAGGAGGTAGAAGCAGACCAACAGGACTGGTCAGGAGAAGGCCATTTCCTATTGTAACCATGTCCCTTTCTGCGGACAGCCAGACCCCTTCTCAAGTGGGGTCTGTAGAGAGAAAATGGATGAACACAGCCTCTGCATCTTTCACTGCCTTCAGTGGCATAGGCACCAAGGCCTAAGGAGCTCGGGTGGCCTTGAACTTTGATCCATCAGGTGCCTCTAGCAGGGTAGGCAAATGACACCCCAGAATCATGCAGGAAATTTGGGAATAAAACTGGGCTTCTGGGGGTACCCATCCTGTGTTTTAGCATCACCCTGCAAACTCTTTGACCCCTGAGACACCCAGAGACAGCGAAGAAAACTCAAAGATCCAGTCAACCAGGCACCAAGAGAAAGGAAAAGCCAGCTAGCCCCTGAGGCTGTGTGGTATACAAGCACTTTCCATGGGCACCTGAAGCTTCCCAGGGCTGCCAACCGCCATGGGTATTCCCCGGCCCTCTTTCCTGCCCAGAGATCCCGGAGTGGGAAGAGCAGCCATGCCTGGGACAGACTTTGGGTCTCCAAGGGTGTGGTCTTGGCAGGCCACAGACACGTGCAGAGGCCCCCGCCCCACCCCAGAGGGGTATCAGCCACCATCACACATGGGGCAGAGTGGCGCCAGGCCCAGTCTGGTCATCACAAAAGGCCTGCTGGTACCTGTGGACAGCACCTCCTTACCCCGCCTCTGCCTCCATGGACCTCATTAACACCCTCCCTGGGGCTGGGGCTGGGGCTGGAGCGGGGGTGGGGTGGGGAGTGGGGGGGATGGGGGGGTAGAGAACAGTGAGACAGTGGGGAGAGTCCTAGCTTGGCTCTTGCCTGGCATATGACTTTGGCATCTCCTGCTGTCCTGAACTTTTTAATCTGTAGTGCTCAATCTGTAGTGCATACAAGACAGGGCCCACTAAGGAAGGCTGAGAGGAGCCCATCTGAGGTGCCAGGCACATACTGGGGGACTCAGTAATGACTCATCTCTAGAGCTGACGGAGAGGCCCCTGCCTCCCCAGGCCACAGCACTGAAGGAAAACCATGCATACTTCTCCAGCCTCAGGACCCCCGCCCCAAAACCCCTGGGAGGAGTTGAGGTCTGGTGAGCCCAAATCCAGATCCCAGACTGTCCCAGCTTGCTGAGACCTGGTTTCTGGGCATATTCAAGCAGACGCCTGGACCCACACAGCAGCTACTGTGGTCACCCCTGTTCGCTAGGTAGATCACTTTCCCTGAGAGCGTCGCATGTGCATGGCAGGGTGTTAATTCTGTCTGCCTCGGAGAGGAGGTGTGCCACTGAGAGAATATAAGCTTCCCTGAGCAGACCTTTCTCCCCCCTTTCCCCAGGGTCTGGCTCTGCTGTCTGGGAACCCCAGGAAGAGTGAGGAGAGGGGAACAGGCTGGTGTGGGGAGCTGCATAACAATAGCAGGCCAGCCTGTGGAGTGTCCTGAGAGGCCAGCCAATGCTTCTTGTCATCAGATTTTCCAGTCACCTGCCTGGGAACCTGAGGAACAGATTAAGGAGCCAAGCACATATTATTTCTTTTGTTTGAGGTGCCAAGTTAGATCGGATGAATTGGCCGTCTGTTCTCCGGCTACGGGCAAGCCAGAAACCTGGGCCTCCTGAGTTGCCGCGTTTGTCAGTTGCTAACAAATATGGAGGTGTGGGAGTAGATGGGGCTCCTCATCCTTTGCAGAGCCCAGCAGGCTGAGAATCCACCAGCTAGGTTCCCTGCTCCAGGCCCAGTGGCTACTGCCAAACCCTGAGAATGAGCCAGAAAGGAAGCTGAGACCAGGATCGAGTCCGTGAATCAGCCTTGGTTTCCCCCACCGTTAAGCAGACAGGAACCAGCGCATCCCCCGGCTCTGACACACAGGCATGATGGTGTCTTCTGATACCTAGGGAAGGGGAGGCTAACTCTGATAATCCCTGGCACAGGGTCATTCAAGTTTGTCACCCCCTTTGCCAGAGGCCAGTGAGCTGGCCAAGGGTCTTGCAAATGTCCTTGAGCAGGCCTTGGGCAGGCTCCCCAGCCTGAGGACTGACTTATGTGGCAGAAATCTGAGTTGCGATCTCTCCTCATTAAGTTAGCAGTCACAGGAGAGAGGCATGGACAGAGGTTTGGGGGTGCCTCTCCCAGGAGTGAGCATTCCCACCTCACTGCCAAGGACTTGAGGTCCTTAGGAAAGTGTGGAATGGGTGGCCTGGAACCTGGGAAGCAGGTCTGCCCAATTCCAGAGCAGCAGCCCCAGACTAGGAGAACAGAAAGACCAAGCCCCTGACAACCCCCATATGGACTGTCCCTGGGGGAACTTCTGGGAAGAGGCTGGGTGACAATTGCTCAAGAAGCGAGGGTACGCCTAGGCTGGGGCTCGATAACTCTTTGAGGAGGTGGGTGTTAGCATACGGCTCCTACTCTGCCTAGCAACCTGTACGTCGTTACCTGCCTGCCACTAGCTATACTTCTGCCAAGGGTTATAAAAAGGACAAACCCACCTTATCCCTCTCTTGTTCATCTCTCTCTCTCTCTCTCTCTCTCTCTCTCTCTCTCTCTCTCTTCTCTTCTCTTCTCTTCTCTTCTCTTCTCTTACCCATCTTGCACCTCTCCCTCTCTCCTTTTTCTCTCTCTTGTTCTCTGTCTGTCTCTTTCATTCTCTCCCTCCCGACACACCCCCCCCCCCGCCACCTTGGGGTGTCCCTCCCCCTCCCCTGCTCTCCCATGCTCCCTGCTAATAAACTTTTCCATATCATATCTGTTGCCTGGCACTTTTTTTTTTTTTTTTTTTTTGATCATTACAGTTGGTAGGTGGGTAGTCGGGGCTCTCAACCTTAACAAAACAGGTTGGCCCTCTGTCAACAGAAGCCAGAGCAAGGTAGTAGTCAGAACAGTGAGAGAGTAGTTCAGGACTATGGTGGCAGGGAAGTCCACCTTGGACTGTGGAGAGAGGGCTCTAGTCTGAATGTATCAGGAACCAGGTGAGTCTACCACCACAGAGCAGGAAAGGAAGCAATGTGTGCGTGTGTGCATGTGTGCGTGTGTGTATAGACAGGCCTCGACAGGCCTCAGGGATGGGGGAGACTGAGGAGCCTGGAGCCTGGTGGACATAGGGACACTGGTAGTGGGGCTGTTTGGGGTGTCTAAAGCTTGATTAAAGAGTTACACAGAGAGGCCTAGAAGGTGGCCCAGGAGCCAGGACGGATCTTCCATTCCTCCTTGTGTGAGGCTATTTCACACTCTTATTGTACCTCATCAGGCAAGAAGCCTGACCACCTGCAATGAGCCCTTCTGAGCTCAGATACTCATCAAGGCTCCATTTCACAGGCCAGAACACTGAGGCTAGAGAGGTCGAGTGACTCACTGGGTCAGAAAGAGGCAGAGCCATGGTGAGAGGCCTGGGCACCAGATTCCTTGTGCTGTTCACAGAGAGAAGATGCTGGCCTATCTCCCAAATCGCCTTGTAGCCATTGACCAGCACCCCTGGGCCTAGCCAAAGTGCAGCCTCACACCTCCCCTCCCTCTACCACTGATGGCTGGCCCTAACCAGACCCTGAAAGGATGCCTAGCCCCAAGGCTCAGCTTCCACCTGCCCCTCCCCCCCAGATGTTGGGTGAGGTGTTCTTGCAAAGCCATTATAGTCTCAGCCCAGGAGGCGGGGCAGGGAGAAGCTTGACAAAGAGACTTGAAAGAAAATCTGAAACACACGTGGTTTGCTTTGGCTTGGTAACCCGAACCCCTCAGGTGTGGCGGCCTCCTCTCCTGTGCCGCTGAGGAACCGCCTCTCTTACACAGTCTCTGCTAGAGAAGCCAGCTGGGGCTTCAAACCCAGGAGTTTGGGGCCGGAAGAGGTCACATGGTAGGGGCCCCCCTCCATCTCAAATGTGGACACTGAAGCCCACAAAGGGAGGATGTTTTCTTTCCATCAAAGGGCTAAATAGGGAAAGACTCCAAATTCCACAACCAGTAGGAGATGCTCAGGCCCAGGCTGATTGGAGACCAACCTCTCCCAAACTCCATGAACCACCTTCGTCCAATACCTCAGTGCCAGGAAAGCCTGTCTCCCCCCTATCCCTGCACCTGTTGCCTCTACTTTAGTCCTTTTCCAGCTGGCCAGGTGGCCACCACTGTTATAGGCTGGAGCTAGAATTGGGGGAGGGGACGGTTGGCAAGAGTGGCCCCGGGGGCTGGAGCCTGGTTCAACTCAGAACAGAAGATGGGTCCCAGCGACCTGTTCTACCTCCTGCTGTCTATGTGGCATGTCCTGCTAGCACTCAGCTCTTGGCTTCCAACATGTGGCTCCAATCTCGCCTCTGAAATACAGAGGCTGGGGTACAGCTGGTGCCAATAGCGCCAAAGGCTCTTGTGGGCCAAGGGAGAGCTTACAGGGAAGGAATGGCCCACTAAGCTTCTTGCCAATGGCACTGCACTCTTGATTGCAGATTGGATTCCTGTGGGGGAGGGCGTGGCCTGGGAACCAGTGAGGCTTTAGAACAGGAAGAGCCTGGGACTTAGGGGTGGGCAGGACCAAGTTCAAATCCCAGAGCAATCACTGAGAGCCAGTGGCCACCGCCTGAGTGGGTGACGTCACTTCTCTGAGGCTGGCTTCCGAAGCTGTAAAAAATGGCTATACATGTTGTTTAATAAAGAACAATGGTTGCTGGGCTGTGGTGGCGCACGCCACTAATCCCCAGCACTCAGGTGGCAGAGGCAGGTGGGTCTCTGAGTTCCAGGCCAGCCTGGTCTACAGAGTGAATTCCAGGACAGCCAAGGCTACATAGAGAAACTCTGTCTCAAACAAACAAACAAACAAACAAACAAAAACACCACCACCACCAAAAACAACCAAAAAAAAAAAACCCAAAAATCCTGAGAGAGAGAGAGAAGGAGAGGGAGAGAGAGAGAGAGGGAGGGAGGGAGAGGGGGAGAGGGAGAGAGAGAGAGAGAGAGAGAGAGAGAGAGAGAGAGAGAGAGAGAGAGAGCCTTTAAACCCCCAGAGTCACATATCGTGGCCAGTGGACACTGGCTTTCTCTCGCCCCTGTCTGTCCACCTGTCCCCAGGCCCACCGTCTATTCTTTGACAGCCTGTCTCCTGCCTGTGGCTGCTTTCTGGTTTAACATGGTGTATTCCAAAAGTTAGGGAGACCGGAAGCAGAGCTATGTCAGAGGTTGGGAATGTGTGATACCCTTTAGCATCGCTTTTCCAAAGTATTAAATGGTGGGGCTGGTAGCTGGATGAAGTCTCTAACACGCAGAGGCATTGGGAGGAGGGATGGGATCCCAGGGCTGGAGCTGGGTGGGATGAGTGCAGGGTAAGGCTGGCAGATGTCATTGGTCAGGAGGACTGTGCTTCCGTGCCAGGTATGTGGGGGTGTGGCTTTCCTCCTCCACTGCTGAATCCCCTTACCTCCCTGTGTTAGCCACCCCTTTCTATTTGTGCCAAACTGGACTCACTCCTTGTGTTGGTGGGAGTGCGGTAAAAAGCCTTTTTCCCAGCCAACTGGGAAAGCCAGGTTAAGCAGCCAAGCTTGGTGGCGCACACACGCCTTTTATCCCAGCACTTGGGAGGCAGAGGCAGGTGGATCTGCGAGTTTGAGGCCAGCCTGGTCTACAAAGCAAATCTAGGACAGCCAAGGCTACACAGAGAAACCCTGTCTTGAAAAAAAAAGGGGGGGGGAGGAGTGAGGTTAACATGAAGTAACCTAGGCCCTGAACCCTTCAGCAGCAGCAAGGATAGGGTCCAGAATTGTGATTTTAGGGTGACTCAGTCATTCAGGGGCTTCGTCAAGGCCTGAGGATTCAGGACTGGTGGGAGCAGAGGTCTCAAGGTCTACTGATGCTGAGTTTAAACTGTACAGCAGCTCTCAGGGGGCTGAGGGAACACCAGCAGTTCCTTTGTCCAGCCTTGGATCTTCAGTCTGACCTTCCTATCCCATTCCATTGTAGCAAGGGTTAATTATCATCTGCATCGGTTTACTTGGGCTGTGTAACAGATTACCAGAAATGGGCGGCTTAACACAATGAAATCAGTTCTCCCAGAGCCCGAGGGCAGAGGTCTGAAACACAGCCCAGAGCAGGGCTGCCTCCCGGTCCAGCCTCTGGTGGCTTCTGGAAAGTGCGGCTCCTTGGCTTGCAGAAGCAGCTCTCAGGTTCCAAATGCTGTCTGTATGACTTTGCTCTCCCTCTGCATCTGTGTCCAGACCCTCTTCTGAGGACACCAGTCACTGGGTTAGGGTCGCTACGATGTTCCATGTCCTCAGCTTGATTATGTCTGCTAAGCCACTGTTTCCTAACAAGGTTATATTAACAGGTGCGTGGAGTTAGGGTTATTTGAGGGGGCACAATTAACCCTTCATTACCCCTAATGTGCAGGGATAGTGTCCAGAAACTGGGGGTAATAGATGAATGGATAGATGGATGAATGGATAGATAGATGGATGAATAGATAGATGGATGGATGGATAGATGGATGGATGAATAGGTGGTGGGGGGATGGATGGATGGATGGATAGATAGATGGATGGATGGTTGGTTGGATGGATAGGTGGTGGGGGGATGGATGGATGGATGGATAGATAGATAGATAGATAGATAGATAGGGAGAGAAGATGCTGTGTGTCCTTGAAGATACGTGTGCCCTCTCTGTGCCTCGGTCTTCTCAATGGCAGTACAGGGATAACAGGCTTGGCCTTCCCCGAGGGCCACATGAGGTCCCATCTACAAGGCATCTGGTATAGATAGTAACATGGCCAGCAATGCTTATGAAATGTCAGTCCCTGCCTCATAAAAAGGTGATCCCCTGAGGGGCTGCTAGTGGGGTCATAGGGTTACTTTCTCATGACTAGGAGAAAGGAGAAAATGGGGACACCAGTAACAAAGAAGGTACAATGCCAGGCTGACGGTTTGCAAAAAACTCCAGGGCCATGGATTGAGAGGAGCCATTGACTTTGAATTCGAAGGCATCTACTCCCCACACCCCCACCACCACCACCACCACCAACTCTCCCAAGGACTGAGCTCAACCCAGGACTGGGCAGCAGTGTCCAACTGCCAGGCCAGCGCTGGGCAGCTGGGCTGGATCTGGCAGGATGCATAGTCCTGGAGTGATTGGAAGTGACAGTGGGGCTGGGTGGGGCGCGAGCAGGGTGAGGCGGCCAGCAGGCATCATAGCAGGCTCAAGCTGCACTGTCTGAATCCAGAGAGGAGCCAGGGCAACACCAGGAGGGGAAGGGTGTTTCCAAATGAGAGCCCCAGTGAGGGCTGCCCCCCACCCCAGCCCCTGGAGGCCAGAGGCAGAAGGCAGCAGAACACCTTGCTAGGCAGTTCTGAAAGCCTTCCAACGGTACATTTTCCAGAATTCTCCACTGAGTGGAAGCTGGGGCTGAAGGCCAGCACACGGTCCTCTCCACCACACACGTCCCTCTCTTCCTTTATCTCCATCATCACATCCTCCTGTGTCTCCCTTTCTCTCCATCCTTCTTCGTCTCTGACAGCTGACTATCAGTCTCCCACATATAGGACACCCGTGAGTGCCACCTGATATGAACAGGACACCATGTAATAGTAGTAGGTGATGGCAAAGACTTGAGAGGCCTGGAGATGGACTGGTCACCCCAGGTCACCTGGGTGAACTGGTGCTGCCCAGGGAAGGTAAGAGGATCCAGTTAGAGGGGAGAAGAGGCCAGAGGTCACATAGACCAAGCTCCAAGAGAAACTGGAATGAGGTCATAGAAACAAATTGTCCCTAGGAGGCTCTGCCCATCCCTTTATTTCAGCCCTGTAAGCTTCCAATGCCTGCTGTCATGCCCGTGAGAATGTATTTGTCTTGCCTTAATCGGTGTGTTTATTGTTACAGCAGCAACAGGGAACTAATACAGTGCCTCGCTGCTGTTTCTAAACCAGCTCCATGCTTGCTATCTATGGCTACTTGCTAGACGCCACATTATTTCTTCTAGTATCTTCTCTTCCTCTTCCTGCTCCTTCTCCATCTCTTCTTCCTCCACCTCTTCCTTTTCCTCTTCCTCTCTTCTCGTCATATCAATTTGTCTAGCCTCTTCCCCCGATTCCTCTCCAGCACTCATCATAAAAGAACACAGTTTTGGGGAGGCTAGAGGCTGACTTGAGAGCCCAGCTCGAGCCCCAGTGGACCATGTGACTATACAAGCGACTTTACTTCTGGAAACCTCATTACTCTCCCCTGTCAAAGCCAGTGTCTTCGGGAATCGGAAGAAATAACACTGGCAACAAAAAGTGGCTGAGAGTGGTCATTCGGGAGATGTGGCCTTTGGATGTTCCTTAAGTCCAAAGCTGGGCTGATGATAGCCTGTGGCACACACCTGGTGGGGTAGGACAATCAAGTGCAGGCCTCCCAGTGGCTGCACAGCCTCTCTATGCCCACTGAGTTGGATGACAAGGGGGCAATCGGCAGGGACTCGAGGTTGGCATGGCTCTGTCAGCCTCTGTCCCATGAACTGCCCCTGGTGTCCTTTGTGGGGCCTGGTAGAAGGTGAGGGATGGTTTCCTAGGAACACTTGCTAAAGATACCATTGCACCTGGGAAAACCACCGTTAGCTCAGAGCTGTGGGGGCTCTTGAGCCGGGGGGGGCAGGACTCAGCAACACAAGTATAATTGTCTGGCTGTTCCACAGCGGAGGGAGAGAGCCCCCCCCCCCACCAGTGCGCCCTGGGAAATCAAGCCATGGCTTCCTCAGCTGCTGTCCCCAACAGTGCTCCAGTAAATTAGCCAGCAGGTAGGCTCTGGCGGATTCATCAAAAGTTTGCCCATCTCTTAGGCAAGCTTCGGGGAAGAGTAAGCCCCCAGCGTTTAACCTTGGCCTTCAGTCTGCATGGGGAAGAAGCCATAGGTATCTCGTTCTGACTTCTCACTATGTATGAGACCATCTAGGAAAACAGCAAAAGCCACCACACTTCAAAGATGAAAGTCACTAGTCAGGTGAGGACAATCGATACGAGCTTGGGTCAGTTCTAGCCACAGAACCAGTGATGCCGTCACCAACCTGCCACGTGGCAGGCTTTGTGGAAAACCATCTACGGAACCAGTGACTGTGTGGTTCATGCTTAAAGAAAGGGCATGTGCTGTCTTTGTGCACACTGAGGAACTGCGTAAATGTGTGTGGCACTAAGTGGCAAGAGGATGCGAAGCCAGGGGCTTGGTGACACAAAGGTTTCCAGACTCCCCTTACCCCTGCCTTGGCCCCCTGCCTTTTCCCCCTCCTCTGGGCTAAATGGCTACTCCTGGTAGTCTCGTTTACTCTGGTCTGTATTCTGCTACAACCACTCCCCAGGAGAGCAGAAAGTCAAAAGTGAGCACACGAAGTTCATTGGCCACCTTTCCACTGCTTGTTGGAATGTCAAAGCCTCAATGGGCTGGGTGTGACATCATACTGTGACATCATACTGTGGGACCGATGGCCAAGGCCCCAGGTGGGAATCCACCTGCAACTGCCGGAGCATCCAGAAGCAAAGAAAGCCTGCTCCCGAACGTTTGCTGAGCACAGCTGCATCATATCCAGGTCTTAGGGAAAGTTCCATTTACAGTGTTTGTACTTTATGGTGGTGTGACAGCTCAGGCCCTCGGAAGGAAGGATACTTTGTACATATGTATGCACGCATGTGTGTGTGGATGTTTTTATGATGGGTGCGTGTATGTATGCACACATGTATGATGCATTGTGTATGTGTGCTTGTATGATGTATGTATGTACGATGGATGGACATGTCATGTATGTATTACATTTGATTTAGGAGCTGGAGAAATGGCTCAGTGGCTAAGAGCATGGACTGCTCTTCCAGAGAACCTGGGTTTATTTCCCAGATCTTCTTTGGGCCTCTACAGGTACCGTGCAAATACATGGAGAACATAAGCAGGCAAAACACTCATACACACAAATATAATGATGATTTAAAGTGTGTGTCTGTGTGTGTCTGTGTGTCTGTGCAGCAAGTAGACAGATACCTGCAGAGATCAGAGCTGGGCTCTGATCTCTTGGAGCTGTAGTTATAGGCATTTGTGAGCTGCCCAGTATGGGTGCTGGGAAGGGATTTTGGGTCCTCTGGAACAGCAAGCACATTACTCACCCAGCCATCTCTCCAGGCCCTACTTTCAACTTGGATCTTTTCCCTACTCCAGCAACATAGGATGCGAGCCTCCCCTGTGTGCTGAAATGCCAGCAGCCCACCACTCACTGCACGCCAGACAATGATCTCATCGGGGAGCCTAAGTTCGGAAGGCACTCCAGCGGCCAGTGTGTTCAGATACAGGGATTCAATAAATCACACGAGCTATTCGAAACTGGCCTTTGTGTCTGGCAATTCTGGCCAACTGTGGGCTGGTGTACGCATCCAGAGTGTGTTTAGGTATGTTGGCTAAGCTTCAGTGTTCACATTTTGGGGGAGTTTCAATGTGACAAAACTTTCATTCTGTGGATAAGATGGTCAAGGTGTGATGGAATCACAGGTCTTGGAGCGTTTGCAAATCCCAGGCCTAGTTCTCTGTGCTGGAGAAGTCGGCCTGCCCCACACAGATGATCCACCTGAAGTCAAGAGAGACAGCAGAGAGAACTGTAAGGCAGCCTCATTTTATGACAAGCACCAGAGGCGATGGGACAGAGTGCATGTGGAATTGCTCACACCCAGAATACTTGGGGCCACCAGCTGCTGGATGTCGCCTGAGAAACTGATGCTAGAGATGAGAGTAGAAAGACAAAAAGCGGCTGCGCAAAGACTCCCGGCAGCAAGTGATAAAGGCAGGATGAGCCCAGAGAAGGGAGAAGTGTCAGTTCACTCGGATCTGAGGGGCATCATGGTGAAGAGCTTCCCATGATGCAACACGAGGCCATCAGGAGATGTCAGGCATGGGGTATGATAGGTACTTTCCACATACCACTCACACATGTGAGCTTTAACGGCCTAAGTGTATGACCCAATCAGAGAGGTTAGCTGCCTGTACAATGTAAGGGTCCTGTGAGTCCTTTCAGCTTCCTTGTTTGCTTTGTGCCTTTTCTGGGACCACTGGTGGCCGTCTTTTTTCTTGGTGGTCCTTTCTGTGTTTCTTCAGCCATCCCAGAACTATGACTGGACCATCAAGTCTGCTGGCCAGAGCTTTGTTGCCTGGTGACACAGCCACAGTCTCGGGCCAGCTGCAATTTGCTCTAAGCACTCTCTTCTCATGCCCATTGTCTTTTATTGCTGAATTTCTGAAGCTACATTTTAGAGAGGACTACACAACACAGTGAAGCAAACCCATTGCCAACTTCAGAGCTGCAACACTTGGTGACAGCACTTACAGAGCACTTCCTGAGGGCCAGCCACATTGGTAAACATTTTGAAAATGTGATTTTATGTGATTCTAACTTTTATGTTTAATAAGAAGAAAATGATAAGAAGAATGCCAGATATTAGATTATATGAGGTTTATTAAATGAGCATGGGAGGGAGAAGGAAAGGGGGTAGGGGTACCCGAGAGAAAGAGACAGAGACAGAGACAGAAAAGGGGTAAAGAGTAAGAAGAGAGAGGGTCATGAGGAGGTTCTGTCCTTTTACATACAGGGCAGGGCCACGCCCCCATGGCAGGTAGGCAGCGACATCACAGGTTGAAAAACTGAAGCAGAGTCTCAATACTAACCATTACCCTTGCACCATCTTATAGAAGTAAGAATTCTCATAATTCTATCGATCAGAGCCAGCCCTCTCCTGCATCAGGCACTAACTAAAAGATCTAACGACCCAGAAGCAAGAAAGGAATTTGCCAGTTAGGGGTGGGATTGTGTTCAAAGACGAGACCCAGAGGTTCGTGTGTTTCCGGGCACTTGAGTTGGTGTGGGGCAAGGACATCGTGTCACCGTGCCCACTCCTTAAACTGGCTCAGGAAATGTGTGGGTTTGTCTACACAAAATCATTTGTGTCATAAAATGAGCACCGCTCACAGTGTCATGGACCAACTTCTACTGACTTAAGACTGTGAACATGCTGACATTCGCTGATTGGAGCTGTGCACCGGTCATGTGATGCTATCTGGGCAACTGGGTATCTATTTCCACTCTATTCAAACCAGGGAACTTACAGATAAATTCCAAACCAAACAATTTTAAGGGGAAATAATTACTACTCCGTGGTGTGTGTTCCACAACAAGATCTACTAATGCTAAGTACCTAACTGGGTTGCATAGCAACCAGGAAGGACACATGGGGTTCTAGATGAAGGCAGTTGCAAAGAGAGAAAATAGATTCAGTTGGCTTATTTGACTGACAGGGAAGTGGTCCCTTTCTGATGCATACTCCTCGTTCCATTTGCTATTCTCCTCAGCCATCTCTTACACCATCAGCTCAACTCGGGCTGGACTTAAATAGGTTTAAAAGAGATTCACACCTTAACATATAAAGAGCCTCCTTTAAAGGTATTTTGTTTCCTTGAGATTATAATTGCATCACTTTTACTTCCCTTTCCTCCCTCCACATCCTTTCATTTATCCTTCCTTGTTCTCTTTCAAATTTAGGGCTTCCCTTTTCATTCATCGTTGTTGTATTGGGGGTGGGGTGGGGTGTCTGCGTGCCTGCGTACGGGCAAATACAACCTGCTGTAGTGTTCTGCTGAGTCCCATCCTCAAGCGCTCTGTCCGAGTTAGTGTGTCTATTGATGTCTTCCTTTTCCAGCTCAGGCTTAGGTAGTTAAGTTGGGGAGAGCTTATGGGCTTAGTTTCTGACATGCTTGAGAGACATCTTTCTTCACTACTTTGACCCTCTCTCCCTGTGGCTGTGGTGACAGCTCCCATGAGTGGGTAGCTGACCTCGTGCAGGTCGCCTTTCTTCTTGACTGCTTTTGTGTAGCATAATCAATCACACGTACACCTGTCCATATTGATCTTTAGACTACCTGGCCAGCTGTCTTCTCTGGCTTCAAGGTGCCTGACGAGACCTCTGATTTTCCCTTGGGACTCTATGGATGTTTCCTCCAACAGCAGGTTGATGAGTGATTGATCACGGAGTAATTGACATTGTGTTCTCAATTAAGCCAATTTGTAAAACTACTAGAGAGGATTAAGAGCATCTATCAAAAAGATCTTTGAAAAGCTAACAGACAAGAAATATTTAGAACATATACAGGAAGGATAGAGGTGGGGGGGGGAGACACTTTGAAAACCAAAAAGGAAGGGGCTGGAGAGATGGCTCAGCAGTTAAGAGAACCGATTGCTCTTCTAGAGGACCTGGGTTCAGCCCCGCATGGCAGCTCACAACTATCTATAACTCCAGATCTGACACCTTCACACAGACACACATCCAGACAAAACATTAATGCAGAAAATAAATTCTTTAAGAAACCAAAAAGGGAAAGAGAACAAATCATTAGAAACTTGGGCAAGAGATAAGTGAACAGCTGTAAAGAGGGGACGTGCATATGGCTGACCAGATATGCAAAGAGAAGTTCAGTCTTGTTAGCAACAGGAAAGTGCAACTCAGTGTTAACTGGAAATTTGACAGCCTGGATTTCGTGGATCATTGGTTGAACATGATCTCTAACCAATTTGGCTTTATGCTATAAATTGAACTTCGAATAAGCTAAAACCAAGCCGTTTCCATCATGAGCACAGACCCAACGGAAATGTGTTAGAACTTACACTCCTACCCACAGGAGAACCATTAAGTAAATTGTGGAATATACACAGATGGTTATTTTACATGAGTTAAAATCAATATACTTCAACTCCATGGATGAATTTTAGCAACATACGCTGAAAGGGAAAAAGCAAGTCTGGGATTTCTGGAATGTACTTTTCATAACAAGAAAATTTTAAACAACATATTGTTAAGCTGTGTGTGTATATCTGGAAAACTATGTATGTTCCCAAAGCAAGAAAATCACCATACACACACACACACACACACACACACACACACACACACACTTCAGCAGAAGTTGTCTCTGATAAGAGGAGCACACTGAGGATGGAACTTTGTAAAGATGTTCAACACGCTTCGGGGCTAGGTCACAAAGTTCCATGTAAAATCAAAAATCAAGTAGGGTGGTGGTGGCGGTGGTGGCGGTGGTAGTGGTCTTGGCTGCAAAGCCTTTAATTCCAGCACTTGGTGTTGGGATTCTGCTTCAGCCAGCCTTCCTGCCATGGGGGCATGGCCCTACCCAGTATATAAAAGGACAGCAGATCCTCCTTGTGGCCCCCTCTGTCCACCCTCTCTCTTACTTTTGTTTTCTCTTTTCCTCTGTCTCTGCCCCTCTCTACTCTCTCTCCTACCCTTTATTCTCTCTTACCTCTCCTCCTCTCTCTCTCTCTCTCTCTCTCTCTCTCTCTCTCTCTCTTTCTCTCTGGTACCCCTCCCCCCTTTCCTTCTCCCCCATGCTCATTTAATAAACCTCATATAATCTAATTACCTGCTGTCTGGCACCTTATTATCTTATTGCCTTATATTAAACATAAAACTCAGGAGGCAGGCGAATCTCTGAGTTCAAGGCCAGTCTGATCTACAGAGTGAGTTCCAGGACAGCCAGGGCTACACAGAGAAACCCTGTCTCAAACAAACAAAAACAAAAGATTAAAAAAATCAATAATTAAAATGAAAGAAGACCCATCACATGTGAGCCAGCAATCGTTTATTGTGTCAATCAACTTTATGTCACTGTAGCAATAGCATAGCAATGAGATGAATAAAATAAACACTGGGAAGGTTTCTGTGGCTCACAGTTTGGGAAAACTCAGTCTGATCAGCTGGAGAGTGAATGTGTCTTGTATAAGTGGGCATTCATGACATGAGCACCTCCATGCCAATCAAGGACTCTGATGTCTCAGAACCGGTTCTGTGTGTGTGTGTGTGTGTGTGTGTGTGTGTGTGTGTGTGTGTGTGTGCACTCATGTACAAAGTACCAGTCATGGACAGCTTCTCCTCCCAGATGATTTTAGCCTGAGCCTGCTCCCCTACGAAGGGCTCCTACCACGACTAGCTAACCTGCTCCTCACTCAGCTCTATATAAGAAAACACCCTGCTTCCAGCCGAGCTCTAAGGTCTTGCCACACTTCCTACTCCTGGGCTCAGCATAAACATCCCAGGGTTGTGCAGGAATCAAGGGCTAGAAATCCAGAGGCCACTGCTGCTCACTCACAGTCTACACGGCTTAGGCATTGACCTTACTGGAACAACAGGGAATGAAAAAACAGAAGTCATAAGTACCAAAATGCTGGGGTCGGGAGAGTTGTGCACTCTGACGGAGAGGAACCAACCGCTGGGAAACTCCCACATTGTGGGTTATACTAAGAGCACAGTGCCACGGAGTGGATACATTATAGAAGAAGAAGAAGAAGAAGAAGAAGAAGAAGAAGAAGAAGAAGAAGGAGGAGGAGGAGGAGGAGGAGGAGGAGGAGGAGGAGGAGAAGGAGGAGGAGGAGGAGGAGGAGGAGGAGGAGGCAATTTTGACTCATGGTTCTGATCCAAGATCAAAGGCTGGCATCTTCTGGTGGCCTTCTAGTTGAGGTGGCACAGGGAATCATGTGACAATGACAGGAAGAGTGCACTTGCATGTGTGCTCCTCCTCTTCCTCCTCCTCTTCCTCCTTTTCTTCCCCCTCCTCCTCCTCTTCTCCTTCTCCCTCCTCCTCTCCCTCCTCCTCCTCTCCTTCCTCCTACTTCTCCTTCCTCCTCTTCTCCTTCTCCCTCCTCTCCCTCCTCCTCCTCTCCTTCTCCTCCTTCTCCCTCCTCCTCCTCTTCTCCTTCTCCCTCTTCTCCTTCTCCCTCTTCCTCCTCTCTCTCCTCCTTCTCCCTCCTCCTCCTCTTCCTCCTCCTCATGGTTTTTCAAGACATGGTTTGTCTGTGTAGCCCTGGTTGCCCTGGAATTAATTCTGTAGAACAGATTGGCCTAACTCACCGAGATCGAACCCCAGGGTTGGGATTACGGCATGTACCATCACTGCCTGGCTATACATCCCTTTCTTATAAGCCACCAAGATGACTATATTAAATTAAATCTTTTTTAAGGTTTATTGTTTTTTTCCAAGACAGGGCTTCACTATGTAACCCTGGCTGTCCTGGACTCACTTTGTAGACCAGGATGGCCTCAAACTCAGAGATTGGCCTGCCTCTGCCTCCTGAGTGCTGGGATTACAGGCGTGCACCACTGCACTAAGATTTAATTTATTTTAAAACAGTATGTATATGTGTTTGTGTGTGTGTGTGAGTGCCCTTGAAGGCCAGAAGTAGGTCTTGGATCCTTTAGAGCTGGAGTTACAGGCTGTAATGAGCCAACCAAGAAGGATCTTGTGATCCAAACTTGAATCTTCTAGAAGAGCAGCAAGGATTCTTAATTTATAAACCATCTCTCCACCTAATCACTTCCCCAAGATCCTCTGTAAACAGTGTAGTGAGAGTAACACACACACACACACACACACACACACACACACACACACACGGGAGGGGGTGAGGTGGGATGGGGGTGTGGGTGGGTACCTAGCCAAGAGCAGCCTGAAGAGGGCAGGGCAGCTCTGATGGCAGGTCTGATGGCAAGTGGATCTGTGCCGGTAACAGGACACCGCTCACCCCCAAATGCTTCTTTTTTGGTCTTAATTCTAAAGAATTTACCACTGTAGCTACCCTTGTGCTGATGATAAATCCCTGAGCTCCTAGTTTGCACAGCCTCTGAACTCTTTTCTATCTGTATTCAATGTTGGGGCTGGTCAGGACCACTTGCAGCCCACCACCACATGTACTCACGAGGAGAGTTGGCAGCCCATCAATTCAACCAAAGTTTCTGCTGGAACCTGGAACAGCAGCTGGAACCCGGAGCCCTGAAGCATTTTCTGGAGTGGTTCTCTCTAAGAGCCTTTCGAAGTGCAGCAATGAGCCACCAAACAATCCCAAGACCCCAAAAAATCCCTTCTCCTGTTTTGGGCTCATATATATGTGAGAGTCTGTACTAAGATGTGTTTCAGCTGGCGAAAACCAAGCCCTCGCACAAGGTGGTTCGTCTTCTAGTGGATAAACATCACCTGTTCTCTCACAAGTCTGTTCCCCACCCCACACTTGGGATGAAAACAAAATCATGTGTACATCCACTACAGGTATGTTTTTGTTTGGGCACAAACTTTAGTTTATACATGATACAGCTTAACAAGTCCAAATGCTATCTTTAAAAGGATTTTTAAACTTTCTTTAGTTTGTTTGCTTGTTTTGAATAAGGCTTCATTTTACCCAGGCTGGCCTCAAATGTGCTATGGAGCTAAAGATAACTCTGAACTCCTGATCCTCGTGCCTCAACCTCCCGATGCTACAATCACAGGCCTGTCACCTGTCCAGCTCAAAATATATTATTTTGATTGCCAACCAAAGCTGAAGGATTATTAACAGTTATCACTTAATTAATTATTACTAATACTAATTTCAAAAACATAGATGACTGGTCTAGTAAAAGCTGATTACAGAACTGTAGTTTCCGGCTCAGGACTTGCCTACAATGAGTCCCAGAGCTCCGCCCCAAGCTCTGCAGAAAAAAAAAAACACTCCTCACTGGGTGCTGCTGGCTGTAGGCCTATGAGCCAGAAACCAAGACACCAGGCACGCCTCCACCCTCCTTAAAAACTGTGACCCCCAACATGATAGGCACATGCTCGCAGTCACCCTGGGTTGGTCCCACAGAAAGACAGGGGAGCAGGTAACAGCAGCCATGGTGGGGCATCACAGCTGCATAACCTTCAAGGGAAAAGAGACCCCTTGAGATGAGAATGGATCTGAAGACACAGTGCTGTGGAGGGAACTAAACATACTCAGCCCAGTGGCTGGCGTGAGAAAGCCAGCATCTCTTGTGGCTGTACATGTGCTTTCTCAAATCTTCACCACAAGGAAAGAACCGGAGAGGAACAAGGACCTGCCAAAGGTCACAGAGCAAGCTGCTGACGATGCAGAGACCAGAACACGGGTCTCCCAGTAGGAAGGCCCCATGCTCTGTGTGCTACTGCATCTGATTAAAAGTATGTTTGGTGCCTTCTGAAACAGGACCTCCATGCACCTTCATCCATCCAGGAGCTGGGATGGGGATGGGGATGGGTTTGAGCAACCCTTACCCTGTCTGTTCCAGGACCACCACCTCCTCTTTTTCCTGTTCTTCTTCATCTTCATCACCACCACCATCACCATCATCATCACTACCACCATCACCACCATCACCATCATCATCACCAACAACACCAATATCACCATCATCACCACCATCACCACACCACCATGACCACACCACACACCACTACCACCATCACCACCATCACCACCACCATCATCACCACCATCATCATCATCCTTCCTTCTCTCACTCCCTCTCTCATTCTTTATTATAGTAATGAATGGCCCTAGGGCCTTTGTCTGCCGCTGAGGTCTCCATTACTGAGCTGCACCCCCCAGCCTTCTTTTCTTTGTTTTGGTTTGTTTGTTTGTCAAGACAGGGTTTCTCTGTGTCACCCTGGCTGTCCTGGAACTAGATCTGTAAAACAGGATGGCCTCTAACTCACAGAGATCCAACAGCCTCTGCCTCTGGAGTGCTGGCATTAAAGGTGTATGCCACCATACACTCACGTCCTTCTCTTAAGACAGAGCTCTGCCCTGAAGCTGGGGCAGGGGACTTGCTGTGGAGAGAAGGTGGAGAGGGGTATCACCATCGGTGCTGCGGTCGGCCTGCAGTTTGGAGGTGCACTAGGCACTGAGTTTGAGAGGAACATGATTATTGAACTGTGTGGTGGTGTGGTCCAGCTTCCCTGGGCCACACCTACAGAAGGACCAGTAACTGCAATGTAAGTACAGGATGGGCCCAGAAATCAGGCAGGCTGAGAGAGTGAGCTGTCACTGTCCATAACAGGTCAGATGGCTTCCCAGACTAGAGCAGGCAGTCATTGCCAAATATTCCTCCAGTGGCAGAGGCCAGCCCTGTTCTGTCCTGTCTCCTGACCGCTGGATCCTTGTCTCCATCATTGATGTTAGCCCCAGGTAAGGTCCGGAACATCAGAGTCTGCTGAGCATGGGACACTTCCCTCCATACCCTCTGCGTCCCCCACCCCCATGCCTGCTCCTGCACAGCACTAGGAACACACTCACGGCTCCATGGAACTGATACGTGCCATGGAGTAGGTGCCAAAGGTAGAGCCAAAACCACCCGGCAGTTTGGCCTGAGTGGATCGTCCCACCTGGTGGGAGGGGCCAACAGGGGAAAAGTGATGACTTCCCAGGGGACACAATCCACTCCAGCAGAGGGGGAAACTATGCTGCTGGTTTGCATTTGAGTCCAGTATGAGGCAGACAACCAGCATATGCCAAGTGCAGAGACCCCAGACGTCAGGGCCACAGAGGCCCTCAAGGCCAGCTGTGCAGGTTCTGTGTGTTAGGAAGGTTGGTGTGGGGCTAGGCAGCCGGAGGCACACTAAGGAGCCCAGGAAAGGTCCACAGTGCTAGCTGAGAGCCCAGGACTTGCAGTCACCCCAGAAACCTTGCCGCCCACAAGTGTCTCTCGCACCATGGTCCCTGTTCCCAGAGCATGGGAGGCCCAGGCTGACCTCTGTCCTGCCCCCTCACACCCCTCCTGTCACCAGCTCCAGACCTCCCCTTGCAGCACCAGCATTTTCCTTTCAGGTTGGATGGAAATTTCCCGGTGTGGGTCAAGTTGGATTTCTCCAGTTTTGTTGGTTCCTCATCCAAAGCGGTGGAGCTGTGTGATTCATAGAGAGAGCTGCCTGTGAGGGAGAAGCTTTACAGGCCATGGCTTTCCAGAGATGGTTCACGGAGGAGGAGGAAGAGGAGGAGGAGGAGGAAGAGGGAGAATGGGAGAGAGGGGAGGTAGTAAAAGGGGAAGAAGAGAACAGAGGAGGGGGAATGGACAAGAAGAGGGAGAGAGGGAAAGAGGAAGAGGAAGGATCTTTAGCCACAGTGAGTGGTTCTGTGGGTTTGCGGAGGCCAAGCCCCTCCAGAGGCTGAGTTCTCCGTGGAATTCTGTAAAGGTTGCTGCTCTCCTGGGTCCGGAGTCACCTAGTGCAGTCAGACCTGGTAACCAGGAGACTCAGATCCCAACATCTTTCCCTGTTTTCCCACACCCTTCATCCTGGTCACCCACACAGCATGGAAATGAACTTTCCTAGCTCTTCTGGTTTGGAGAGGCCAGGGGAATGGGGCAAGGGGCCAGCTCACCCTGCCTGATACAGTCATATAGCACAAAAGTCCCACAAATGTGGTCAGT
The DNA here is from genome assembly GCF_903995435.1 of Acomys russatus. Taxonomy (NCBI): domain Eukaryota; kingdom Metazoa; phylum Chordata; class Mammalia; order Rodentia; family Muridae; genus Acomys; species Acomys russatus. The sequence continues at coordinate 15,657,485 of NC_067161.1, forward strand.
GGCCACCTGGGTTCCCGGCTTAGCAGCCCTCTGTGGGGAACGCCAGGGGAAGGATGGACTCCATGATCCCCACAGAATCTGAGGGAGGGAGGCAGACCTGCTTTACCACAGCACTGCACGTGTAGAATATCATTTATGACCGAGTCCACAGAGAGGGAAACTGAGGCAGGTAGTGGGGACCTCCAAGGCTGTGGGTTTCACCAAAACATGACCAGAAAGTGGCAGCAAGCAGAGCCCAGGTTCCTGACCCCAGGGGAGTGAGGCATGGCAGAGACAGGAACGTGGAGAATGCTGGGAGAATCTGAGTTTGTGAGGTATCCACGGGACCACAGGGAAGGCGGGCTGAACTGAGCACACACATATCCAGGCCTGGGTACGAATAAAGGAATCAAAGGAAATTTCCAACTGTCTCCACCCATCCCAGCTTCATCTCTCCCCTCCAGTTCTACCTCGGGAACCTGGACCCAAATGTCACACCAGCACCACCCAGGCTGGCAAACACTCTTTCCTTCAGTCAACTGCCTATGAGTCCAAGAGTGGCCCACCCGGCCTTGCTCGCTCCTTCATTCTGCTGTCTGCCAATCTGCAGCCTCACATCCCAGCCTTGCTCTCCCAGTGTACTCAATTGTCACATGTTGCCTGCCCTCGCTTGGCTGGGAGAACTCAGACACCCGCCCCCTGCTCCTAGGACCAAGCTAGGAGCTCCTATCTATAGGGAGACACAGCAGGAGGTATGTCCCATGTCTAATAAGGGAGGGCCTGGATGAGTTCCATGGAGAAAGAACCAACTCTGCTTAGAGCTTTAGGAGAACGGAGAGTTAAATAGGGCTTTGAAGAGTAGATAGGAGTTCGCAGGGCTGACAAGTAGGAGAAAGGGTGCTCCGTGCAGCCGTACAGCATGCGCGCAAAGCATAGACGAGAGCTGCAACCCCACTTCCTGATTGGCAACCCCAGATGTGCCCCTAGTCTCACCCCATGGCTCTGACTCAACTCCCCACCTCTCCCTGCCGCCCCTTGTGCCTGTTGGTTCCGAAGTCCTCTCCGGGGATGCGGCCTGGACCACAGACCCTTCCAGCCTTCCACGCCATGTTCCCTAGGGGAGACACAGGGATGAGCCGCAAATGGGGGTTGGGGGAGGGGAGACACATGGATGAGCCACAAATGGGGCCCTCTGGGGCTGGACCCTGCTGAATCAAAAGCACATTCAGTAGCGAGCGTGTTTGTTTTTGTTTTCCCTCTCGAGTCGATGGAAACACGCACTGACCTCACTTTCCCACAAGTACAGTAGCTTTCCTGAGCAGCAGAGCCGACTGCCAGGAAAAAGTGGCGGAGCCCTCGGCATCAGGAACCCGGCTTCAGTGGCAGCTGTGGCCGCCAGTGGAATACAGCTGTCAGGCCACTGCCATGAGTTTCCGGGGGTGGGGAGGATCCGGCCTGGGCCTCTCAGGGGGACCCTGTGGATGGAGGGTCCAGGTGGCAGGCTAGGAGGAAGACCCTAGATGGACTTCGTTCAGCCAAACTTGGGTTTCTACATTAGCACACAAGGCCCAGCTGTCACCCCGGCTGGCCACCTTTCTTTCTTTCTTTCTTTTTTTTTTTTTAAGATTTATTTATTTATTTATGTATATGAGTACTTTATCTGCAGAAGAGGGCATCAGATCACATGATAGATGGTTGTGAGCCCCCATGTGGTTGTTGGGAATTGAACTCAGGATATCTGGAAGAACAGGCAGCGCTCTTAACCTCTAAGCCATCTCTCCACACCTTTCTTAATCTTTGTTTCAGATCTTTGTACAGGCCGCAGATTCTGACTTTCATCCTCATAGCTGGTGTTTTTAGTGGCGGGATTGCCTGGGCACACAGTTTTCTGTGTCTGGTTGCCTTCACTCAACATTACATGTATGTGACTTCTTCGTAGCTGTGTGTGAAACAATAATGATCTACCCTTTTTCATTATTGTGTCATATTCCACTTCCTCTCTCCCAGTGTGAGGTGGTAAGCTGATTTCCACTGGGCTCACGCTCAGCTTTCTTCTCAGCCAACACTATCTATGTCATAAAGCAGAGCACACTCCATTTGGGGAATTAGGTTTAAAATTCACGCAGGACAAGACAGAAATCTGCAGTAGAAACTTCTAAAAAAAAAAAAAAAAAAAAAAAAAAAAGCCTTTTCCTGCAGCCCCTGACTTCTCCTGGCTCCCGGCTACCACCTCGCCCAACTCCCTAACAACAGAGCTCAGGTGCTCGAACTTGGCCAGGCAGAGGTCCCAGTGACCAGAGCAAGGGACAGCACAGGAAACCAGAAGAGCTTGCTGCCAGGCCATGACTCCATGGCCAAAAAATGTGCTCTTGGCCCAAGCCTCCTTCCTCCCTCCTCTCAGCCCTTCCAGGCAGCGAGCAAGAGTTGGCAGGCTTGGTGCAGATAACGCAGAGAGCCCCCAAGCCGTCTTCTGTCATCACCTCCCCAATGTGAAACCCAAGATCTTGTTTATTTGTAAGGAAATTCTGCTCGACAAATGGTATATATGAGGCCAGGGCACATGGAGCGTGGAGCTGGCCTGGCCAGCATGCTGTGCCTCTCTCTGCTGATGCTCACTCAGAAGGGGAGCTAGCAGCAATCAGAACTGGCTCCTCTCCTTGCATGGGAGCTGGGCTAGAGAGGATCCTTCCTCTTTCCCCACCCCAACCCCCCACAGCCAGAAGCTCCTTCACCCCATGGACCATAAGTGATGACAGTTGAGGCAGCCCATCTGATGACCTCGCCACAGGGCAAACACTATCTCCTTCCCGTTCTGAGAGGGTGCGATGAGACGGAGTGTGTCTGTATCCCGGGATGGGAGAAGAAAACAAAACAGGCCTGGGGCCCATGAAGGTCAGAGTACACCATGGTGGTCATTCAATTCACCAACTGAGTAAGTCTGGGGTCTTGATCGGGCCTGAAATCAAAAGTGATGAAATCGCTTACAGGGCACAGAGCTCCCAAGTATGTGTGGACTAGGGCCTCAAACCTGGGCTTTCCCTTTTCATCCGATGGAAGAGGTGGGGCCGACCATTCAGCTAGCCAGTTTTCAGCAATGGCAAACTGCATGTGAAATTGGTGTCTGATTCCAGATCTCTGCTGCTCCCATCAAGGAGCATGTCTTGTGACAGCATGTTCCTTTGGATGAAGAGTCCTCCCTTTATTCTACTTCTATCCTCAGTTGATCTGAAAGACCCACAACAAACTGAGCCCTTATTGCCCAAGCAGGGGTCAATTGCTGACCCCCAGATCCGGTCATGGTTCCCATGCACGCATTGGGTATGTCATGATTCCCTTTCCTCCATCCCACTGTAATTATGGAATCAATTAGAGAGATGCTTCAAGGCACAGAAGAAGTTGCCACCACCTGTGATATAAATATAAGTGAGCTAAATACCTCTATCAAAAGACAAAGACTTTAGCTTCAGAGCAGAGGATGAGGTCATTCAAAACATACTCCAACCCTGAATCTTCACGGACTCATCTCTGTCTCTACAAGAGCAGTTATTTCTATAATACTGGCCTGATTTAAATATGTCATAAAATATCTCAAACAAGCTTAAAAGTATAAAAAGTAATGCAACACCCCTTGGTCTACCACTAAAATTTAATCTATGCCATCTATTCTGGATCTTTTTTTAGGGCTCATCCCTTCCATCCCAGAGGTAGTTGCTAATTGGAACATGATGTGTACTATTTCCACAAGTGTTTGGTACTTTTCCTACAGATGGGTGTAATTAAAAACTGTACGAGGGATCCTGTGCTTTTAGAGTTTATCTACACCATATCGTGTATTCGACATCTTTTGTAATTTCCTTTTGAGGGGATGATATATATTGGAGCACAGAAATGTCTTGCATTATACTGAATTGCTAGAATGGTGCTCACTGTGTCTCTGAACAGAAGGCAAACTGCCTGTTTACTCAGTAATAACAGTCTGTGCTTGAATGCACACCTTGTATACCCAGGCTGGTGGCCCGTGAGGGCTCAGTTGAGTCCCAAACACTTATCTGACATCCGTCAATGCTCTGGCATTCCTCTCTGATGGTGTAATTGATGAAAGCTTGGATCCCAGGGTTTGACTGAAGTTTGAAGAAAGAGATGATACTGTGAGGTTAAAAAAAAAAAAAAAAAAAGAGAGAAAGAAACATGGGCAGCATTCTAGAAAAAGGGAGCCACTGAGACGAAGAACAGGCCCCACTCTTTCCTGTTAATTAGTCCTGGGGGCTGACGTGACTGTGGCTGTCATTATAGCCAAAGGCTCTGGGGATTACTTCTGTTTTTTAAAAAGGCATCACTCTCCAGTTTGTTCTGGTAACATCAGAGTATTGCTGGTACAAACCAACATTTCAGAATTGAGAACCTGTGATTGCCAAGCTTGCCTGGGAATCCTGCTTGCTTGGGGTAGGAGGATGGGCTTTTAAATGTACAGATCTCTGAGTCCCCACCCAGAAGTCAGGCTCATGGGATCAGGGATGAGGCCTGGAATCTGACTTTTCACAACCTGTCCCAGGTGGTTCTAACACCAGCAATTTGCAGCCAGGGCGCAGAGGCAGCATTTACCTAAGTCACTAACGAAACCCTTGGGCAAGCTCCTTCAGCCACTTCATAGCCTCTGTATTTGAAGCCGCCTCTGCCCGGCTTCCCATCATCCAATCCTGCATGTCCTTGAGGAAGAAGCTATGGGCATCACCCGCTCTAAAATGGTCCACCAGCCTTCCCATGCTCATTCCAGAGGTCTCACCATGTGGAGAGAAGTCCTACCAGAACCAGGAGGAGACTCCACGGTAGCCTCCTCCTAACCTACCATCTCTTTGTGTGTGTCTCTTCTGGAGCGCAGGGTCCGGCAGGGCCACGTGGGAACCAAAGACTGCTGCTAACACAGTTCTGGAGATGGCGCCAATGCAAACAGCACTTTCGGTGAGGCGGAAAGTGTTACAATTCCCACTTTGCAGACACAGAGGACACTGCGGGCACCGAGGCACAGCTAGGAAGTAGAGGAGCCAGGAATTAACAGACACCCTGGCTTCAGCATGCTTAACGAGAGCCGCTCTGCAGGGTGCTGGCCTCTCCTTGCTCTAGGGTCCCAACCTTCCTAATGCTGTGACCCTTTACTACAGTTCCTCATGTTGTGAGCTGTTATAAATCATAAAGTAGATATCTGATACAAAGGGTATCTGCTATGTGACCCCCCGCAAAAGGGATGTGACCCATATGTTGAGAACCATTGCTTTAGAGGGAGCAGCCTTTACTGGGTTGTACTTCAGAGATACCTCCTGGCATATCCCACCTATTCCAGGGTGATGTGCAGGGTCTCTTGTCTGCACTGCTCTCTTTCTACTTCATTCTTGCCTTTAAAATAAACTGTAGGTGTGCATATAAGTGACCGTGCTAATATGTTTGTTTGGTTGGTTGGTTTTTGTTTTTTGAGACAGGGTTTCTCTGTGTAGTCTTGGCTGTCCTGGACTAACTTTGTAGACCAGGCCTCGAACTCACAGCAATCTGCCTGCCTCTGCCTCTCAAGTGCTGGGATTAAAGGCATGCGCCACCACGTCCAGCTGACCGTGCTACTGTCAATGACTGCCTGGATCCTTACTGTGGGACAACATTCAGGCGCATTGAGAAAGGGTCACATGGGTTATCTCATGCAGTCAGCACAGGACTAAACACGTAAGTGTACACACACACACACACACACACACACACACACACACACACACACACAAGGTCCCCTAGCCCTCCTCCAACAAGAAAGCTTATCTGTGAGAGGCAAGGCCACGTGGCCCAGGTTGCTTGGCTGTTGCGATGCATTTGGAGACTTTCTCATCCCAGGGTCCTGTTCTTTCCAACACTCCTCAGGCCTTCTAGCTCCTTCTTCAGAATGAGGTCATGAACCACAGTAGCAAAAACAACATAGCAACAACACAGCCCATGTAGTTCTCCAGACTCCCCTCCCAGGAGTGCTCAGAGCTGGACAGAGTGTCTTGCTGGGCTCTGGCCACCCCACCCTAGTCTAGCTCAGCCTCTGGCTATCGGCTGCTTCTCTGTCCCAGTCAGGCTCTGGTCTCCTCTTGAATTAACCCGAGAGCCATGTAGCTTGCTGCTCATCTCATGCTCCCTCTCCTCTTCTCAGAAAATACCAAGGGGTCCTTGTCACCATGTCCCTGTGTCTGTGAGAAGCTGAACAAACCAGCTCTCAAGACTTCTCACCTTTGTGAGATCACCCATGCAGCCACCCGCACAAGTTGAGTGAGTCCCATCAGGAGAAAGAAGAGCGTGGTGTTGGAAGCAGCAAGTGCCAGGCCTGGGTCTCTGTTCCTGGGTCTCTACTCTGTAGACCCTGCTGCCCTGACTCAGCATTACAAAAGAGAGGACTCTGCTGCTGCAGTGCAGCCATGGGGGGGCTTGGGAGTCCTCCCCGCCCCCCCTCCCCGCCGGCAATGGAGCTAATGCTGTGAAGACACTAGCTTTGAAAGTTCTTGCATTCAGGTAAACTAAACAACTGATCATTGGTTGCTGGAGCTGGCATGTGTATGTTTTAAACAACTTAGTGATGTGATTATGGTTCATACCACACTTATTATAAGAGGCAAATAAACACCGCACGTTTCCAGTGAGAACAGAGCACCTGAACTGAGGTGGGCCTATACACCGAATGGTCAAGGCTCCGCATATGGAAAAAAACAATGGCAAGGATCTCGCTGAGAAGGTTTTTATTGCTTGTTTGTTAGAATGATGATATCTAGGGATTCACTAAATAATAGGTCTCTGTCCATAGAAGTTTGGGTTGTGCCTGCTATAGGCGGAGCGATGCAGCGGTGGCCTCCCATGAACCAGCATCTTCACCATCCACGGGCAGAGTTAGTGCCCTCACCTCCTAAGACAGCGTGGAGCTAGCTCTGATGGCAGAAGAGCTGCAGCCATCGTCAGCAGGGTTCCCTGGGGCAGAACCGGCATCTGTAGTTGTTCCCAGAAGGAAATTCAGAAAAGGTTCTCAGGAGATGGCTTTAGAATAAATGCCAGAGTAAGGAAGTGTCCCGTCCCAAGGGAACGGCGTAGACACACATAGGCATGCGCGAGCAGAGCAAGCAGAAGCTACCGTCCTAACCGCCAAGCCTTTAAGAAGGCTGGAGAGACTACAGTATGGACAGCAAATGGGACCTCTCAGAAAGGCAAAGGGCTCCACAGACAGGCAGCCCTGATCAGATGGGGAGCTCTTTTGTGAGAGCCAAAGCCAGGCTCCCTTCGTGGTCCACACTTTAGCTCTGTGGGTGGCTCCTTTATTTTCATTCATTGTATTAAGCCCTTCCTAGGGGCAATGAGTTAAGGACGTCCAAAGGCTAAGTCTTAAGTTACAACAGCTGATGAAGGTGGGGAAGCCAAGGCCTGTGCTCACTAAAGCCTTATCTACTGTTACAAAGGCACTTAGGACAGCGCGGATAGAAGTGGGTGCTTAATAAACGCGTCCCAGGAAGTGTAACAGTAAGTCTATAAACAACACAAACTTTCACCAGGAGGGCAATGTTGAAAACCTGGGATGCATTACCATGGAATACTTTTCTTGGGCAGATAAAGATGAGTAGAGGGATGGGTGGATGGGAATTCTAACCAGAGAACAAGAACACAGTGAGCCTGAGTTCAGAAAGCATCATCAAGAAGATTCTATGGCACACCAAATGCTTGACACAGTGTAGGTAGTCAAGTAGGTTGTCTGGTAAGGCAGCCCAAAGGTCTGCAAGAATATCCATGTGTGTCCCAGGCTGTCACTGGGTCTTCTGTCAATAGCAACTCTTAATGCTTACTGATGCCACACTGACCTCAACACGTATCACAAAGCTATAGTTGGCAAACATTCTGGTACCAGCATTAATGGGACACAAAAACTGATGGCACAGAGTAGAAAACCGGAAAATACCTCCATGCACTCAAAGCCTTTTCATTTCTGAGAAAGGCCTCATCTTTGGAAAAAGAGAATCTTTTAAATAAATGAGGCTGGGAAAATTGGACACGTGCAGAAGAATCAAACTAGATGTCTTGCCGCAGCGTACAGAGGTCAGTTCAACGTTGGTTACAGAAATAAGTGTAAGCTCTGAACTGTGAAGCTGTTTGGGGACACAGAGGAAGAATTCTTCATCAGAGGGGCATGGGTGAGGATTCTTATGGGTAAATGCGTTTTTATAAACATAAAAGAAACACAATCAGTATGTTTGAAATCATTGAGTATAGGTAGAAAATATATGAGGAGTCCATTGTAGCATTCTTCTATGCTTGACATTTTTCTTTTTTCTTTTTTTTTATTTAAACACATTTTTATTGAAAAATAAAATAATTCATATTACATCTCATTTGCTATCCCATCCCATGCATCCTCCCATTCCTCCCTCCCTCCCGCTTTCACCCCATTCCGCTTCCCTATGACTGTGACTGAGGGGGACCTCCTCCCCCTGAATATGATGCTAAGGTATCAAGTCTCTTCTTGGTAGTCTGCTATCCTTCCTCCGAGTGCCATCATCAACCAAAATTAATCAAAAGGGACGAGGAAGGACACTTCATACTCATCAAGGGTAAAATCAACCAAGATGACATCAAAATTCTGAACATCTATGCTCCAAATACAAGGGCACCCACATTTGTAAAAGACATTTTTCATAACAAAACATAAGTCAGAAGAAAAAAAACCCCTCTGATACTGATGGTGCACGGATGTCTGACATGTCCCCCAACCTGTGTCCTATGGTAGGGCACTAAGACTGCAAAGCATCACAGAGCCTTCCGTTCCAGCCAGGTTGTTGGATCCAGACATGAAGCAAGGGCCTTGGGCTTTGTTGACACTTGGCCGCTCAGCTCTCCGTGCCCTCGTCCTTCATAAGGCCCCTTTCTGGCCCAGGACACATTGTTTCAGTGTCACCATACTCGCTCCAGGTACAGCCGACTGGCACTTCCTGAGGAGTCCCACCCTTGCAACCACCTGCTGCCTGGAAAGACGACACACAGGCTCACTCACAAGACAGATCAGGGTGAGGAATGAGGGGGAGGGAAAAGAATGGCCCTTAGAATTAAGCTGTTCTCCGGCCAGGAAGAAACCCACTGCCTCTGGTCCCGGAAGGGTAAGACCCATCTCTCCCAACCCAGTCACGGAGGCCACATTCTCCAGGGGAGAGTCCTTTGAGTCATGGCTACCCCTCTCCAGCCTCTCTCCACAGAGGACAGAGGCAGACCTTTCCTGTCATTTAAGCAATGGGCCCATTGCTTCCTACTGTAACTCAGCCTGTCCAGCCATGTCCAACCTAGGAACTCAGCAGACCTTGGTAACAGGGAGATCTGACCTTCCAGAAGATTCTCAACAGCTTGCAGCTTGCTTTACCTTCCCTTAAAGCTGGGAGGTGCCAAAGAGAAGTGAGGTTTGGCTGGAAGATGTGAACTTTGAGATAGAGCAAAGGGCCACCTCTGGAATGGAAAGTGGCAGAGGAGGTGTGCTTCGAGTCCCCACCCTATATGTCCCTGGAGCCATGAGGACACACTTGCTCTGGTATAGATTTTGATGGTCTCAAGATTACAGTTGAGAAAGCTTTGTCTTCACAGCCTGCTCATGAGGGCCCAGATCCTGCCCCAGCACCAGTGCTCCCCGCAGCAATGCTCCCTGTACCAGTGCTCCCCACACCAATGCTCCCTGCAGCAAAGTTTCCTACACCAGTGCTCCCCACACCAATGCTCCCCGCAGCAATGCTCCCTGCATCAGTGCTCCCCGCACCAGTGCTCCCCACACCAATGCTTCCCCACATCAGTGCTCCCTGCACCAATGTTCCCTGCAGTAGTGCTCCCTGCACTAATGCATTAGTGCCCCCTTGCAACAGTGCTCCCTCATGTGTCCTGAGCCAAGTCCTGCCTGAGCTCTTGGAGAGTCTTACTCCACCTCCACCTGATAGAGTGATGAAGGAAGGAGTGAGTGCCTCAGGAAGCAACCCAGACATGAAACAAAGAGTTACACACCCAGACGTGTGCAAGAAGCCATTCTGTGCCGGCATCATTCATTAAAACAGTGCTCAAAGTTCAAAAGAAAAAAAAAAAAAAAAAAAAAGAACCATTGCCAGGAGAGCAGCAGGAGCTCCTGGCTTGACCTTCAGAATTTGAGGGTAAACTATGGATGCCTTGGGGCTTCCCTAGATCGACTTCAAATGTGTCTCAGAATAGCTGCTCCCTCTTCCTGGCATCTTGTTGGGACCGCAACTGTAGAGGCACTCATACCATTTATTTGTTGGGTGACACTAGTCCTGGGCAGATGTGAACAAATGTATACTCACTCGGAGCAGGGAACCAGTGACAGACCAAAGCATAGAAACCACCCAAGTCTATTGTGGTGAACCAGTGAGCTTTGTTGGGGTTACATACTACAGGGTGAGTGAGGAGTTACGTGACTAGAAATGACGCAGAGACAGCTGCTTCACAAAAGCCCACCCCACGATGGGCGATGCTCGTCAAAGCTGGGCACTGGGGGCACACTGCAGCTCTTAGGTGGCTCAGCAGGTTTGATAGCGTCTCTTTTTCAGACAGCTTAGTTGATCCGAGCCTCTTCTAGATAGCTGATCTTGTTGGAGAGTGTCCCTCAGCTGTCCTTCGTGGTTACATAAAACTGGGAGGGCCAGGCATGGTGGCGCACACCTTTAATTCCAGCACTCAGGAGGCAGAAGCAGGCAGATCTCTGTGAGTTCGAGGCTAGCCTGGTCTACAAAGCAAGTCTAGGACAGCCAAGGCTACACAGAGAGACCCTGTCTCGAAAAACAAATAAAAACAACTGGGAGAAAGACTTAGTGGTTCTGGTCAGTTTCAGGGACTTCTTGAAACTTTTAAGTTGTTTACTTCCTGAGTGTTAGTGAGCTTCCCTTTAGAACATACTGGGTTCTCTCCAAAATGTACTGTTTTTCTCTCAGACAAGGAGCTCTTTCCTGTTTTTGCACACCTGGTGCGGTAGGAGGCGGGTGCACACCAGCCAGACTTAACTCCCTATCTTAGCTCTAGAGGTTGATGGGACAAAGGAACAAGATTCTGGGGGACACTCCTCCTCGTAGTAGTAGTAGATGACTTTATAGGGACTGCTACAAGACAGTTGCCATGGTTCCCAGAGATGCCCTGAGAGACCCAGGCAAGCATCATTTCTGAGCCGGCTCTTTTCACAACCACCAGTTTGTGTTCTTTCAACAGCATGCTTCCCATGGTTCTTGATCCAGAACATCTGGTCAGTCCTGATTTCTGTAGGTCATGGTCAGTGAGCTCTGAAAGAGAGATGTGCAAACGTTTGTTGAGTGTGTGTGAGGATGAATGAGGTCATGGATCCGTGTATAATTAATACACGTATGTGTGAGTAAAGAAGCTTCTCCAGCCTCTGTGCCGATCTCTGCCCTCTTCCAGTCTCTCTGGCAACAGCTGCCTCGGTGTGACAGTGTCCCTCTCTCCCCAAGGCATTGACACATGCTGTGTCTCCATCTTCAGTTACCTTAACAACTCTCAATCTGCAGCCCCACTGGCTCAGGCAAGGCCCCCAGCTCTCCAAACACCACAGATCATGTTTTCCTCATTCTTGGTCCTGACTTCACTCCTGACCCGTGATGCCTGGATTCTAGCCTCCATGAAGGCAAGGACAATATTAGTTTGGCTTCACAGTGCATGCAATCCCAAGATAGCCAAGAGTGCAGCTGTGCTTGGTAACTCCACAGAGCAGGACAGCATGTGCCCTCTAAAGGAGGATGCGGGGTGCCAAAGCCTGGGAAGCACTCCATAAATGTTGATTCTTGAACTTGACAGCTCAGTCCCATGTGTAGGGTTGGTTCCTGGTACTTACTGGACTAGTACTGGAAATGATTGGTAAAATCCACGTGACAGCAACACACTGGAAGGCAGGAGGCTTGAGAGCAAACATCTTCCCCTGCCTCTGGCTGTGAGCTGATTAGAACTCAGGTGCCTTGGCAGCCTGAATGCTGCCTCCTCATGCAGGTACTTAAGAAACCTTCTGTGGATGTTAAACAACTTTTGTGTTCCCTCACTGGGCTCCCACAGCAGAGGCCCAAGGTCTTATTCCTGGGGTTCTGAGACCCTGAGCAGGATGGCACAGCTTACGCTCTGGTAACTTGCTCTCTTCCCACAAGCCTCTTCTGCAGGCAGTGACTCATCCCTTGGGGGACCCAGGCAAAGTCAAGTTGGCTTTAGGAGCAACTGATGAAATCACCTGCTCCTGAAAACCAATCCTGTAGCTCTCTCCATGAGGGAGGCAGCTGGGGGTTCAGTGTGGGCAAGAGGGACACATGGCTCTGCATTTTAAGCACGGTTGATGGAAGACGAGTGGACTCAAGTTGGCTGCTAGCAACTCAGAATGATGGGGCTGTTTGCACTCCAGCGCTTCATAAATAACTTCTCAGCTCAGTTTCCAAGGGTTGACAGAACACACTTCAAAGAGTCTCAGCGGGGAGGAAATGAGCTTCTCCCTCCATCCCTCCCCCTCAGGTGAGGACTGAGATCACCAGTTGGAGGGGAACATTGGGGTGTGGCCCCACCTACTCACTGGCAGCTGACAGACCTATAGACTGGCTGATGGACAGACTGAGGAGATACCTGGCCAATGGTCTAATGGAGAGACTGACATAGGCTAAGGCTGGTGAGATGCCCAAAGGATGGCTGCTCCAGGGGATGGCTGATGCACTGTGGGTAGACTGACCGCTAAAGATGGCGGGAGGCCTCTTAACAGACAGCCAGCAAGCAAGACTAACTGGTTGGCAGTTGGTCAGTGAGCTAGTTTTGTCAGTGAGCCAGTGTGACATACACAGTTAATCAGTTAACCTGTTTGCTTCCCCCCAAAGCCCCAAGCTCACCAACAGACCCTGAGCCAGCATGCCCAACACCAGAGAGTATGGAATGCTGAGACCACTGTTGGAAGAATGAAGGTAATAACCACTGGCCTGCACTACTTACTGCCAAGGAGAACTCAGACTTTCAGGACTCCCAACAAAGCAAGAAGCACACTCCCAGAAGATCAAGTGTAAGTCTAAAGATGACAAAGTGCTAAAAGAAAATTACAGAATCTAAAATGCCCACTGAATGGGGGAGGGGAAGGACTTGCACGGGCACATTGAAGGCAGCCTGGCCTTCCGGTCATCAGGGCAGCACAGAGACCAGGAGGCTTCCAGTCAGCATCAAGATGTGGCCTTTGCTTCAGGTCTCCTCTGGGTATTTGGATGGAGTCAGCTCAGCAGAGGTCTCTTTCAAATCTTTCTGACACTCTCCGCCCCACCCCCACCCCCCATGCCCATCATGAACACAGCAGACATAGTCAATCTCCCAGGGCCCAACCAGGGGTCGTAAAATGCGGTCATAGTGGTAGATTATTTTTCCTGTCATTTTTCTAATTATATCCTGTACGGGGACTATACTATTTTGCAATGGAAAAAAAATCAGATTTGTAATTTTGGAAGGAAAAAATAAATCTGGTCCTTTCTCTTTGGATCCATACTCAATAAGTATTTCTTACTTGATGTGTCCAAGGCATCCTCAGGCTTTGCCTTTCTTCCCTCCCGATGCCAACATGTCTCATTGAACATCTACTAACTCCTTGCCCCTTTTTCCCCGAGGACTAGGTAGATGAGCCTTTCCTGACTCTCCTGGTTCAAGGCTGTCCTTCAGGCAGTTGCTAAAAGAATCTCCACATTGCTTCTTCTTGAGGACTTCTGGGGCTTACCCAGGGCTCTTCACTCTAAATTTCAGCTTTTGAATCAGGTCTCAATGGGCTTTGAAGTTACTCGATGTCCCTTCTCTCTTAATACATCTACCCATATCCATACGGACACGCACAAGTGTGCATACTTATACATGGACGCCCGCCCCCCCCCCCCCCCCCCCCCGCCAATCTCTCACTCTAACTTAATAGAATTTTGTACCTCTCTGTGCTATCAACATCCTTGCAATTAGCAATGGAAATTCCACACCCAGTGTGTCCCCATCGTCACTCTGATAGATCCTTCCATCCACCAACTGCTGAACAGCCAAGGTGTGGACTCTCCAAAGAAAGAGAGAAAGGTGTTACTGGTCGGTGAGTGCTTACCACTTACCAGGCATTGAATCCAAACAGGTGATATTTTAGGCTACTCACAGATGTGTGGTAATATCCCCCATTTTAAGCATGAGAAAACTGAAATAGAATTAAGCAGGTCACAATGCTGAGGTGACTAACAGCACTGTGTTGTATCTTTGGAGAGGTGATTTTCACCAATCTGTGTGTGTGTGTGTGTGTGTGTGTGTGTGTGTGTGTGTGTGTGTGTGTGTTTTCATTTAGCAAACATTCATGAGCGTTTTCTGTACCCAAGGATATTCACATGATCCTGGGATTAGAGTGGTTAGTCATGACCCATACCCTCACAGAGTTCACTGTTCAGTAAAAGAGGCAGGCAAAGAAATGTGTGTTCCATCACCTGTCACCTATCTTGCTAGCTGCCACTTAGCATTTAGACCAGTGGTTCTCAACCTGTGGGTCGTGACCCATTTTGGAGGTCACATATCACATATCCCGCCATCAGATACTTACATTACAATGCATAGCAGTAGCAAACGTGCAGTTATGAATTAGCAACAATGATAATTTTATGGCTGGGGGTCACCACAACATGAGGAACTGTACTAAAGGGTCCAAGCATTTGGAAGGTTGAGAACCACTGCTCTGGACCATATTTCAGTTTCCACTGAAGAAAGAACCAAGAGAGTGGAGGGAGAGAACCTGGTAGTGTTGAGAATCTGGTTATGGTTTCATAACCACTATCATATATAGCCTTAGAGTTCATGAAGGCCCTTGAAAACCCCAGGTGCAAACAGTTCCAGAAAAACAGCAATTCTAAAGATAAATTGAAGGCAGATCACCTGGGACAAGGCCATGGAAAGAGGGCCATGGCTGGAAAAAGGAGAAAACATGGGTTTGGAAGTATCCCCACTGGTGTTCCTTCCCAGAGGTGCTGAGCCTGGGAATGGAAGAGCTGACGGCAGATCTGGAGGAGGGGAACAGCGTCAGTCTTGAGCACGTGGCCTGAAATGTTTCCTTCTATGACCTTTCTGGAAGAGCCTAGCTCTGTGAGATATGAAGGTCATGTGAGACGTAAGTTAAGATCACTAATAGCCCTTTAAAAGAAAATTATGGATAAAGCCTCTTAATAATGCCAATATCTAACTGTTTCTGAGATGAAGCAACCAAAAAATAATGAATTGCAAAGCTTACTGTTGTGTGGTATTCACCAGAGAAGGCTATGAGGCCATGGGTTCCAGCCAATAAAAAGTCTTTATTAGCCAGCCAGCAACTACACTGGGTGTTTTGAACCCCTGTGCAGTCCTGAGCCTTTTTCAGAGTGAGTTTTTAAGCACAAAGTACAATCCTAGGTTGACACACCTCAGTTAGCAAGAATAGTTAGCCAGAAGTGGAGCTACAGAAGCCAAAAGCAAGGGTAGTACACTCAAGGACCTTTTCAAATACCTGAGCGTATAGGGGATTCTATCTATAATCCTCCTATCTATCTATCTATCTATCTATCTTTCTTTCTTTCTTTCTTTCTTTCTTTCTATCTATCATCTATCTTTCTATCTACTGTTTTTTTAAGACAGGGTTTCTCTGTGTAGCCCTGTCTGTCCTGGAACTCACTTTGTAGACCAGGCTAGCCTAGAACTCACAGAGATCTGCCTGCCTCTGCCTCCCAAGGACTGTGCCACTGTAGCTCAGTGACATTCTTTTTAAAAAGATTTATTTATTTATGTATATGAGTGCTCTATCCTCCTGTATATCTGTGTAACAGGACAGAAAAAAGCATCAGATCCTATTACAGATGGTTGTGAGCCACCATGTGGTTGCTGGGAATTGAACTCAGGACCTCTGGAAGAACAAGCAGTGCTCTTAACCACTGAGCCATTTCTCCAGCCCCCTCTGCCTGCACCAGTGACATTCTTATTCAAGATGCCACGATAAAAATTAAGGTTCCCCAACTCTGTGGTAGATACTGTTTTTGCCTGTTCAGAATCTGCTTCCTCTTCTTCTGGCAGGAATATCCATATTCCCCATGGATAGCTAACTGCTCTTTTTCACTCTCAGACCATACTGAGGATGACTGTGCCTCTTAGACTCCAGGGTGGACATGTGACCAG
The DNA here is from genome assembly GCF_903995435.1 of Acomys russatus. NCBI lineage: Eukaryota > Metazoa > Chordata > Mammalia > Rodentia > Muridae > Acomys > Acomys russatus. The sequence goes on from NC_067161.1 coordinate 15,673,664, forward strand.
GCTTGACATGTAATCCAAAGCTGTCCTATGTACTTTAATCCTAGGCCTGATGTTAAAGTTTAGGCTAGAAAAGCAGGCAGCCACTCTGTCATCACAAGGCAGAGCCTGGCTGAAAGTCATTCCAAACTGGCCAGTCATGACGAACAGATGATGGGAGAGTTTAACTGGGCATCTGTGCTCGGCTGGACCTCAAACCCTATTTCCTTGTTAAAAAGCTCCTCTGCCAGCTTAAGACAATTTAAGTGAGGCTTCTGTCCAAGAGACCTGCTATGGTTTATATAAGCGTCCCCCAAAGGCCCATGAGCAGAGACTTGTCACTGGCCTGCTGGTGCCACTAGGAGGTGATGGAGCCTAGCATTGGGGCGATGGCTTAGTCAGTAAAAAGCTTGCCTCGCAAGCATGAGGACCTGAGTTTGGTTCTCCAGAACCTGCATAAAAATGCCAGGCGTGATGGCACATACATATAATCCTGGCGCTGGGCAAGAAGAGACAGGCTAATTGGTAAACTCCAGACTAATAAAGGAGATAGAGTTCCCGAGGATCACACCCAAGGTTATCTTCTAGCTTACACACACACACACACACACACACACACACACACACACACACACACACACATTCACATTTACATACTTAAAAATAGTGGTGGCTAGTAGGAAGAAGTTAAGTCACAAGGGGTGTGCCCTTGAAGGGATGGGGAGCCTAGGACGCCTCCTTTCTCTTTTTGCTTCCCTAAGGAGACATGGTTTGTGTGGCAGTTTGTTTGCAAGCCCCAAGACTCAAGGTCCTCACTAATGTTATCCAGGGAGCTAAAGAAGTTAGTATCAAAAAAGAAAATGATCCCCAAATCAAAACCAATTCCACACAAGCTGAACACTTACTACCTAGCAGCTATGTTAAAAACACGTTCATTTATTCAATTGCATTTAAGATTATTAGGCAGCAGGGGTGGGTGGGGGGGCACTACTCTAGGGAACTTCCATTTGGGGAGGGGAACTGAGTCTGGCTGTCAGGGAGGGTCTCCGAATTTGATAAATAAAGGACATCAGGCTCAGAGAGGAAGACTATGTGGCCTACAGTCACATCTCAGGACAAAGGCAGATTCAAGAGTCTAATTTGGGTCTAACTTCAAAACTGCATGCCTGTCATCACTCTGGGCCACTGTCTTTGTAAATGCCGCCCTCTGGAAGCACCCTACAGTTTGCGTCTTTGCCGGAGTGGAGACGGGGGAGGCGAGGCTTCATGTGCGCAGACTCTGGCTCTAAAGTCAAGACCCACGGCGTCGCAGCACTTGGTCATGTTTACGTGGCTCGTCAGACAGGCTGAGTGTGTCTGCCCAAATGGACTGTGAGTTGCGTGAGGCACTGGAGATTTTATCTGAGGAGCCTCCAACAGCCAGGGGACCTGGCAGAGGGCTGCGATGACTACCCTGTCCTGCCTGTAGCTTCTTGTTTCACTCAAGATCCTGGGTCTAAAACACACTGTCCCTGTCACTCCCCTCCCATTTATGGAAGACATCTGTGTGGTACCACAAAGGGAGAGACCTGCTATGGACTAGCTAAAGCAGGTCAGAGGTCTCCACTGCACCCCCCTTGTCCTCACCTGGAGATCAGGACCTACCTCTCAGCTTGCCACAGGGAGTGGACAAGATCTGAGATCTCTCTAGAGCCATAGCTGGGAGGACTTTACTGCACCCATGTCCCTCTTGCTTGAAGTCACCATCTCCATCTGCAGCTCCCTGGTTCACCTGCCCAGGGAACCTCTCACCCCTCCATCCAACCCCAACGACTTTTGCAACCCATCTCTGGTGACAGTAGCTAAAAGGCCAGAGACTCTCCAGGCCCCTGGGCTCTTTAATCGGCCTCTGTGAAGGCTGCAAGTGATTTGGTACCGGGCACAACAAACAGGCCTGCAGGGAATCACTTCAGCAGAAAGCTGTTGGCACATCTCTATAGCAACTAGGGGAAAATATTTCATGCAAAAGTCCATCTGCTGTAACATAAAGGCAGTCCCAGCCAATAACCGAGTTGTAACAAGTTATAAATTAATCCTAATCTGCAAGCTTTATTTTTACCAAGCCACAACACACACACATATACATATACATGGCATATATGTTTTATACGCATATGCAGACATGAAACCATAGCATTGCGACTGGGGCTGGATTATCTCATCCACCCAGACCTCCCTCATCTGAGGGCTGAACACTTAGTTGTCAGTGGCTTCCAATGCAAACCCTGTTCAAATGAGAGACCAACTCACTAAGTTCCCTACAGCCTTCATGCGAATCAGACCTAAAATTGTTTTTATTTGTTTTGTCAGCTTCTTTTAAGGGAGAAAAAAAAAAAGGAGTTTTGTTTCTGATGTCTTCGCGAAGAGACATTTGTATTAATTCATTGGTATAAAATGCTTTGCAGAGGCTATCGGAGTGGGAAAAACAAAGTGATAATTCGTGTTGTGATGCTTTTAATTTTAAGTGTTGTCAACACTTCAAAGTAGGCTGAGCTTTGCCTGGGAGCACAAGAGCGGGCTCTGGCTGTGCAGCGAATCCTGGCTGCCGCTGGCTGCTGTTCCAGAGCACAACGCCCACTCTGGCTTTCTCTTTCTTTCCTTTCTTCCCTACTCTCTAGAGTTCATATCTGCTCTGTAAAATTTATGTAGCCTAGAAAATGGAGGCGTGTGTGTGTGTGTGTGTGTGTGTGTGTGTGTGTGTGTGTGTGTGTGAACAAAGCCAAGATTTCCACTAAGAACGTCCCAGGCCACTCAGGGAGAGGGTTGAGACTACCACTGCCAATCCTAAAGAAGAGTCCCCATGTCCTGCCGCCGCCCTTAAGCCAAGCTCTGTGCCAAGGGCTTGCAATGTGTCTCTTAACCCTGTGCTTGACCCCTCAAGTAAGGTTGCATGTTTGCCTACATGGGACAAGACATCATATTTCATTGTAACGGGGACCCAGAGGAGTGGAGTGAAACGGAGCGGGGGCCCCTAGCTGGGAAACAGAATTTGTATTCTGCTTTGTACGGCTGTTTTTTTGTTTTTTTGTTTTTTTTTTTTCCGGCACACTTAGAAAGACACATAGTGCCTGTCCTCCCGAGCGAGAGTGCCAAAAGTCAGCTTTAGGAACGCAAGGCTGGATCAGGTCCTGTCTATTGGCCCAGAGACGACCACGGATTCCAAGTGCAATGTCTTAGCTAATAGGGCGGCCCCTCCGTCAGAGGATCACACCATGACCCAGTCATTCAGGACTCTTTCGTGGGGTGACACAGCTAGCTAGACATACCCCAAAGCCCTGGCGCCACTGAGCCCTGTTGGGCCTTTCTCCCCTGAACAGAGGAGGAGAGCTCTATGGTAAGGCCATTGTCACGGGCAAGGAAGGCAGGGCCGTCTAGCAGCATCTGTGCCTTCCTTGGGCTGAGCACAGCTTTGGACTGTCTTCTGAAAGCTGTGGAGGACTTGCTCAAATTTGGCAGGGATGAGCCCGGGCAGAGGGGTCAATGAGGGGAAGAGGGCAGGAACACCCTGTTACCAGATCTGGAGGAGAAATGGAAAGTGAAATGCTTGGAAAGTGACTAGGGCCTGCCTGGAAGAAACTGCGTGGGAACGTTCCAAAGCCTAGATGAGCAAGCTTTTCCCCCACCACCCCCACACCTCAATCACTAGAGGGTCAGGGGTGTGTGCACAAATCTCCACGGAGGTCTCTCTGGCCCAAGTCCCTGGAGTTTAAAGCCACTTCCAGGAATAGTCCCTGAAGAGCTGGGAGATGCTCTCCAAGAGGCCGCTGGACCAGTGAGGAAGGCCCTTTGTGACTCGCTGACCCTTTCTATCCTCCTGGAGGTAGGAGGGGCCTCAGCTGCAAGAGCTTAGGTCCCCACCAAACAAATCTTTCCCTTGAGCCCCACACGGGCCAGGGCGACTCGATGTGGAGTGAGCATCCAAGACCTTCAATCAGGCCCGTTGATTTGGGGCCTTGGAATGGGGGAGCCTGCAGCTGCAGAAGAGGTCGTGGTGGACTTGCTGGGGACATCTGATGAGCTGTTCCACGTCGCCCACTGAAGCTGTAATTCAGGATGAGCCCTCAGGAAATTTGACTCAACACAAGGCCTCCCCCCCCCCTCTCTTCTCTCTCTCTCTCTCTCTCTCTCTCTCTCTCTCTCTCTCTCTCTCTCTCTCTTGCAGCCACCATTCTTGTGGCAGTGTTTCCAAAGCAGAGCCGCTCTCAGCTGCGGGGTCAGGGGAGCCACATGGTCCACCCATGTGCTAAGAGGCCAGTTCAGTATCTCTCTGGTTGGCTGGAAATCTACCCTGGGAGAGAGTAAGCCAAGAGCAGGGCCTCTGCTGACCTCTGCCTTGGCCTTGCCTTGTTAGAAAGAAATAACGTAGGGCATGGCGAGAAGATTGAGAAAACCAAAACCCTAAACGCATACCCAGAAGACGCCAGGCCAGGTCTATGGAACAGGGCTTCGGCTTGAGATAGCCCTGGCTTGGAGAAGCATAGAAGTATACTGTCCAATCCTGCCTTCCCAAGGCCGACCTACCATGGTCGACCTTGGAATGTAGGGGCCAAGATCTGGGGGTTCAGACAGATTGTTGTGGTTTGGATAGGTGTCCCCCAGAAGTCCATATATAAAAGTTTGGTCCTTGAGGTGGTGATGTTGGGAGATGGTGAAATCTTCAGGTCATGGGGCCTATGGGGGCATTCAGCACATTGGGGGTGCTCTTATAGTGAGAATTTTGGTGCCTTTCAAAACCCAGTTATGTTATATAAATATGTTTTTTTTTTTTTGTTTTAATCCCAGGTGTAGGATATGGGTCTGCTTCAGACTGTCCACAGCAGTATACTATTTGTCTCATGAGTGCTCTGGCAGGGGCGTGCTTCTGCCAGCTGAAGATAGTTTAATTGTGGGGACTCTAGAGAGGGTATAAAGTGACCAGAACCACAAGAGAAGAGGCGTGGCTGTTCCATCTGCTGGCTCCTGCTCCTGTTGCTGGTTTGTCCAGTGGCTGAGAAAAAAAGAGACAAGAAGTTGGAGAATGAAGATTGGACTTGTCCCAAGAATTCAACTCTGTCCCTATCAGCAGGAAGTAGTCTAAAGTGACGTTAATTAGAGTGGAGTAAGGATTGGAAGGGAGGTAGAGATGCAAGAACCCAAATAAAGTAGGTAAAACAAATCTGACAACATGCTTCCCTCAGGGGAAATATGGAAGCCTACCCAATCTTCCCTTCCTGCCTCCTGGCACGAGCACTCCCTCAAACATGTGCTCCTGCCATGATACACTGTGTAAAAGCAAGGAACGCTAATATCAGATTTGAGCCTCTGGTACCATGAGCCAAAATAAAGCTGTCTTGGCTTTGTAAGTACCCTGTGCAGTAGTTAGGAATAATTGCATGCAGTTAACCAACACCAAGACCTTGCTTTGAAGCCCATTTCTGCCACTTACTAGTTACGGTAACTTTATTCCTTTCTGGGAGCTTCCATTTTCCTATCTTCAATGTTGGGCCAACATCACTCATCTCATGAGATTTAGACAAAAGTAAAAATGAGACAAATACACACATGTATCCATTACTTTTCTGTTGCGATAAAAATACCATAACCAAAAGCAATGTAAGAAAGGATTTCCTTTAGCCTAAGATTTCTTTTTTGTTTTGTTTTGTTTTTTTCAAGACAGGGTTTCTCTGTGTTAGACTTGGCTGTCCTGGACTCACTTTGTAGACCCAGCTGGCCTTGAACTCACAGCGATCCGCCTGCCTCTGCCTCCTCAGTGCTGGGATTAAAGGCGTGCGCCACCACCACCCAGCTAGCCTACGGTTTCTGTAGGTCGTGATCCCTTTGAAGGTTGAATGACTTTCACAGAGTCACCCAAGACCATCAGAAGACACAGGTATTTATGATTCATAACAGTAGCACAATTACTGTTATAAAGTAGTAATTGCATTAAAGGGTCGCAGCACTGGGAGGGTTGAGCACCACTGTTCCAGAGAGATGGAGTCCATGCTGGCGCAGAAGGCATGGCATGAGGGTAGAAGAGGAAAGCTGATCACACTTCATCCACACACAGGAAGCAGAGGAAGAGAAGAGGAAGTGGGGCCAGGCTACACATCCTCCGGCAAGGTTTCTCTTCCTAAAGGGTCCAAACCGCCTCAGAGAGCTACAGCAGCTGAGAACCAAGTGTTCAAGTACAGGAGCCTGTAGTGGACACACTTCTCATCCAAACCACTGCAGTGTGAAACCCTTCTGACTTTGCTTCTGCTTCAGCAGAACGGGGGCTCAAGAAAATAATCGTTTTCCTCTTTTTAAAGCTTGGCTCTGTAGCATGGTCCATATTTATATGCACACATATGTACAAACTACCGTATGCAAATACTGTTCAGACAGACATTATAGGGAGCAAGTGAAGGCCTGAGTGAGTGAGCATTGTTTGATGTGCACATGGCCCTGTCAAGGACACCAATGCCTCAGACCCATCAGAGTGAGTGGCAAAGCCTTTCCAGGGTGAGGCTCAGAGGGATGGCAAAACCTCTCTCTGGTCCAAGCGTGGATGTTGATAGTGTGTGCAGGAAATAGTCAATGCAATCTTCTTTCCACCTCGACCTCCAGGTGTTTATGGCATGAAGCCAGCTCCCCTCCCGAGCCTGCATCTACAGAGACTAGCTAACCCTGCCCCCTGGTTTATTTGTATGTAATAGTCACATGACTGCTTTGTATAGCTGTACACAATATACACACCTCTCTCCGTCCAACTATAGAATAAGTGCACTGAGTGTTCAGGCTGCTGCAGCTCCCCCATCTAAGATCCCAGGCCACCTGATGCCAGCCTTTCCATACATGTGTGTCTGTGTGTCTGTCCTTCATTCATCCCTTCACTGCCTCAGTTAGGGCAGTCCCTGGAGTCCTGCATAGCACAGCCATAGATATGATAAACTGTGGAGTAAACAAACACTCAACAAGGATACACGTACGCATAGTACAAGCTATGGCATGCACACAAAACTCATATAGCATGCGTTGTGCGGTACATACACACAATGAGAATATACGTCATGTAATCCATGAGAGTGTGTGTGTGTGTGTATACACACACACACACACACACACACACACACACACATATATATATATATATTGTGAACTATGGTGTACACACATTTGGGAAGCATCTCCAGAGTCTACATATCTGTATTTGCATAGCACGTGAGACGGATAGGATGTTGGAAATCATGTGAGAGCAGAGAGCCGTCAAGTCCGTAGTCACCGACCCATGCATGGCAGAGTGCCGTTGAAATGCAATGCTTATTTCTTTAGATTCCTCATTCTCATTGACCACAGATGCACAACTACTTTGGTTGTTGACCCTTCTGAAGAACTGGCTACCTGCTGAAACAATGTGGCAAGTGAGGCCTAGCGCCCATCACCCAGCCAGCTATCTCCTGCCGTGGGTGTTCCCAGGAGAAGGAAGATGATCACGGGCCCTTTTAAGGTCTGGCTTAGTGCATTTTTCCACTGCTATGATTTAAGAATAGAGGCCTGTTCAGGTCACACTTCTAGAGACTTTTAAATTCAAGAGCACGGCACATGGTGTGAGGCCCAGAAGCATGCTAGCTCTGGAAGCCACTAATACCTTAATGGAGGCCCTTGTGACTTCATCTACTCCCAAGCACCCCCAGAGTCCCTGACTCCAAATACAATTAACACAGGAATTAGGGATTAAGCTCCCTATCACTTTGTGTGTGTGTGGGGGTCACAGCAAGGCCTGCACCATCACCTCTATCATGTTATCTTAGAACAATGCACCGTGCACACAGAGATCTAGCAGACAGTGAGGAAAACACAGCCTCTAGACGGAGGGCACTTCAAACACTTCCTGCAAAGCCAGTATGGGAGAGATCAGTGCATCTCTTCTGTGCTGCCAACAGCCTAGTTAGGAGAGCAAAGGGACTGGCTCAGTGGTTTAGGGCCCTGGCTGCTCTTCTGGAGGACCCAGGTTCGATTCCCAGTGCATACATAGCAGGTCGCAGCTGACTGTAACTCCTTTTCCGAGTGTTCATCCTCTTCCAGCCTCCACAGGCAATGAGCACACACACCGTACAGATGCACACGTGGGCCAAATACCCACATACTTTTTTTTTTAAAAAGCGATCTCAAAAACATAAAAAACAAAATCTCCAAAACCAAACAAACAAACAAACAAAAACAATCTGCTAGGTGATACAGCAAATGCGAAGGTGCCCACTTCCCACCAACTATATGGAAAACGGCCCTCTTTTTATAACGTTGACAAGTAGGCTCTGGGAGTCCGGGAGGAGAAGGCAGAGGGATGGTTGATGGTGAGTGTCTGACTGGAAAGGAAAGCACCTAGATCTGTGCCACACACACCTGATGTGTCTGTGAGAGCACTTCCACAGGCAGTTTTGGGGTGGGGGGACTCCACCCTGAAAGCAAGTGGCATCATCACAGAGGTTGGAGCCCCGGGATGCAGCAGGGCCAGCCCTAGAGTCCAGGCCTCCTGTTTTCTGGCAGAGGCTACCTGGGATGCTCAGCTCCAGCACTCCCTCCATACCAGGATGGACTATAAGCCCAATGAATTATTTCCTCCAGCAAGTTCTTTATGTCAGGTACTTTGGTCACTGTGATGAAACTGTGGACTAACAGAAATGGCACTAGCTCAAGAAAGACAGGATGCAGGAGGCTGGCTTCCCTTGGGTTGCAGGAGACACGGTACTGGGCATGCAAACGTGGGTTATTGTTGGTGCTTTTGTTTTCGTTATTAAAAATAAGAAAGATTTGCCGGGCCCGTGGTGGCACACACCTTTAATCCCAGCACTTGGGAGACAGAGGCAGACGGATCGCTGTGAGTTCGAGGTCAGCCTGGTCTACAAAGCGAGTCCAGGACAGTCAAGGCTACCCAGAGAAAGCCTGTCTCAAAAAGAAAGAAAGATTTAAAGGCAGGCCTTAGGAAAAGTGGTGCTTAGGCAGACTGTAAATGGCTGTGAGGTTCAAACAAGGAGGCGCATGTTTTGAGAGAGAGAATGAACCGTCACATTGGCAGCGGACAGGACAGGGGAAGCTCTTGGACGGCTGTCGTGATGGAGAGATTCTGGGATCGACTCCAGAACACCAGCTTGAAAAACTGGGCAATGGGACTGCCCTGGAGCCAAGAACCTGACAGAAGGAAACCCAGAAGTGTGTTGGAAATGTCTGTGAAGATGCACAGAGCAGGCCCCGGGAGACTGCTGGCTCTCTGAAAGTTCGAAGAACGGCCGCGGCCAGAAAATCAGGAGCTTTAAGCCCATGCAGCACGGAGACCATCCCAGAAAACCGTGCGCTGCTGCTGCTGCGTCCACATGGAAATCCAGCCCTCAGTGCACCACCCTCAACTGCCTGGCCCTTGCAGGGGCCCCTCGGATTCCCCCCAGCTCCTTCCCGAGGACTCCCCAGCCACGTCCACAGTCAGGCCTCCACCCTGAATGCCTGGGCCAAGTCAGTGAGCTTGAGGTAGTGGCTGAGGGGGCCCCAACAGCCCTCTCCTCCCCCAGCAGGGCCAATGGGACCCCAGAGGGGGCTGGCTGTTTGTGCAGATGACATGCTTGGCCCCAGCCTCTACTTACTCATGCTTTTGGCTTCTCCGCGCTGCTTTTGGGTGGATCCCAGTTCGGCTGCTGGATCTGGGAGCTCAGGGGCTGGGGATGAACAGAGGTTCCTTTAGCTGTTCCAACCCAGAAAGGTTCCAGCCCCTTCCCCCGTCTCCCCTTAACCTTCATCTTTTCCCACACCCAACTTCATTATAGAATGGAGTATCCCGGAGCTGGAAAGGGCCTCTGGCATTCCCTCCTCCGTCCCCCGCCCCAAACCCAGTTCCACAAAGGGAGAAAGAGGCCCAGAAAGACAGGCCTTCCTAGGGTCACCCAAGCAGGTAGGAACCGGGCTCCCAAACCGCCCACAGCAGCTCTCTTAGATGCTGTTTGTTTGGGAAAGGCCCACAGCTGAGCCGGGTGCAGTCACTCTCCCTCCCAGGGAGGCAGCAGACAGTGACGGATGCTCCACTTTGACACTTTCATTCCATAGGAAATTGGAAATTGCCTGTCAGAGGTGTCCGGGTGGCCCAGCTGCCTAATACCCCACACAGCCCAGGCTGTCTCACCCTGACCTGACCAACAGGACACCCAGCATCCCCTGCACCTTGGTTTAGGGGGAAAGGGGGGGGGGGTCCTGTGCACCACCGTTCCCAATGAATTGCTCTGCTCCGGTGGATCCTGTGGCTGAGCTTTCTTCCAGAGCAGAACACAGAACTCAGGACACAGGAGCCAGGCCTGGCTGGGGCCCTAAACCCTGACATTTAGCTGCACTGTTTTCCACTCCGGGGTTTTAGGGAGTCTCCCTCACTAGACTTCAACGTGGCTTCCTGCCCAAGGTCACAAGGTGCTTAGGAGCAAGGGGCTGCAACTCTCCTCAAGGCCCTTGTGTAGTCGGGATGCCCCAAGACCTCAGCATTCCCTTTCCCAGTGTCTTCTCCTCCACAAGGCCCCCCACGGAGTGGCTGGATGGCAAGCTACACTTCCTGCTAGGTCCAGGTGTGTCACAGTCTCTATGGCGAGGAGCGAGGGCTCCTTTCAGATCATTCAGGAGGGTGCTGATGGGTGCTTGCCAACAGGATCACAAAAAATCGGTTCCCTGCCATCAAGTCAACCAGCTTTCGCCACCACCTTGCTCCCATGGGACCTTTGGGGTGGGGTGGGGGAATCGCCCAAAGGGGAAAAAAATTATTTGCTGTAGTAGAGTGTGGATGGCACAGGCTGTCCCTAGCCCACACTTCACAGCCAGAGAGGACGGGGCAGAGGGGAATGGTGGTGTTTAGTTACACACTCAGGAGCTAGTGTACGGAAAAGCCAAAGTTAATTGGGTAGAAGGGCGATGAGTATACCAGAAACTGCTTGGTCTCTCCACCTCACACAGGCAGGATCTGGCTGGTATGAAGATTTGCAAACCCTGGAATCAGCTGGAGGGTTGCAAGCTCCAGGGAGCCCAGGAGGTAAAGGTTTGGTTCTTCAGTTTCAGCTCAGAGCACCTGGGCAGCCACTCACGCCCTCCCTGTGGTCTCATGGCAGGAAGCTCTCCGCATGTCCCAGAGGCAGCCTGCACACACCTTCAGAGAGCCTAGGCAGGTGAGGGGGACACTGTCCTCCATAGCTTGGTCACCTGTGGTCAGATTTCTGGTTGCCGGTGTGGGTAAAGAAGACGGCCATCACACTGCAACTCCTCCTAGAGGGGCATGGACTCCCCGCTATCGGAAGTCGCTTCCAGAGGAACTGAAGACACTCATGGCAGTGCCCCCTCACCTTCATTTTTTTTTTCCTCATTTTTGAAGCTTGACATTAAAGACTAAAATGTTAAAAAAAATTATTAGAATTAGTATGTCACCGCACATATCTAGAGAAAGGAACCTGCTCAGAAAATACCAACAACACACTGTGTGTGTGTGACATTATATAATATATAAAGTATGTATGTATACTTTTAAAAACCAATTATTCTAAACACTAATATAATAGTAATATTTTGTGACTCTATGTCCATTTTCTGCATTATTCAAGAAACAAATGCATTTAAATGCATCACTAGTTTATATTTCAGGCATGCCACACACAAATTATGTAGTATCTTAACCCCACCAAACTTAAAAGGCTTGGGCAGAGGAATTAGGAAGTAGAATTGTTTGATGATATTGGATGTAAGTGGGTACCAGTTCAAAGTAGAGTGTTTTAACTTTAGGATGTTGGTTCTAATTCGCATACCTTATCAGAAGAGGTATAGATGCAGGTAGACGCAGTATAAACTCCAGGAACTCCATTGTGCAGCAAGGCAACTATGTGAATGATGACACATATTACTGAAAAATGTGAAGGGAATGGATATTAAGCAGCATCGTCTCAAAACGACAGCTATGTGAGTAATGCACTGGCTTGTTAGAGAGACTGAGCCGTTGCGAAATAATGTTGACACTTCAAAATATCGTGCTATGCAAAAGCAATGTTAGCTTTCAATTTAAATATATATAATTATTTATATATTGAATATTTATAATTATTTAAGGGAAATTCCTGCCCCAAAATATTTCTAGACATTCAAAGGAATGGAAGATACAATGCCTTATGCATAAAAAAAAATAGAAAATTCAGTCAGAATGGAAACAAACACATCAATTACCAGACAAGAGTAATAGTTACTTTAACTATAGCTTATTTGTGGAAAATGTTAAGAAAAGGAAACCAAGGTATTTTTTAAAACCACAAATCAAATTTATAGAGACAAAACCTCTACTGTCCAAAATAAAAACATACTGCCTGAGACATGAAGGCAAATAAGATGGTGAGAGGGAAATATTCATGTATGTGTGAGGAGTGACAGGAACTATGCACAGGAGCGATGAGGAGCAGGCAAGAAAATAACCTAACAATGAAAAGGAGAATCTGTAAGCTGTGGGAATTTTCATGCCGTATAACATGCGTAAGTGGAGTCCCTGAAGGAACAAAGCAGACAGAAGAAATGCCTGAAGACGTAACAGCCACACAGTTTCCACATGTGACGATAACTATAAATGGAGCATCCAAGAGGCGCCACCGAGCTCTGCCTCGATAAACATCAGTGAACGCCATCAAAGTGCTTTGCAAGTACACCATAGTGGCATAGCTCAAAGCCAGGGAGAGGGAAAATACCCTAAAATGGCTAACAGGAAAGATGTGTCCAAGAATTAAAATAATGCCAAAATTCTTTCTGGAAAAAGATGCAAAAAACATCTTAAAGTGTCAGAGGAAAAAAAAAAACATATTAATCTGGAATTGCACACTTGGAAAACACATTTTCTAAAAGTTAAGGCAAAATGATGGCATTTTCCAAGAAATTCACTCAGTGGACCCGATAATCAAAAATGCTAGCATAAAAGGTAGAAGAAGAAAAAACAGATGGATACCTAGAAAAAAAATTCTTAAAATTAGAGTGAATTCTTTAATAAACTCCAATAGTGCAGTATGTGGTTATAATTTATACATAAGAAAAAAATGACAATTAGTATCATGTGAATTAAAAAGTGTGTATGTGGAATGCTTACAGCAGTGTACCACAGACTGTGCACCATAGCCAGGTCCACGTAAGAAGTGGGGAGTGGCAGAAAGCGGCTTGATGCAATGTACCAATACTGTCAATAGTGATATTTAGTATACTGTGTGTGCAGTAGCATGCAGTCACTTGAGTGTGATAAGCAAGCAACGGGTACTATAAGCCCTAAAATAACCACAACTACAAAGGAGTTATGATTAGTACCAATAGAGATGAAATTTTAAAAATCATTAAAATTTTCAAAAGGCAGAACAAAGGAGACATGGGAATAATAGAAAACAAATACAAAAACATTACACTTGAACCCATGCCTGTGATTACACTAACTGTGAATGCTGTAAATATCTGTAATTAAAGGGCAGAGATTTTCAGATTAGAGGGTTTTTTTTTTTTTAATGAATAAACACTTGACTATATCCTGCCAATAGAAACTGATTTTTATATATAAAGAGAAAATTGAGAGCAGAAGGATGATTAAAAAAAAAGAGAGAGGTGCTCATTATCCCTAATCAAAAGAAAACTGGGGTGCTAAGATTTCAAAACATAAAAGTATTACCAGGGATTAAAAAAAAAATTCATTCCATCATGATAAAACTCATCAAGATAAAACACTAAACATGTACACAATAAAACACTTTAAAACATGATGTAAAATTAACAGAAGAGAACTAAGATTAAAAACTATGTCCAAAGATTCCAATATCTACCTTTCTCTCAAGAATGGATAGAATAAGTAGAGAGAAAGTCAGCAAAGATATCCAAGGCCTGAACAACGGAGTTAACCAATCTGACCCAACTGGCATTTATACAGCACTCCACCCAAGAGCAGAATACATTCTTTACAAATGCACAAAGAATGTTTACCAAGATACACCACAGTTTGGGCTATAAAACAAATCTCAATAAACTTAAAAGGAGCCTAGCCTTTACACAGCATGTTCCTTAACCACAGTGAAATCAAATTATAAATTAATAACAGAAAGATCTCTGAAATTTCCACAAATATTTAAAACTAAATAGCACACTCCTAAATAATTGAAGGGTCAAATAGACAAAACAAAAAGAATCTGTAAGTGTTTCAAAGCAAATGAAAGTGAAAACATATCAAAATTTATGGGCCACCACAAGATCTGTATTTGTAAGGAAATTTACAGCATTACATGCTTATATTAGAACAGAAAGAAGTTTTCAAATTAATGGTCTCAAACTCTACCTTAAGGAAACAGAAAGCAAATTTAAACCCCAAGGCACCAGAGGAAAGAAAATAATCCAAATTTCAACTAAAATCAATGAAAATTTTGTTTGTTCGTTTGTTTTTGTTTTTTGAGACAAAGTTCTCACAATGTAGCCCTGGCTGACCTCCAAGTCCCCTTGTAGACCAATTTGGCCTTAAACTCACAGAGACTCACCTGCCTCTGCCTCCCAAGTCCTGGGTTTAAAGGCGTACATTACAAACTCAGTTTTTATGAAATATCTTTTAAAATAGAAAAAAATTAATTAACCCAAAGTCTATCTATTTTAAATGTTAAATAAATAAAACCTAAAAAAAAAAAAAAACAAGCGAGACATGGTGGAACATGCCTTTAATTCCAGCACTCAGGAGGCAGAGGCAGGTGAATCTCTGTGTGTTCAGGCCCAGCTTGGTCCACATAGCAAGTTCTAGGGCAGCAAACACAGTAAGACCTTGTCTCAAATAAACAAACAAAATATAAAGTAAAATAAAAACTTCAATGTTTAGCTAGTTCAACTTGTTAGAAAATGAAAGTTCAGGCCGGGCATTGTGGTACATGCCTTTAATCCTAGCACTCAGGAGGCAGAGGCAGGTGGATTGCTGTGAATTCAAGGCCAGCCTGGTCTACAAAGAGAGCCCAGGACAGCCAAGGCTGCACAGAGAAACCCTGTCTCAAAAAACCAAAAAAAAAAAAAAAAGAATACAATAGGTAAATTATCACTATCAGAAAAAAAATGATATTCACTCCTACCTATACCACTAAAACTATTTTTTAAATGAATTTGAGGTTAAAGGTCATTCCAGAACAAAACCCTGAGTCCAGATGTCTGTATTGGTAAGTATTCGTAAACATTATTGTAGTAATGTGAATGAGAGTGGACCCCATACTCTCATATATTTGAATACTTGGTCTGCAGTTGGTGGAACTGTTCGAGAAGAATCAGACCTGCAAGAGTACCACACACGATTCCAGGAGCAAGACAGCGTGGCATTGGTAGGAGATAAAGGACTTTAGAAATAGTTCTGAATATATAACCGATGTTTTTGCCTGTGTAAGTGTGTGCGTGTATGTGCTCACATATACTTGGACAATACTTGTGGGTATGTTTGCATATGTGTGGAAGTCCAAAGCTGGTTAAACTCTACCATTAATTCCAAGAGCATGTAAGGATTTGGAGCCACTGGGAGCTTCATAAATTACAAGTGGGTGTGTAAAGCAGCACAGATAATTTGGGAAGCAGATTGGCAATTTTTTTTATATATTAGATGAGGAGTTTATTAAATGAGCATGGGGGAAGAAGTAAAGGGGGAGCGGTACACAGAGAGAGAGAGAGAGACGAGACAGAGACAGACAGAGATAAAGAGAGACAGAGACAGAGACAGAGAGACAGAGGAAGGAAGAGAGATAGAGTAAGAGTAAATGAGTAAAGGAGAATAAAAGAAAGGGAGGGAGTAGAGAGTAAAAGAGAGAGGGGCAGGGTGGGTCTGCCCTTTCATACAGCCCTGGGCAGGGCCACGCCCCCAGCTTGGCAATTTTTTTAAACTGGTAGGCCCAGACATAACATATGTTCCTACTGTCTGATCCAGCCACAATGTTTGTGCCTATGTACTCAAGAGAGATAAAAGCATATATCTGTACAAATAGTGATACAGAAAAACCCACAAGCCAGGAAGTGGCAGCATATGCCTTTAATCCCAGCACTAGGAAGGCAGAGGCAGGTGGATCTCCATGAGTTCAAGGCCAGCCTGCTTTAAAGAACAAGTTCCGGGACAGCAAAGGCTACACAGAGAAAGTCTGTCTTGAAAACACATAAAAGAGAGAAAGGAAGGAAGGAAAGAAGGAAAGAACCCCACAAAACAACAACAAAAACATTCATAGCATCCTTACCGAAAACAACCTAATTCTCCACCAGTGTTTTGAAAACCCAGAACACAGCTCAGCAATAAAAGACATTTGTTGCTAACACCTGAAACAGCATGGGTGGGTTTTTAAATAATTTTCTTGTGTGAAAAGGCCAGATAAAAGACTCTATATGGTATAAGTTTGCTTATATAAACTTTCAGAAAAATGTGATCTAATCTACAGTGAGAGAGCAGGTCAGTGTTGCCTAGGGAAGGGAGGGTGGGAGAAAGAGAAGCAGCTGTGGTTGCAGGGGCCTGGTGGACTTCCGCAGGCAGCTCACGTGCTTGCTGTCTTGGTTTAGGCTTCAGTTACCAAGCTGTGTGATTTGAACTGTGCACTTTTTGGCATGCAGTATCTCAGTAACACTGGTTTAAAAGTCTGAGGTTTTTGATTGGACTTTTCACGCTCTAGTAAACCCTATACAGAATCAAGCAGCTCGTTTTAAATCCAGACACACAGACGAGGGAAATTCTCATACATTTAGGCACAGGAATTGAGGGAACTTACTGCGAGGAGATCTTAAAGATGAGCTTCAGGCAAGAGCGTAATCATCTTTGAGGAGACCGTTGGAATTTCAGTCAGAACACTGATTGTGAGTCAATCTTCATATATTTTATCTTTACAAGGACAGTGAAATCTAGTTTGGGGAGGGAAATGAGATAGAACAAAAATACCAATCCAAACAACAACTGGGGAGGAGATAATTTACAGGTGTCCATCAGGGAGAAATACTCACTGACTTTAGTCTTGTTTGCATAAGACAAGATGCACGCTGAAATTTCTTGAGCAATAAATTGAAAGGTTAAAAAGAAGTTTCTTTTAAAAAAAATCTTACTGATCAAAGAAGCAGTGGTAGATCAGAACATTAAAATTTCTTGTTTGTTTGATTGGTTGTTGTTTTGTTTTGTTTTGTTTTTCAAAACAAGGTTTCTCTGTGTAGCCTTGGCTTTCCTGGACACTGTAGCCAGGCTGACCTCGAAATCACAGAGATCTATCTATCTCTGCCTCCCTGAGTGTTGACATTACAGGCATGCACCACTGAGCCCAACTGAACATTAAAATTTTTAAAGCTGAAAGATAATAAAAGTTCTTTACATTAAATCCATACAATGCAGTTACTGCCGAACTCTAGGGGACAGGCACAACCTTAGATACTTACATTTTTAATTAAATTAATTTTTTTAACTGTACATGTTTAATTGTATATATCCATAGGGTACCATGTGATGAATTGATATATTATCACATTCTGTGGTGCTTTAATTAAATGTAAAGTATCTATCACCTCAGAAGCTTAACATTACTGTCTTAGTTAGGGTTTCTATTGCTGCAAAGAGACAGCATGACCACAGCAACTCTTATAAAGGAAAACATTTAATTGGGGCTGGCTTACAGTTTCAGAGGTTTAGTCCACTCTTGGCAGGAAGCATGGCAGCACGCAGGCAGACATGGTACTGGAGAAGCAGCTGAGAGTTTTACATCCAGATGTGCAGGCAGCTGTAAGAGCAAGCATTGGGCCTGGAGTGTGCTTTTGAAACCGTCAAGCCACCCCCACAACTCCTCCAACAAGGCCACATCTCCTAATAGTGTCATTTTGTGGGCCTATGGAGCATTTTCATTCAAACCACCACAGTTACAAACATAACTCAATAGTATAAGTTGAGAAACTATTAACAGATGTAATAAGGAGAGAAATTATTGAAAAATAAAACATTTCCTTCTTAAAAGACTAATAGACACATCTCTGATCATCCAGTTCAAAAAAAAAAAAAAAAAAAAAAAAAAAGAGAAAAAACGCACAATAAACAATTTAAACTGAAAAAATACAAACAGGTGTAATTTATAGTAAGTAAGCAAGATGAGATTATGTAAAAATTTGCCAAGTTATTGACAAACACAAGGAAACAATTCTTCTCATAACCTAATTCCTTAAAACTGACTCAAGAGGGAATGGAAAGCCTAAGTAGCTAATGAAAACAAAAACAGAATCAGCAGCTTCCCCTCTACAAAGGAAACTCAGGGTTGAATTGTAAGTATCTCATCAACAAGATAAAAAACTGATAATTTGAGCTTAAATGTTTTATTCTTCATAGAATCGAGCACATAAAAGAATGTTTTATGGGTTCAATCTACTCTTGATTAGAAAGTCGGAAAGTGGGGGGCACTGAAGGAATGTATCTTGGCCTTAGAACTAAATGAAGAAATCCTAAACAAAATTTTACTAAGCATTCCAAAAAAATGCATATAGTGAAACATAAAGAAATGCTTTGTTACACAAGGAATAACATCTTACCCAGTCTGGATCTATATTTTCCCTTCCTAAGGGAAGAGATGCTGAGGATGAAGGTAAAAAGGGCCAAAAAAAAAAAAAAAAAAAAAAAAAAAAAAAAAAATCAGAGACAGCCTGATAAAGGGAGAAGGGAGAGAGGCTCCGATGAGCACAAACTTGCTAAATCATAACTGTGAACACCCACTTCTCAAGCTCGTCCCCAGAGAGCTTCTTAAAACTCTTAAGTGATCATCAAGGCTGCCGACTTGGTTATCTGGGGCTGGGGGATAGTACAATGGGTGGCTTGTATTAATCTTTTTAATGTTAATTTTAACTTTTTTAATTGATTCTTTGTGGATTTCACATCATGCATCCTGATTCTGCTCATCCCCCTGCCCCTTTGTATCTCCCTACACCCTTGCAACGTCCCCATCACAAGAAGGAATTTAAAAAAACAAAAAATATCTCATCATGAAGCTGTGGTGTGTCACAGTACGTCCCACAGTATAACCTTCAGTCCACACATCTTTGCTTGCAAATGTTTATTCCAATGAGTCACTGGTCTGATTTGAAGCCTCTGGCTTCTGCCACACTGTCAATACTAGATACTCCCCAGGACTCCCCTTGGGTATCCTGTTGTTGCCCTGTGTCATGGAGATCCTGCAGCTCTTCAACAGTTCATTGATGGAGTTGATGTTGGGATTGGCTAACTCAAAGCCCTAGAGCTGGGCCTGGTGGTAGCTGAGTTGGTCAGCCCGCCAGCTCTCCTGAACCTGCACCACTAGAGTGACCTCTCCATCACTGTTCATGCTAGCTTACCCAATGCCACAGCAAGCAAGAAGCAGGAACAGCTCACCTGTTCCCAAACCACTAGGGACAGCCCACCCACAGGTTTCATGCTGCAGCAGGCAAGGGAGAAAGTCCAGCTCTCTCACTCTGATGATGATGGGCCCAGCTCTCTTGGGTACCCTCTCCAGCCCCTCTCATGAGGGGTTAGGGGCTTAGGAGGACATCTTTCCTGTGCCCACACCACCTCATGGCAGACAAAGTGCAGGGCCAGCTCTCCTGCACTCACCAGCACTCCTGACTCCTGGGCCAACTCTATTGTGCTGCCCACGTAAGTACAGGGACTGCTCTCCTGAGTTTTACAGCCAGTGAGGGGCAGGGCCAGCTCTTTGCAACCCTTGAACATCAGCAGGCAGAAGCCCAGACCAGGGATGTTTGCATGGCCTCTGGTGGTAATATGAAAGACTGACATGAACACAGACCCCTGCTGCCACATGACCCTCAGTGGCAGCACAGGCCAGGACTTTATCATGGCTTCAGGTGGCAAGGGAGGCTACTCACAACAGACTGTTCCTCTCCACCCTCATGTCTCCAGTTCCGCCTTTATTCATAGTGCTCAAACCATTTCATTTCTTTTTCTTTCCCATCTCTCTCTGACATGCTCACACTTCATAGTGGCTCCTGCTGTGAGCCATCCATGGTAGCCAGGCCTCCGGGTATCGTCTGCCAACCAATATGCATGGCAGGGCAGCAGGTCCAATATTTATATTATGTGTGTGTCTACGTGTATGCATTTCCCATGGAGGCCAGAAGAAGGCATTAGATCCTGTAGAACTGGAGTTACAGATGGTTGTGAGTCACCATGTGGGTACTAGGAGTTTTGAACCCAGGTCTTCTACAAGATAACCAAGTGCTCTTAACTGCAGAGCCATCTCTCCAGCCTTTGTATTAACTTTTTAAGTTAACATAGTATGTAGCGGGTTTCCCCACACTGGATGTCTACTATGGTCAATGCTCCTTTCTCTGCTGCTTCTGATCACACCTCTGCTATCATTTCTTGAGGAACGGCCAGCTGCTCAGGTCGCTTTTCCATGCATTCACTGCCATCAACTGCAGCCTAGGCCAGCCAGGCCCGTGGATCAATTAGCTTTAACAGCCATAGGCATAGACACGGACTCCGCTGTGGCACTAGTCTTAGACAGGCTCATCAGGGAGGGAAGCTTGGCATCTATGTGTCCAGCCTGCCATCCAGCAGACCCCTGACCATCCTGCCCAGAACCTCCTACAGATGAGCCCCTGCCCGTATAAGATTAAGAAGTTGCCCATACTGCCCAACCACTCAGAGTGATCTATCCCTGGGCAGTGCAAATACAACCACGGTTTGAGTTCTGTGCCCTGAAGAGCCCTAGGCATGGTCCTGCATTGACCACAACCCCTCACTGACAGCCAGACCATGCATAGGTTGTACTTGTGAGTAAAGAGAGGACTTTTCACCCAATAGATTAGTTAACACAAGACATTAGAGAGTTTATTTTAGACCAAAAAAAGTTTCATTCTGGCATATTCTCTCTCTCTCTCTCTCTCTCTCTCTCTCTCTCTCTCTCTCTCTCTCTCTCACACACACACACACACACACACACACACACACACACATGCACGCACACCACAGAGCCTGGCTTCTTTGCTTAACATAACTATTTCTGTGATTGTTTGTAGCTCAGCTAGCAGAGTGCTTGCCAGCATGCACAAAACCTTGGGTTCTCAGAGCCATGGAGTCAAGTGAGATGATGAATGCCTGTGATCCCAGCACTAAGGAGGCTGAGGCAGGAGGATCAGAATTCAGGGTACGTGGTGTCTTGGTCAGTGTTCTGTTGCTGTGAAGAGACACCATGACCATGGCAATTCTTTGTTTGTTTGTTTGGTTGGTTGGTTTTGTTTTGTTTTAGGCAATTCTTATAATAGAAAGCATTTAATTGAGACTGGCTTACAGTTTCAGAGATGAGTCCATTATCATCATGGCAGGAAGCATGGCAGCACACAGGCAGACATGGCACTGGAAAAGGAGCTCAGAGTTCTACATCCAGATCTGCAGGCAGCAGGAAGAGCAAGCATTGGGCCTGGAGTGGCTTTTAAAACCTCAAAGTCCTCTCCAATAAGATCATACCTACTTCAACAAGGCCACACCTTAGTCCTTCTCAAATAGTGCCATTCTCTGATTACTAAACATTCAAATATATGAGCCTATGGGGGACCATTCTTATTCAAATACTACACATAGCCAGCCTAGGCTATATGAAATCCTATCTAAAACAAAAACTAAAATATTTTTAGCTCCATTTGTATCTGTCTTCCTTCAAATGTCATGTTTTCATTTTCAAAACTTTTTATTAATTCTTTCTGAATTTCACGTCATGCACCCCAATCCCACTCATCTCCCCATCACTCTCTATACACCCCTTGCCTTTGCAAGTTCCCTGCAAAAGAAAACAAACAAACAAAAATCTTGCAGTGTGGAAGGTGCCGTGCGTTATGATGTGTCTCAGCACACCCTTTTGTTGCTTTGTTTGTTGGTTCGTTTGTTTTGGTTTTTTGAGACAGGGTTTCTCTGTGTAGCCTTGACTGTCCTGGACTCCCTTTGTAGACCAGGTTGGCCTCGAACTCACAGTAATTCACCTGCCTCTGCCTCCCAAGAGCTGGGATTAAAGGCATGCGCCACCATGCCTGGCAGAGCTCTTCTTGCAAATGTTCGTTGCAATGAGTTATCAGTCTGGTTCGAGGCCTCTGGCTTCTGTTACACTATCAGTAGTGTATCCTCCCCAGGACTCCTATCAGATAGCTTGTTGTAGCTCTATGTCATGGAGATCCTGCAGCTTTGGTTCTGGAAGACCAGCCCCTTCACGTGCTTCAGCGGTTCATAGATTGGGTAGATGTTGGTGTGGGCCAACTCAAAGCCCCGAATCTTGGCCTGGGTAGTAGCTGAGTTGGTCAGCCTGACAGCTCTCCCATGCTTACTCCACCCAGGCCATCTCTCCCACACTCACACCAGAGCCAGCTCTACTGTGCTGCCCAGATGAGGAGCCCAAATGAGCACTAACCTAGTCTCAGGTTCTTGGCTCCTCAAGCAGTATCAGCCATGGGTTCCATTTCATGAAGCGGGCCTTAAAGCCAATCAATAGTGGTTGGTCCCTCCCACAACTCTTGTGCCACTGCTGCGCCATGTATATTTCAGGCAGGTCACTATCTGGTCATTGGGTTTGTAGCTGGGGTGATGTTTGCCTTTTCCTCTGGTAGCATGCAGAGTATCTTTCAATACCATGGACACTAGTCAGAAGGAGTAAAGGCTGTAGCTAGACGCCGTCTTGACTTCTCCCTGCTCAGTGGTGGTGTTGGGCCCAGGTTCAGTTCCTAGCACCCACATGGTGGCTCACAACTGTCTATAGCTCCAGTTTCAGGGGATCCAACACTTTTGGCCTCTGCAGGCACTGTACACATGCTGTGCGTTAACATTTATGCAATCAAAAAGCATATATGCAATCAAAACAGTCATACACATAAAATAAAAATAAATAAATCATTGTGAATGGGATATTTTCCTGACTTCTTTTTTTGGCAAGCTACTGATTTTTACATATTTTTTTATACTGACACTTTATTTAAAGTATATACCAGCCTAAGTTGTTTAGCTGGACTCCCCATATGATTCTTTAAGTATAGAGTCATGTCACCTGTAATAAGGGTACTTTGACTTTTTCCTTACCCTTTTTATTTCCTCATTTATTTCTGTTTCCTTTTGCTTCTTTCTGTTGTTCTATTGCTAAATCTAAGAATTCAAGCCTTGTATCTATCAGACAAGAGCAGTGAGGGCGGACACTTTGTCTCAAGCCTGGCATTAAGTGAGATCCTTTCATTGCTTCCTCTATTGAGTGTAATATTGGCCTCAGGGTTGACATTTGTAGTTTTTATTGTGCTGGAAGCTGTTCCTTCTATGCCTAGTTCTTTCTGGACTTTATATAAAGGGATGCTTAACTGTGTCAAAGGTCTCTTCTGTATCTATTGAGGTAACGATGTAGTTTCTGTCTTCATACCCTTTCAGCATTATGTCACTTTTACTGATGCATGTGTTGAACCAACACTCCTGTGATGAAACCCACGTGATCATGGGGTAACCCCTTTATGTGGTCTTAAACCCAGCTGGCAAGTATTTCATTGGGAACGCTGGCCTCACAGGATGCGTTTCAGAGTGGTCCCTCTCCTTTTTCCTTGTAGAACAGTTTGAGGAGCGTTGTTATTAGCTCTTCCTTAAATGTCTGGTGAGATTTGGCATCAAACACATCTGGTTCTGGAATTTTCCCTGTGTGGAGACAATTTGTCTCTGCTTCAGTGTTGCTGTTCTATATGGATGAATTGTTTTTATCATATCTATAATCGTCCTGATTTAGTCTTGATAAAGACCACTTTCTTTTTGTTGTTGTTGGTTTGGGTTGGGTTGGGCTTTTCTGTTTGTTTGTTTGTTTTGAGACAGGGTTTCTCTGTGTAGTCTTGACTATCCTGGATTTGCTTTGTAAGCCAGGCTGGCTTTGAACTCACAGCGATCTGCCTGCCTCTGCCTCCTGAGTTCTGGGATTACAGTTGTGCGCCACTGCATCCAGCCAAGACCATTTTGTTAATGAAGAATCTCAATATCATAACCAAGTCATTTCTCTTAAAATTAACCCAGAGATGATTCCATGCAACAGTAAGTAACATCTCCATTGAGTACTTTGTGTCACTTCAGAGTTGATTTGAATATTTATGTCTAGAAGTAAAAAGGACTGAGATGACTGTTCTCTGTAGGTGTTGTATTTCATAACATGTCTTTAAATAATTGTTATATATATATATTGTATAACTTCTATATATAATTTTTATATATTTATATAAAATATAGTCTTATATAGCTATGGCTTATATGCAATATACTCTTATAAAGCAGTAAGAAATACTGACAGTCTAATAGAAAAGATCAATTAAGAGCTTTAACAATCAACATGTTGTTCAGCGCTCATAACAAAGCACAAACTAAACTACAAGATATAGGTCGTCTGTCCTACTGAAAAAAAATGTTTATTTGTTTATATTTATTTACACTCTAATGTAAGGCAACGTAAGGCAGGATAGTGCCTTGAAGTGACAAGTTGAGGCTATACTTTCAGGAACTTATTCTACGGATACTGTTGCTCACCTGCAACGAGGTGAGAGAGCATCTCATATGTGTGTCAGCATGTGCACACATGTGTGTATGTGTATGTGTGTGCACGCTCACGTATGTACATGAGCTTGTTTTTAAAGGTACACTTTTCTGTGCGTGCACACGCTAGAGGCTGACATCCAGATCTTTTCCTCTGCCATTGTCTACTTAGCTGTTTGATGCAGCGCCTCTCACTGAGCCTGGAGCTCAGCATTTCAGCTGCATCGGCTGACCAGTGAGTCATGGGGATCTGGCAGTCTCTGACCACCCAGCCACACCCTTCACCCCAGCACTGGGCTTCCTGACTTTTCACATGGGTGCTGAGAATCTTATGTCTTCATGTTTGTCCATCTAAGCCACCTCCCCAGCCAGCTTACTCCATTGTCCATTGCTGTGACCAAACATTTGCCATTGGGTGGTTCAGAAAGAACTCTAGAGGCTTAAAAGCCCCTGGGCATCACCAGCCTTGGCAAGTGCTTTTTTACTGTATTCTAGCATGGCAGAGGGCACCGTACAGTAAGACAGAAGTGCTAGCTCAGGTCTCTCTTCTTCTAAGGCAGCAGTTCTCAACCTGTGGGTCTTGACCCCTTGGGGGGGGGTCAAACAACCCTTTTACGGGGTCACCTGAGACCATTAGAAAACACAGATGTTTACATTCTAATTCCTAACAGTGGCAAAATTACAGTTAGGAAGTGGCAACAAAAAAAATAATTTTATGGCTGGGGGCGTGGGGGGATTCACCACAGCATGAGGAACTGTATTAAAGTATCGTAGCATTAGGAAGGTTGAGAGCCACTGTTCTAAAGCCACTGGTCCTCTGCAGGCCCGTTTCTGACAGCGTCATCAGATCTTCATTATCACTCAAAGGCCTCTCCTCCAATCCATATGTGAATTTGGGGATTACGTCCCCAACACATTCAAACCAAAGCAGCAAGAGACTTATTTCTCTGTGCCTTGATCCTTCCTTCATCTAGAAAATGAGAATAACTAAGGCCTGCCATGCAGATTTATTTAAAGTACTGAGATGGTGGCCAACAGTGATCATAATACTATTATTTCATCACGATTAGCAGTATTTTTTTTATGTGTATGTTTTTGTAGGCCTCGTAGGAGTTGAAGTATCTATATGTGAATTATGATCTGGGTAAATAAATCAGTGTGCCCATGTAATGGAGTATCACACAGTTGTTCAAAGGAACGCGTGTATGTGAAACCACTTCAAAGAAGTGTGTAGCTGAGCAGGACAGCACATGCCTGTGGCCCCGGCATTTGTAAGATAAAGGCAGGAGAAGTGTGAGTTCTAGGCCGATGTGGGCTGTGCAGCGGGTTCTAGGCCATCCTGACCTACATAATGAAATGCTGTCAAGAAAAAAAAAAAAAAAAGGTTAGAAGACATTGCCCTGCACCATGTACACAGCTTCATGAAGGTCACTTTTCACTGCCAGCCTGACACAGTGTGGAAGAGTCTCTGTAAGAGCTTGTTTTCATTGGGTTGACCTGCGGGCATGCCTGTGGGGATTTTCTTAATTGGGTTAACCGAGGTGGAAGACTCACCCTGGATTCAGGTCCCGGACTGTGTGAGAACGGAAAGTGAGCTGACAGAGCACAGACGCACACTTGCCTTCACCTCTCCCTGATCTTTGCTGTGAATGTGATGTGAGCGGCTGTCTTGACTTCCCCGACAGTGTAATGAAATCTGGACTTGTACACCAAATAAACCTTTTCTCCCATAAGCTGCCCTCAGGGAGTGTTTTACCACAGCAGCAAATTTGGTGATCAACCAAAGGATCCCAGGGCTCCCCACTCCAGCCCAACCCTGGAGGCTCCTCAGGAGGCGGGCTCGGAAGAAGAAACAGTAGTGAAATTCTGGGTCCCAGGGCTTCAGATAAACAAGGGTGAACTCAGCTACTTAAAATACACAAGTAAATTAAATATAACTCATATGCCATCTGATTTGCCCTTCTACCACGTGTAATTCAATGTTGCCCTTTTTTAAAAAACAAAACAAAACTGTATTTACAAGGTTGAGCAAGCTTCTCTTCTTTGTAATTCCAGAACATTCTTCAGCACTGCAAAGAACAGCCTCACGCCCATCAACAAGCTAGTGGAAGAACAGTCACTCCCACGCTCCAGTGCTGGCATTTCCCTCTTGCCTCGGTGAGAAAGAAATAGCCTTCCCTTATCCTCCTGGGGGGGAAGACTGGGTGGGGAAGACAAGGAGACAGCTGACAATTAGGTCCCTGCCCTTGGGCCTTGATGTTCAAACAGGAGAACAAGAGGCCCAAAGAGGCCATCTTTCTAAGCACCTAGGAAACAATACATCCTGAGTGGCTGGGAGGGGGAACACCCCCTTCAGGTAGTCTGGGACTGTCCCTGGCTTTCTCTTTCTGTTAGAAAAGCAAGGAGCCTGGTGTAGGACCACTCAGCCCACAACGACAGGGGCTGTAATGAGGATAGGTTTGTTTTTTTTTTTTTTATGCCTTTTAAGCTAGCACAGTGGCACACATCTGTAATCCCAGCACTCTGGGAGACAGAAGCAAGTGGATCTCTCTGAGTTCAAGGCCAGTCTGGTCTACAAACTGAGTTCAGGACAGCCAAGGATACACAGAGAAACCCAGTCTCGGGGAGAGGGAGCCTTTAGACATGTAAAAATAGCTTAGTCAGAATCCCCAGTACACTCAAGGCTGTGCCTCATAATCAGAACTCAGGAACATCACCCACGCAAGATAACCAGACACAATCCTAGAAGCCCATGACACCCACTGGACAGTTTATAAGCAGAGACCAAGAGCGCTGCTCTGCTCTGCACATCTGGAGAGTGGCGAGGTCTGTGCAAGAGGAACAGCCAAACAGCTCTAGAACTCATGGAATGCATCCACCGGTTAGCAAACCCAACAATGGGCGTGTCTCGGTGAGGCATAACCCCGAGAACTGCATGCCCTGAGGACTTCATGCTGTTATGTTGTGCTATGTTATACTTGTTACCTTTGCGGTCCTTATAATCCCCTTAATATGTGAATTGTGTGAGTACTATAAAGGGGGCTCCCAGCCCCTCACTGGGCAGTGTCATTGGCATACGCAATAACAATGCTTGATTGCTTGATCTCTTTCAGGTATTGCTGCTGGAGCAGATTAATGATTCAACTACCATCTCTGAAAACAACCTGCGGATGTAGATTGCTAACAATGATCATTATCCTTAGAAAGAATTTGGAAAGATAGATTGTTCAACAAGGTTAGGTAAAGATGTTTTTGCTAGTGGCTCTGACATAGAAAGTCTTAGGGAAGAAGAAGAAGAAGAAGAAGAAGAAGAAGAAGAAGAAGAAGGAGAAGGAGAAGGAGAAGGAGAAGGAGAAGGAGAAGGAGAAGGAGAAGGAGAAGGAGAAGGAGAAGGAGAAGGAGAAGAAGAAGAAGAAGAAGAAGAAGAAGAAGAAGAAGAAGAAAACAGGTAAGAATAAATAGGGATAAGGATGAAAATAAGAAGATAATAATAAAAGAAGAAACAGCTTGTTGAAACCTACCAGCTGGAGTCTGTCTTACTTCATCATCGTGTGTGTGTGTGTGTGTGTGTGTGTATGTGTGTGTGTGTGTGTGTTTCTTTTCTCTCCTTTTCCTTTCTTTTTTACATGCTTGCCACCGTCAGTGGAAGCCCCCGCTAGGAGCCATCAGCCCTAGCCCCAGCTTGCCACCATCAGTGGAAGCTATTGCCGGTAACTATCAGTTCCGGCTTGGAAGGTTTCCCTCAGAGAAAGTCAGCAGGGTCACCAGCCAGCCACAGGATTCATGCCCCACCTCAGTTTTCCCCAGTTGATGTCCAAGCTGGACTTCCATAGGAGAGCTACCACCTTGATCTGCCCTGAGACTGGAGAATGTCCCCCAAGATCCTGACCCTCATATCAGAGGCTTCCGTTAGAGACTGGACGTGACCTTCAGCTGAGATGCGTTGCGCAGGTGAGCAGCCTTGGGGAGATAGATAGGCTTAGGACTGTAGTTAGGAATTCAGAGTGTGAACCTTGTGTGATGCCCCTCAGCATAATAAAATATAACTTTTGCTATACTAACTACATGCTCCCACCTTCTTGTTCATGACTGGGGCCTTGATGGGTTGGCTGTTATTTCTGGTCTTATAAACCTGGAGGGACGGGGGATGGGCTTGAGGCTGCCTGCTACCTCCTGTAGTTCGATGTGCCCCTGTGGCACCATGATACGACTACACATGGAGAAGGGCCTGATGCCAGCACAATACTCCTGAACTTCCAGCCTCCAGAGCCAAGACCCGCTGGAACTTCTATTCTTTTAAAAGTAGCCCAGACTCGGGTATTTCATTGTAGTAACAAAAAGCTAAGACATTCTCTATTACAGTGGTTCCCAACCTATGGATCGCAACCCCTTTGGCAAACGTCTATCCCCCAAAATATTTATGTCACACTTCATAATAGTAGCAAAATTACAGTTGTGAAGCAGCAACAAAATAATTATATGGTTGTGAGTCACCACAACATGAGGAACTGTATTAAAGGGTCACAGCATTAGGAAGGTTGAGTGAGAGCCGCTGCTCTGTTACTTAGGGTTTCTGTGGCTGTGATAAACACGGTAAACCAAAACCAACTTGGGAAGGAAAGAGTTTGTTTGCTTTACACTTCTGTATCTCATTCCATCATTGGGCTATAAAGTCACGGAAGGAACTTAAGTCTTTTGATAAATATCTTGAATGAATGAATGAATGAATAAATAAATTCACATTTGGACTCAATTGTGATCATTCCAGGGAAATTGGAATGGTCTCTTGTGTTCTGTGACAGAAAGCCCATGAGATTGGGCCAAGTAGCTCCCAAAATGGAGGGCTAAGTCAGTGGTATCCTAGAGGTTCAGTAGAGAGTGGTTCACCATTGTCCCAGTAAAAGCGCTCTCGTCCCCAGTTCCTTGTGACGGCATCCCAAGCTGATGTCCCTTCCCTCTGCCCCATTCTTTCACTCTGCACAGACTGACTGCACACATGCCTTCTGCCATCTGGACTGAGTGCTAAGCAGTGGGCATTCAAAGAAACTGAAGACATTTCCTTATCCTTGGAGAGGCTGAGCTAGAGGAGAGGCCAGCACCATAAATAAACCTTCCTGGTCCAGTTTCATGACAGGCAGCCCCAAGGGTGGAAAGCACAAAGCATGATCTCAAGGGAGTCATCCCAACATCACTTACAGAGAAACCTGAAGTAACCTGACAGTCCAGTAAAAAACGAAATGGGGAAATGTAACACGATATTGTGAAAGGAGCATATTGCATTCTTAATTAGAGAAAAGAACTTCGTTAAACCCCCATACACATGCGTATACATGCACACACATACACATGTGCTCACACACACACACAGCACACACATACACATATCACACACGCACACACACACACACACACACACACACACACACACACACACACACACTGCTCTTACAGACTAAACAGAACTCCTAGACTTCTATGTTCAGGTCTGGCAGATACATTATGCGCCACCTACATTGTGTTTTAGTGCACATTTTTCAGAAGATAAAATGATCTCTTGGCTTCTTTTGAAGCATGAGAGGATAGGACTGGAGAAAGGCCACCTCCTGTCCGGCAGCTGTTGGCTGGACCTACACAGCAAGGGGGGAACCTGGCCCTCACCCTTGATGTGGGTCACTGTTCCCAGCCACTGTCATCTCCCACACTGAGACTGTCAGTCATCCTATAACTGGCCTGGTGGATTCTATCGGTCATCCTATAAGTAGCCTGATAGATTCTATCGGTCATCCTATAACTAGCCTGACTGACTCAGATAGCTTCTTGACCCCTACATGTTTTTTGTTGTTGTTGTTGTTGTTGTTTTCCTTAAAGAGAGCAGAGCTGTTAATGAGAATGAGTGTCTGGTAGGAGTGCAGTGTGCCTGTTGGTTTTCTTCAACTTAATACAAACTAGAGTCACCTGAAAAGAGGGAACCGCAGCTGAGGGATCGCCTCCATCATACTGGCCTGTGGGTGTGTCTGTGGTACATTTTATTAACTAATGACTGATGGGAAGGGCCCAGTCCACTGTGGATGCTGCCACCCCTGGGTGGGCAGGGAGTCCTGGGCTGTGTTAGAAAGCAGGCTAATCAAGCCGTGGAGAGCGAGCACTCCCAGTTGGCCTCCGCTTCAGTTCCTGCCTCCAGGTTTCCGCCTTGAAATCAGCCCCTTCTTTCCCAAGTTGCTTTTATCCTAGCATCAGGAATCAGACTAACACACATAGGTAGGTGAGCAGATAGGCAGACCTCTACCAGACAACAGAGGCTGGCACATTGATATATAACTGATACGGATATATATCAATTAAAAAAAAAGACGAACCATGCCCACCCATGGCTATCAAGAAATTCCATTTTGGTATGGCAAAGGAAACAATCACCGGCGTGCACGGGCAGCCACACTACAGACAAGGAGCTAATCCAGAATTTACAAAGGATTGCAGAATAAATGCTGAGGGAGGGAAAAAAAAAAAAAAAGATCTCTTTCACTTCACAGTTTACAGCTTATA
This sequence comes from Acomys russatus, assembly GCF_903995435.1. Classification (NCBI taxonomy): domain Eukaryota; kingdom Metazoa; phylum Chordata; class Mammalia; order Rodentia; family Muridae; genus Acomys; species Acomys russatus. Next base: position 15,704,736 of record NC_067161.1, read on the forward strand.
GTCCATCACTGAGGGAAGTCAGGGCAGGAGCTTAAGGCAGGAACCTGAAGGCAGGAACTGAGGCAGAGGCCATGGAAGAGAGCTGCTTACAGGCTTGCTCTCCATGCCTTGATCAGCCTGCTTTCTAATGGGCTAATGAATCAGAGTAGACAGTTCAAATAAATAAATAAATGAGAGAGAGAGAGAGAGAGAGAGAGAGAGAGAGAGAGAGAGAGAGAGGAGAGAGGAGAGGAGGAGAGGAGAGAGATGCGAGAGAGAGAGAGAGAGAGAGAGAGAGAGAGAGAGAGAGAGGGAGGGAGAGAGAGAGGTGGCAAGTAACCATTTTTAAAGCTGTTCAGCATCCTTAGCCATCAGGGAAATGCAAATCAAAGTGGCTTTGAGATCATCCCTCCTAAGCCCAGTCCGATGGGCTTTAGCAAGAAATCTTATGACAAGTGCCGGAGAAGGTATAGGGAAAGAGGATCTCTTACTCACTGTTGGTAGGAACGCACAGTGACACTGCCACTGTAGAGAACAGTCTGGAGGTTTCTCAAAAGATTACTACCATATGACCCAGCTAGTCCATTCCTGAGCATATACCCAGAAAACTCCATAACTCACCATAGAGATGTTTGCACAACCATGTTTACTGCTCTCTATTTATGACAGCAAGGGAATGTCCATCAACAGATGAATGGATAATAAAAATGTCATATATATATATATATATATACATTATATATATATTTAGCCCTAAAGAATAATGAAATCAAAACATTTCAAGCTCAGAAAGAAAAAAAAAGCATGTACTCCCCCATATACAGATCCTAGCCTACAGGGTATACGTGTATATATGTTCACAACTATAAGAGTAGGTATAGTATAACATTCAGAAAGGAGATCAAAAAGGGATAATATTAGATGATAGGAAAGAATGGAACACAGGCAAAAGGGTGCATGAGTCATTAAAGAAGATACAAAGTTAATTGTTTTTCTGCTTTAACTTTTTGTAATGAATAAGCGCATTAAAAATATAATAGATAGAGGAGGTGTAAAACTCTAAGAGAAGAGTGGCCATTCTAACTGAATAAAAGTTCACTGAGATGCACAGAATTTGGGGCTAGGTAAGTGCTTGAGTGGCTCCTTTAATCAGCGAATTGATTTTTATTGTGAATTCACTACAATACAGTGATTCTGTCTTTTTAAAACAGCCTGCTGTTATTCTAATGGATTCATCTTTAGATACAACTCGTTTTTCTCTTGCAGCTTTCAGTATAGTATGTTTTTTCTGTTCTCAGTGTTTTATCTATAATGTGATGTGGGAAGGTTCTTTTCTAGTCTTGTCTGTTTTTTGGGTTTTGTTCCCCTCCCCCCACCCCCCGACAGGGTTTCTCTGTGTAGCCTTGGCTGTCCTGGACTCACTTTGTAGACCAGGCTGGCCTCGAACTTACAGCGATCGACCAGCCTCTGCCTCCCGAATGCTGGGATTAAAGGCATGCACCACCACACCTGGCTGTCTTATCTGTTTTATATTCTGATTTTCTTCTATATCTGCAAGACCATCTCTCTCTCTCTCTCTCTCTCTCTCTCTCTCTCTCTCTCTCTCTCTCTCTCTCTTTTTAACAACAACCATCTTTCCCTAGATTTGGGGCGTTTTCTGCTATGGTTTTATTGAAATTATTTTCTAAGCATTTAGCATGAAACTCTTCTCCTTCTATGTTCATGATTTATGGATTGTTTACGTTGCCCTTTGCTGGATGCTGCAGCCTTGCTGTGAGGGGATCATTATTATCACCTCCACCCCACCCCCAGCAGCGAGTCTATTAAGCTCATCTCTGACTTCCATGCCTGGTGTTGGAAGTCCTTGGGATCGTGAGTGGAGAGTGGACAGAACTCAGTTAGGGATGATCTGTGTATTTACATCCAGCTGTGTTTGTTTTATGAAACTGGGTGCACTGGTAGCTCTGTGCTTGTGTTTAGAACTGTGACATCCTCTTGATGGGGTGTTCCCTTACTGACCTTCTCTATCTCCCTTAAGTTTGGTTTGAAGTGTGTTTTGTTATATATTAAGAAGAACAATGCTTGCTTGCTTTATAGTTCCATTTGTCTGGAATACCCTTTCTCCATCATTTTACCCCCAAGATAGAGGGCATGGATGGTGGGGTGTGGGAAATGGGCTCAGCTGTCCAGCTACAGCTGACACCAGGGCATGACTCCAAAGCTAGCTGGGATAGCCAAGCTAGTCCCTCACACACATCAGACTTACTCAGCTCTGTAGGGTGGAGTGCATAGTCCCAGGACAAGGAAGATGAAGGAGACGATGAAAACTAGAGCTCCCAGAGCAGCTGGGGCCACAGTGTAGGTCCCAGATCTGAGCGCATTCCCTGTACGGCTTGTCTGGAGGAGGAGTGGAAACAGTATTGGTTGTGGTTCCACTCCAGGTTTCTACCACAGCAGGACTGGGCTTTCCAAGTGGGTGTGAGAGAGCTCGGTTGAGGGGGCCTGGGCACTGCCCTAAGTCAGAGCATGTCTGGACAAATGCACCTTACCACAGGAGCCCCAGTACTTCATTTCTGCATGCATGCCTGCGTCCATTGCTCCTGCAGTCACCAGCAGAATCCTGAACACGGAAGAAAACAGGGCCCGGCCCTCTCTTCACTGTCAGGAACCATTCGTCCTGATCTAAGGTGGACTACAAACAAGAAATTAAACAAGGTAGCTGCAAACTGGAAGACTCTTGGATAAGCTAGGTGCTGAAAAGGAAATCTGTTTTGAAGGCTCGTCAGGGAGGGCCTTTCGGGGGTCCCTTGGATGTCTGAGCTGAGACCAGAAGGTGACAAGGAACCAGTTGATGGATCATCACCTGCTGTGAGCAGCACCACACCCAGGCTTGGTAGCTTCGGCGATGCCCACTGAGCTGTCATCCTGGCTCTAATGTCTATGCGGGGAAAGTGCCAGAATACAACTGAGGCTCAGAGAAACATGGCCTGGCAAAGGTCAGTACAGCCTGAATGACAGTGCCAGGCACCTACCCAACAGGTCTGGATCTCACTTTGAGGTTTTTGCCTATGTCAGTGTTTGAACAATCTCTGCTTTTTAACGTTCCTGGATCCCAAATAAAACCTACTGGTGACTTCAGAAATCACCTCTTCCAGGAAGCCTCTCGTCACTACCTGCCAAGCCTGGTCAAGAGCTTTCTCTGTGCTTCCAGAGGAGGCTGCTTGTGGAGCAATAGCGGCACACTGTTAAATCTATCTCTCTCTCTCTCTCTCTCTCTCTCTCTCTCTCCCCCCCCCCCACCGCCCCCTCCCCGAGGCTCTCTCTCTTCAGTGCCTGTCCTGGGATTGCCTCTGAGCTCCCAGGCCAAGTCAGTTTTCTGCTGCTGTGATAAAATATGGGAGAAAGGGTTTCTTTTGGCTCACAGTTCTAGAGGAAACGAGTCCATCGTAGTGGGAAAGGTATGACAACAGCCAGGAGAAATGGCAGCATTTCCATCCATATATAAGAAACAGAGAGAAACTGGGCGGTGGTGGCGCACGCCTTTAATCCCAGCACTTGGGAGGCAGAGGCAGGCAGATCACTGTGAGTTCGAGGCCAGCCTGGTCTGCAAAGTGAGTTCAGGATAGTCAAGGCTACACAGAGAAAACTTGTCTCAAAAAAAAAAAAAAAAAAAAGAAAGAAAGAAAGAAACAGAGAACAGGAAGTGGCAGCAGGCTCAAAACATAAATATAGATCCTCAAGAATATAAATATAAAATATAAACCCTTAAAGCCTTGCCCAGGGACACACTTCCTCAGCCAGGCTCCACCTCTTAAAGACTCCATAACTGAAGACCGAGGGTCAAACACATTAGCTTATAACAGACAGTCCTCACCCAAAGCACACCCAGCAAAGGCTCCTCTGCTGAGGTGCTGCACTCTGAGGCGGCCTCCTACAGAAGCTAGGTCAACTGGGGCAGTTCTTAAAGACTTCTGAGCTGGAACCCAGAAAGGAAGGCCCACCTCTGTGCCACCAGCTATCCCTGAGACCACCAGAAATGGGCTACACTCACCCATGACCACCAAAATAGGGGCATTACGAGAGAAGAGTGGGTGCCGTGCCAGGAGAGAAGCTGAGGTAAGAGATGAACAAATACAAAGTCTCTTTTTCGGTGCTGGGCCTTTGCATCACTCTCCATAGGTCTCCATAGGTCCATAGGTCTCCATAGGTCCATAGGTCTCCAAAGGTCTCCATAGGTCTCCAAAGGTCTCCATAGGTCCATTGGTCCCTGTGCCCTCATCTGTAACTCCTGGCCAAAAGATTCTGGATACCTGTGGTCAGGAAATACTAAAAATCAGAGCTAGGAGCTGGGGTGTAGTGGCACACACCTTTAATCCTAGCACTCAGGAGGCAGAGACAGGAGGATCTTTGAGTTCAAGGCCAGCCTGGTCTACAAAGCAAGTCTAGGACTTGCAAGCCAGGAGGACTCTGTTCGAGAGAAGTCCTGTCTCGAAAGAACCAACCAACTAACCAAACAAACAAAATCTGAGTGTCAGACCAAACATGGGTTTGATCACCCTCTCCTTGAGTCAGTCCTTTGAGGGTATGTTCATTTGGCGAATGACAGCCAACAGTAAACCAGGCCAAACTGGGCCCCTAAGGCTGTAGAGGAAGACACCAGGGCTGACCCATTTATGTACCTGTGCTCCACCCACAGGTGCCAGGCCCCTCTTGCCTCTGGGGAGTTGCCCTCACACTCCCCTCACAGAGGCCACAGGCATGAACCGGGTCCCTTGGCATGACCTGTCCGGGCCTGTGGTGTGAGCTGCAGGAGGCGGCCCAGGTTTGCCTGGAAGCTCAGGGCCACCGGGCAGAGCGGATGCTTTGAATTTAGGCCCGGGTTTATGAGCCGTGGCAGCCGCCAGGAGGGACAGGGCGCAGTCCTTTGGAGGCCAAGGGGACGAGGGAGGAAGGCGCACTTTAACGGAGTTGCCTGTTTCTCCCAAATATTACACTAAGCAAGGAACTTGGACTAGAATGAAAGGCGAGAGTCTAATTTTAGACAGTACCTATGAATGAAACTTGACCCAGGCCTGTGGAGGAAATACCTTCCACAGGCCCACGCCAGGGCCAGTGTGTGCGATTTTCTGCTAAATCAGGCAGCTCCAACAAACAGGTCGCCTGGGTGACCCGGCTTGTCTTTTTCCTGAACCAAATCTGTGTAGCTTCTAAACATACCACCCTCTTCCTTTACAAAAGGCCCCTTCCTTTACAAAAACCCCAGGTCAACATTTCCTCGTGTTCCAGCTAGTTAGCTGTCTTTCCTCCACCCAGCCCTTCCTGACCAAGAGCTCAAGACATTAAGGTCAAGCCAGCCTGGGTGCCACAGCATCAGAACCAAGTAACAGCTCTACTGGGGTCAGGAGGCACCTTCATCTGGACTCTGGACCCCCAAGAAGAAAGGTTCCCAGTGGGTCCCCGTCCATGGCTTGCCTCCAAAGTGTCCTGCAAACGACCTGGTAAGGATCTGAGCTCAGTCAATACCTTAAGGCAGCATAGTTGCCCTTGGGGGTTTCTTGCTTCCACACTTGGATCAATGAAGCAGAAGGCATTTTTTGCCCCAAAATATCCACCCTCTTTACTTCCTCTTTCTTTTATGCAATTTGGCAGACTTCGCCAGAGAGCAAATAAGAGAGGAGCTACCATCAATGTGAGCACTAAACCCCCCACCCCCCAACCCTTCCCCCAACCCCCCACCTCCAACACCCCAACTTCCACCCCCACACAGCAGAATGAACAGGCCAGCACCCTCATTCCAAAGTGTCCTTCATATGTCTGGTATGTTTGATGACTCTCTTGGTCCCCATTAAGCCTCCGTTTACACATCTGTAAAATGGGGTAGCAACTTCCTAGGGCATTATATTCTATTTCTGGTAAAAGTATAAGAAGTCTGATTGCTTGAAATAAACTTGTCACAGCCTCAGTCTTGTTGTAACCCCTTCTACCTAGTGCCTGGTCAAAGAATCTCACCAGTCATATTAGATAACCTTGGCCTGGTAAGTAGCGCTAACGCTTAAAATTCTGGTCTTCCAGCCGGGTGGTGGTGGCGGTGATGGTGATGGTGGCGCACGCCTTTAATCCCAGCACCCGGGGGGGTGGGGGGCAGAGGCAGGTGGATCGCTGTGAGTTCGAGGCAAGCCTGGTCTACAAAAATGAGTGCAGGACAGCCAAGGCTAACACAGGGAAACCCTGTCTCGAAAAACAAAAAAACAGCAAAAAAAAAAAAAAAAAAAAAAAAATCTGGTCTTCCAATTTTGCACCAAAAACGACCCACTTAGCCCTGCATACAGCATTTTAGGGCTTCTCTATCTGAATGGTCCAAGAGCAGAAGGCAGCGGCTTACACTGAATCCAGGCAGGAAGCAGAGAGATGGGCCCTAGGCTTAGATGGCGCTGTCCTTTTTATTTAGACCAGGATCCCAACCCATGGAGTGAAGCCACCCACAGCATTCTAGGAACTCGCTCACAGATGTGCCCAGAGCCGCATCCCCTAGGCCTTGTCGATTTAACAGTATTAGTCGTCACAGGAATTAACTTTCTCATCAGGCTTCAGCTGAAAGATTCCTCTTAGCCAGTATGTAGCAATAAATCCAGGGCCACCTTCCTTCCCAAAGCCCACCTCTCTTCCCCACTAGAGCCTGGACCAATAGAACCATGTGGACCCATGGGCTTTCTCTGAATAAATGGAAATCTTCTAAGTCAACTCCCAGTATCCAAATGGTTTCAGCAAAAATCTTTCCCAGCCCCAGTGGCTGAGCGCTAAGTAGTCATTTAGCAGATAATATTTAGCATTCCAGGAGGGAGACAGGGCAGGACCCAGAACCTACTCATTTCACAGATCAGCCCTGTCAGCCATCCTCAAGGCTCAGCCCTGGTTTCCTCCTCAGCCTGGTACCACATGGCACCTGGTTTCAGATGTCTCTCTCAGGCAAATATCACAGCATCGGGAGAAAGGAGAGAACCCACTATTCTTGCGACTCCCTCCTAGGAGAGATGAGACTTCCCAAAGTTCTCACATTGGGTTTCACTCATTTCTCACTGGTCAGATGTGGGTCACATGACCACTCCTAAACCAGTCACTAGTAAAAAGGGTTAAATCATATCAATTAACTTTGACTAACTACTTTGGATGGAACAGATGCTTGAATGAATGAAAACAACCAATCTAATTGTCTTCCACCTCAGGACAACTTCTGCTCAAAGGATCTCTTTGCACTACTTATCTGTTTGATACACATGAACTCCAGCAGGCAATTGCTCTGAGTGATACATTGCTATATTATGTTGCAAGGGATTTCTGAGGCCAGCAACTGTCCTGCTATAGTACACTTCTCTCCTCCTACGTAGCTTCCAGATCATACTACAGATAACAGGGATGAGAAAGCAGGTAACAACAATGTGACTAGACAGTGCACACGTGGCCCATGGCTGCCCTGGGATCTCTAGACAGTGCACACGTGGCCCATGGCTGCCCTGGGATCTCTAGACAGTGCACACGTGGCCCATGGCTGCCCTGAGAGCTCTAGACAGTGCACACGTGGCCCATGGCTGCCCTGAGAGCTCTAGACAGTGCACACATGGCCCATGGCTGCCCTGGGAGCTCTAGACAGTGCACACATGGCCGATGGCTGCCCTGGGAGCTCTAGACAGTGCACACGTGGCCCATGGCTGCCCTGGGAGCTCTAGACAGTGCCCGCATGTCCCATGGCTGTCCTGGGAGCTCTAGACAGTGCACACGTGGCCTATGGCTGGCTGCCCTGGGAGCTCTAGACAGTGCACACGTGGCCCATGGCTGCCCTGGGAGCTCTAGACAGTGCACACGTGGCCCATGGCTGCCCTGGGAGCTCTAGACAGTGCACACATGTCCCATGGCTGTCCTGGGAGCTCTAGACAGTGCACACATGTCCCATGGCTGCCCTGGGAGCTCTAGACAGTGCACACGTGGCCTATGGCTGGCTGCCCTGGGAGCTCTAGACAGTGCACACGTGGCCCATGGCTGCCCTGGGAGCTCTAGACAGTGCACGCATGTCCCATGGCTGCCCTGGGAGCTCTAGACAGTGCACACGTGGCCTATGGCTGGCTGCCCTGGGAGCTCTAGACAGTGCACACGTGGCCCATGGCTGCCCTGGGAGCTCTAGACAGTGCACACATGTCCCATGGCTGTCCTGGGAGCTCTGGAAAGTGCTCATCATCTCCCCTTCTCAGTTAAAAAAAAAAGCTTCTAGTTCAAGAAACACAACACCCAAAGACTGGCAAAAACTTTCCTCGTAGAACAAGTGTCCCCATGGATGTAGCAATTCCGCCTTGTCACTGGATCTTTTCACCATTCCTAGAGTGCAGAACTTGGTTTGGAAGCTCATCGCCTTCTCACCGGAAGCTTCAGCTGTAACTATGTTGTTCAAAGCAAGAAATAAAGGGAATGAAAATGTTTGTGTGAACCTCCAATCAGAACTTCTGGTCAGAATCCGATTGGTCAGAACCTGCTTACACATCAGCTTCTGATCCAGTCACTGACTTAGACCAAATATGGTACATTCCAGAGTAGGGGCCATGAGCGCATGGGGGAGCTCAGGGCTGTCTGGTGGGGACTGTAACTATCTGATGGGCAACCAGGAGTGCCTGCCACGGGCCCATTTTACAAACAGGGGTGACAAGTGGTTTCCATGCCCAAGGTCAGCTATGCTGCAGAAAGTGGAAGCAGGTTTCAAGCCAAAGCTGAGAAGTCCCAGATTAAGAACCTTTCCCCAATGCCATGGTAACAGATGAGTGTGCGGCCTCTGAAGCAGTTTCATGTACACTCCTGAATCTTCCAACAGGATCCTGCCTGCTCATCCCCAAGCATGGAAGAGACATCACACTTGGTGACCAGCTGGCCCTCTCGCAGATGCAGCCAATCAGAGCAGGATTTCCAAGTTGTATTGGAGGCTCCTCAGACACAGCTCTGGCTAGTTCCTTGTCGTGTGGCCATTAACACCCAGCTGTTAAAGGAAAGCCCCCCCCCCCCCCCCCGTTTACACTGAGCCATTTTTATGACATCCAGTGAACAGGAGAAAATTTCGACGAGAGCCATTTATAGACTTAATCTTAGGGCCTATGATGATATAAATGTTTAATGTTTTTCCCAGGTGTAGGCTGCTGGAAGTCATGTGCACAAACCTGGCACTGACAAAGGGCTGACACGGGAGGGTCCCATGGCTGGGGAAGCAGGGCAGCTCCCTCTAGGTCCATCTCCAATGGTTTCCCACTGCAGGATTCCAAGCTTAGGCCTCTTCTCTCTGGATTGCTTCCACACTCCTTGTCCTGCTCACCATCCCCTCGGAAGAAACGAGCTAATTCCCATCCATCTTTGTTTCTGTTTCGGTGGCTAAGACCTGGCACAAAATATGTACTCAGAAAGCACACACAGCCAGGCATGGTGGCGCATGCCTTTAATCCCAGCACTTGGGAGGCAGAGGCAGAGGCAGAGGCAGAGGCAGGTGGATCATTGTGAGTTCAAGGCTAGCCTGGTCTACAAAAGCAAGTCCAGGACAGCCAAGACTGCACAGAAAAACCCTGTCTTGAAAAACAAACAAACAAAAACAACAACAACAACAAAAAACCCCCACACATGAATGAATGAACAAAAAATTAATAATGAATGAATAAAGTGAATGGGTATCTCTCTCCTTTGAAAGAAGAAGAGCATCTGAGTTCCACCTATAAGGTCTGATACAATCTATGGATTTTATTCTACTTCCCTTGGATGAGTTGCTTCTAGAGCAGTGGGTATCAACCTTCCTCCTGTTGTGGTGACCCCACCCCCACACACACCATAAAATTATTTCCCTTGCTATTGTGCAATTGTGATTTGGCTACTGCTACGAGTCACACTCTGATATGCAGGACGTTTGATATGTGACCCCTGTGAAAGGACCATTCAATCCCCCAAAGGGGTCCGGATGGACCCACAGGTTGAGAAGCACTGCTTTAGACAAGCAGCGGGCACCCCGAATGCCAAACCCTAAGTGGAAAGACTATGAAACAGGTCATTTGAGGAGCCCAGTGTCTGCAGCAGGCATTAGAATTCTATGTCACCTAACTTGGCTTTCCTCCACCACCGGCCATTTATGGAGCACTGAGGCATTGCCGAAGCATCAGGGCTCCCAGTCTTCATGATGCTTAGGGCCCCTTGAGGGGAGTCAGACCAGAAAATAGGTCTTTGCAACACAGTGTTTCTATTTACTCCCTGCCTGACCTGGAACTGGCTCCAGTGCCCCCCTATACCTGTCTTCTTAGCAGTCAAGTGTGGTTACAATAGCTCGTATCTGGAAGCTATGGATTGAATAGAAACACAGCACTTAGCACCTGTGTGCACTGTAGTAGTGCTCACAATCTGTATTAGTTTATGTAACATTAGTGTTGATATTACTATTGCCATTATCATTGTCATTGTCATTCAGCAAAAAGTACTGGGAAGGGGCGCGGGTGGAGCTGGGCAGTGGTAGCCCACACCTTTAATCCCAGCGCTCAGGAGGCAGAGGCAGGTAGATCTCTAAATTTGAGGCCAGTCAGGTCTACAGACAGAGTTCCAGGACAGCCAGAACTACATGGAAAAACTTTGTCTTGAAAACCAAACAAAATAAAACAAAAAATAAATAAAAATTAAAAACTAACGAACCAAACAACATGTTTTTAAGTTTGAGGCCAACCTGGTCTACAGAGTGAGTTCCAGGACAGCCAGGGCTACACAGAGAAACCTTGTCACAAAACTCTAAGGATATAGAACAAAGACCCCAGCGCAGCCTGGAGGTGTGAGAGGGACAACGCTCCCTGCAGGAATTCCGTGATATGCAAGCAGAGAGCAGAATGCTTACTGGGAGTTCATTCGCAGAGAGAAGTGTAGAGCCCAGAGCTAAGCCAACAGCAGGTGCATGCAGCTGACTTCTCAAAGCCCAGCTTGTTGGAACACAGGTAGATGGGAGATGTGGAAGAGATGAGAGCTAAGGAGGAGGTTTGGATATGACCTTGGGGTCACTGAGGACTCTAGGTAGGAGAGTGACATGATCATAAACTAGACTGAAGGGGCCAAGAGGCATGGTGGGGTGGCAGCCACCATTAGTGGCTTGGGTGACAAGTGGAAATTAATGAGTAGGTCCAGAGATTGAGAGGATGAAGGCAGGAGGATCCAGCATCCAAAGGGAAGAAGAAGAGGAGTGGACCAAGGGAAGGAGGCCACTGGCTGGGGCAACAAGAACATTGGTTTAAAAATGGTTTTCAGGGCTGGAGAGATGGCTCAGAGGTTAAGAGTACTGACTGCTCTTCCAAAAGTCCTGAGTTCAATTCCCAGCAACCACATGATGGCTCACAACCACCTATAATGAGATCTGGTGTCCTCTTCTGGCATGCAGGTGTACACGCAGGCAGAACACTGTATACATAATAAATATATCTTTTAAAAAATTGTTTTCATGTGTCATATTTCAGGGCTGTATCCATAACAAGATAATGGAGGCTCTGGGCTGCTTTATCACCTGAGTCCTGGTTCAGGGTGGGTGCTCAGTGGATGTGTTCTTGACTCTGGCTCCTCCCAGCTACCAGCCATTGCACTGGGCCGAGCCTGTGCCAAGCCCTGTACCACGGAAAACCAAACCACAGTGGGTTTCCAGAAATGTGGAAAACATCCCGCAGGAATCTATTGGCCCCATGGCTCTCCTGGCAGGAGGAAGCCAGGCTGATGGGGACTGTTCAGGGCTGGAGGCAATGGTTGCCCAGGACACCACAGTGGCTCACGGGGGAATGCTGGGAAGAGGGGCTAAGGATGGAAATCTGGCCTGGAGCCCAGTGCTACAAAGGATTGTCTCACAGCCACTGAGCCACACGGTAAGGCCAGGAGAGGAGTGTAAAGGCCACGCAAACCTTCAGTCCACTCTAACACCTCCTTGTCCCAACGTGAATACACACACACAGACACACATGCACACACACATACAGACATACATAGACATACTCAGACACACACATATGCACACATACATACAGACACACATAGACACACGCAGAAACACACATATGCATACACATGTGGGCACACACAGAGACACACACATGCACAGAGACACACACATGCACACACACACAGACCCACGCACATACACCTCTTCACAATTTGTCCAGCTAGGTACTAGGTACCAGGATGTTCATCCTTTGTAGACACATTGTCTCCCACAATCCTGATACAGCTCTGAAACACAAAATGATTGACATTTAAGAAACGGAGAGATGAGCTCACTCAACTTAGACCTCATAGCCAGTGGTCAGGGTTGGGGGATTCGAACCTAGTATTTGGGAATCTCAAAGCCTTTACTTTTAACTACCAGTCTAGAATCCTTAAAGCCCAGAGCCAGTGGCCCTGAGGTCAACTCAACATGCACACGTGTTTTATTTGGCCCCAACCCTGTTTTAAAAGGGGGGAAATTTCACATAAAAATCCAGGTTTCCGGCTTCTCTTTAGTAACCAGATCTGGCCCACATTTCCACAGGGCCACTACTGGCTAAGCTGAGCAGCAGCTGCCCCTTGCATTAGGTTGTGCTTTCCACATCCAGCCCCACCCCCAACACCTCTTCCATGTCCTGGGCCTGTCCCTTGAAGGCATGAGCGTGTAGTCTGCCAGGTCTTGGAGTGCCCCAGGAGAGAGTGCCCACATGCCAGTGTAGAGATTGACTCCCATCTCCTTTCCCAGAATTCATATTCATATTCTCTCTCTCTCTCTCTCTCTCTCTCTCTCTCTCTCTCTCTCTAAGCCTCCATTCCCAGGCTCTCAATAGGTATCCTAATTTTCTTTTCTGTTGCTGTGATAAACACCAAGACCAAACGCAGGTTGGGAAGGAAAGAGTTTACAGGTCATAGTCCATCACTGAGGGAGGCCAAGGCAGGACCTTGAAACAAAACCACAAACAAACAAATATTTAAAATGCTGCTTATTAGCTTGCGCCCAAGCTCACCTTCAACTATTTTTCTTAAGCAGCCCAGACAGGCCCACTTGCCTAGGAACAATACTGCCCACAGTGGGCTAGGCCCTCCTCTGACAATTAGCAGTGAAGAAAATGCCCTGCAGATGTAACCGTAGGCCAATCTGATGGAGGCAATTTCTCAATTGAGAAATGGAGGTCTCAAGAGTACAATCAATCTTAGGGGGCTGTGCAGAGAATTACATGTGGCCCCAGACTCTGGGTGGGACACACACACACACACACACACACACACACACCCCTCCTCCCCTTTCTACCAAGCATAACAGCTCACGCCATGTTTATGAGTGGTTTGGACTAGGTGAAGCCTCACTAGGGGCTGACCTTAAAAAAAGCTGTCAGGCTTGAGTTTGCTGATTTCTCCCACATCTGTGGTCTCTTCAGAATCTGTGTTCTGTGAAGCCAGTGACCATGTTTTCATCATGTGTGTTCCAAGTCCTCGCCGTAGACCAGGACAACCTTCAGTGGCAGGTGGCCCTACATCATCCCTCGGCACTTTTTTCTTCACTGTCTATACTCTGGTCTCATCCATGCTTAGGTTTTGGACACCATTCATATGTCAGTGGCTTCCACATGCATACCTTGAGCCAAGACCTGTAGCTGATCTGAGACCACCTTGACCTGTGTGCATGGCATCACCACTGCACAGCTAGCAAGCATCTCAGACTCAGCAATTCAAACGTGGACTCCTAATGTCCCTAGAACAGGCTCCACCCACAACCCCCCTCCACATTCTCAGGTGGTGGCATCATCCTGGTTACTCAGGCACTAACCAAAGAAATCATCCCTGAGGCCTCTCTTCCTGCTTCTTGCTGATGGAATACCCATAGCTCTTGCTGTTTCCAACACAACCACTCTGGTCCAAGCCCCCATCATCTACTCCCTGGATTACTGAGATAAGTTTCCAAGCTGGTGCTCACCATTTTTTTATCCTTCTGGCAGACTATTCTGTACACAAGACTTGGAGTGGTCCTTTCAAATCAAGTTGCAGCTGGGCAGTGGTTGTGTACTCCCTTAATCCCAGCACTCGGGAGGCAGAGGCAGGTGGATCTCTGTGTTCCAGGTAAGCCTGATCTACAGAGTGAGTTTCAGGACAGTCAGAGCCACACAGAGAAACCCTGTCTTGAAAAAACAAAATTAAGATTAAAAAAAAATAAAATAAAATTTAAGCTGTAGTACACATCTCTGCTTCAGTCCCTGCCATGGTGCCAATCGTACTCAGAACCAATACCCAGGTTCTGTACCATGGCTTTGGGCCTCGCTGCCCTCACATACAATTGTTCCCTATCCTTACAGAGTCAGAGTAACTTGGCCGGAGGCGGGGGTGGGGCAGGGGAGTGGGTGTCTTCCCATTAGAAAGGACTAGAACTCAGGTTTGGTTTGACTTCAAGGCTTTTAATCCCTTCTGCTCAAACGCCCAACTTTCCAGCAAGTCTCAATGACATCCCAGAGCTGCGGTTTCCTCATAGAAAACAAGGACGGATCCTATTCTGTGCATGATGATCTTTCTGAGACCACATCCAGCGTTCGGTGGCTTCGGGATGGAGTTGAGCGGAGACCTGCGTTCCAGTGTTCTCCAGTTCTGAGTAAAGGAGGGCCCCCTGAGGAGATGGACTAATGCCTAACAGGATGGATGGACAGATACCCGAAAGGTAGATGAAAGAAGGGGACAGGATAAGTAAGAGGTAGCTGCAGAGATGGGTAGGTGGACGCTGAGTGAGGAAATGGAGAGCTGAAAACTATAAAATGGGCAGGTGGATGAACAAATAGGTGGAAGGTGGCTGGGCGGGTGGTTGGATGGATGGGTAGAGAAATAGATACAGTGGGAGGTGGGTGGGTGGGTGATCAGATGAGTGGAAGGCTGGGGGAATAAACTAAAGGATTAGTTAATGTTTAAACAGAAGAAGTCAGAAAGAAAAAGGACATCCTGATGAAGGTGTTTTAGGGGAGCCAGCTGAGCCAGTGGGGCCTTTTGAGAGGCTAGAAAAGCAGGGCACACAGCTCAGACTCTAGGACCAGACAGGCTTGGCTTCACGCCTCGTCACTGCAGCTAGCTACATGACACTAAGTCCAAATATCCTTGGGGCTTTGGGGGATAATACAATCCCATCTCTTGCGGCCACTGTGAGCAGTAAGTGAGATGTCGTATTGACAAGTTTTTAAGTGCCTGGCACACAGTAGGTGTGCAATGATGGTGCCTCTGTGGTTTTGAAAAGCCCAAGCCAGGGAGGGGAGAGTGGCCTTGGCCAGGTCTGGCACCTCGGTGTAACTAACTCCCTGTTTTGAAGCTGCCCAGCAGCTCTGATGAAGGGAGCCAGCAGGCCAGGCCAGAGGCTCTGTCTGTATCTGCCGCTCTCCGGGCCATCAGCTGAGTGGTCCAGCTGGCAGCTGCCTTAACCAAGAGCACAGGTCGGGCTGGCTGGGCCTAGGTGCAGGTGGGCCTGGCTCTATCCCTCCCTGGCCAGTTTGGAAAGCCTTTTCTGGGGACCAGCCACCTGCCCTGCCCCACCCAGAGAACTTGGCCTGGAGGTCCATAGCCCCAACTTCTCAGGAAACTCACAGACAGGGGGAACTTTCCATCCACACTGCAGGAATTTTGTTCAAAAAGGGAGAGAAAAAAAACCCTAAAGCCCTTCATCCTTTGGCCTCGAAGAGAATATTTCTTTTATGTGAAACTGGCAGGGAGAAAAGTTCGAGATTCCTTCTCCTTTGCCTAATTGATATCAACATGAAATATTCTAGTGTTGTTTTAATAAGACTTGGTTTTCCAACAAGACTGAGGGGGAAGCTCTTCTGGATCAGAATATTTTTAGCAAAAATATTTTGTTTGAATCCTCCCTGCCCCCCCCCTTTTCCTGCCCTGGCTTCAAAGGCGCAGCAGCGTGTTCTGGGGTGCTGCACCCACACTCCACAGCCCCCCTCCCCTGCATGGCAGGCTGGATGGCTGGCCAGGCAGGAGTGCCGAGCCAGGAAGCTATTTTTTCCAGAAGCAGCATCTGGCTCCTTGGCAGCCGCACAAGCAGTTGTGCCGGCAGCAGGGCTGGCCGGGGTCTGTCCTGTTTAGGCTGCTGCCTGGCTCTCACCCGCAGACACCATGTTCTCTCTCCACATCCGGGCCCTTCCTCCCCACCCCCACCCCCAAAACAACCTCACAAGGGTGGGGGCATCTCAGAGCACCCAAGCTGTGCCCCTTGACTCCCAACAGGGCTTGGCCCTAGAGACCCACCTGAGCTCTGAGCTCTAGCCAGCTTGACTCTCGGCAGGTGGTTTAAACTTCCTTGAGTTCACAGGTTCGATTTGTGAGAAATAGGATCATCGCCACAGCCTGCCTGTCTGGTCTGACTCTGACCTGACTTCACAAGATTCTCATGGCCTCCTAAGTGGCGGGGCCTCCAGAGGCTTTGCGACCCCAGGGTCATTGTAGAGGCGGCATGTGCTCTCTCTTAACGCCTGTAACATTTAAACAGCTCGCAACTCGGTTCCACTCACTACCCAAAAGCCACCTTCTTTAAGACAATTTCCCCATCTCAAACAGCCCCTGTCCAGCTATGACAGCTGCTGGAGCTTTGCTATAGAGCACTGACAACACAGTGTGCTGTGCGTGTGACATTCTCCCGTCCAGGGGCTTCATAAGAGACAAAGACATTGCCTGCCCATCTAAGCACCCACACAAGACTTTGCAGACAACTGCAGACAGATGGATGAAAACTGTGCCAGCCAGGTCCCTGTGCATGCCCTGTAGGTTCCCTGTGAGCAGCCCTTGGGGGTCAGTGTGCCCCCAGCCCACCGTCAGGGGGCTCATAACATGCCCTATGAGCCCAGCATGGAAGACCGTTCCCTGCTTCTCACGGCTGCCTCAACCCTTCAAGGCAACACTCAGCGCTGATTTACAAATGCAGGTGCAGAGGCACTGAAGAGCTGCCCACTGCAGCTCAGCTGGGATATGATGGGCTCTGTATGGATGCACTGCCCTCTCCTCCTCCCTATGTCTGGTGCCCAGTAAGCTCAAAGTGACAGCATGGTACTGTGACGAACACTGATGGCAACTCCTGGGAGAAGCCCTTTGTACTGTGCTGGTGTTCATGCCCGTTGCCTCACCAGGCTTTCTTAAAGGCAGCCTTGCAAAAAGATGCTGGTCATTAAAGCCCATCATACAGATGAAAACACTGAGGCCGACAAGAGCAAAGCAGCTTTCCTGGCACACAGAGGGCAGGGAGCCATCTAAGGGGGAATGCGCTCCACTTCCCCAACAGAAATCCCATTTGTGTCTTTGTCCATTTTCTGTTGCTGTAACCGAGCATAACAGGCTAGGAAATTAATAAATCATAGAGGTTTATGTGGCCCACAGCTCTGGAAGCTGGGAAGGCCGAGAGGGTAGCACCAACCTCGCCTCCACATCTGCTCATCATCTGCTGAGCGAGGGCCTTCTTGCTGCATTGTCTCTGAGACAATGGGGACCCAGGGCACCACACAGCGAGGCAAGGGCCAGCACCACCCCCTGAGAGCTGCTGTCACAGCAAAGCCACTCCCTCAACAACCTGTCACCCGCTAATCTATGAATATGACCCTGTCACTTCCCAAGGGTCCCACCATGAACATCACTGACATGGGGGTTTGGAGATTGTCATTTCAAGCGCGAGCAATTTGAGGGACTCTGTCAAACCATTCTAACGAGTGGCTATGCTCTCTAATGCACCCTCCACACCCACTTTTAACCACACAGCCTGAGTGTGTCTGTGATCCACAACTTGTCAATGGATAGGTGGTGGGAATGAATGGGTGGATGGATGGATGGATGGATGGATGGGTAAGAGAAGAATGGATGGATGGATGGATGGGTAAGAGAAGAATGGATGGATGGATGGATGGATGGGTGGGTAAGAGAAGAATGGATGGATGGATGGATGGATGGATGGGTGGGTGAGTAAGAGAAGAATGGGTGGATGGATGGATGGATGGGTGGGCAAGAGAAGAATGGATGGATGGATGGATGGATGGATGGATGGGTGGGTGGGTAAGAGAAGAATGGATGGATAGGTAGATGGATGGATGGGTGAGTGGGTGGGTAAGAGAAGAATGGATGGATGGATGGATGGATGGATGGATGAGTAGATAATGGGTGGGTGGAGGATGAAGGGACTAATGAATAGATGGACCCAGGGTTAGAATATGAATCTTGACAACCCTAGACTGCGAGGGCCAAGGTCCCAGGTTTGCCTCTACTCCCCTCCCAGGTTAGACCCCTGTGTATGCCCATGCTGGCCTCTAGGCACAATGACCTTCTCCAGGAGCCAGCTCAGTAGTGAAGGCAGAGCAACTAGTCCATGAAGGTTCCGTCTTCCCATCCTTGCCACTCGTGGAGGGACCAGGAGTCAGAAATGACAAGCTCAGCTGTCAAATCTGTGCCCGTAGCCACCATGGACTCCGGCTCTACATCTCCTGAGGCCATCAGGACGGCATGGTGAGTAAGTGCCCTGATACCTTTTCAGACGTTTTCCTGTGGGCAGGCTATGGTCAAGAAGCACAACCTCCTGTCTGCTGTTCTGTCATCTCTCTCGAGGCTCAAACCTCTCCTGCCTGCTCACAGATAGAGCCCCAGCGCCCTGGATGGCACGGACACTGCCTGCTTCGTGACAGTGATCGAATGCACTGTCTGCTGGACAGTCCTTGGGCAGCCCACATTTACAGTCCTTTCACAGGCTTGAGCTGGGGCCTAGAGACAGACTTGGAAATCTACCTCTTCCCAGAGCAGAAAGTCACTCAGTTCAAAGTGCTGAAGACTTAGTGGGTGCACATGTGCAGGTGGAGAGGACTGTGGCTTCCAGAGGATTTACACACACACACACACAGAGAGAGAGAGAGAGAGAGAGAGAGAGAGAGAGAGAGAGAGAGAGAGAGAGAGCGAGAGCGCACAGATTCCTGGTAAAATCCCCATCTACCTGTTTTATGGCAGAGGCTGCTAGGCTTGCCTGCAAGCTGTGCCTGCCTTTCTGGGCAGGTGAGTCTGGGAGAGCTGCTGGGCCGGTTTCCTCCCATCCTTCCCCCTCCTCGCCCGCCCCTCAGACAGGCAGCCAGCTGTGCGGCAGACATTCCTAGGCCTGCTCATTGATATTCAGGAATGGAACTCGAGCCGCTCCTGGTGCCCAGCCTCAGCCTGGCTCTTCCACCCAGGCTGGGAAAGCCTAAACACCCTCTCCAGCCAGAAAGAGCATCCCAGGCCACGGGCACTGGATCCGGACATCTGGGGAAACTGGGGGCCTTGAGGGAGGACCCCAGGCACTCAGGAGTGCTAAGAGCCTTAGTGACACACTGCTCAAAGCTCTCCACCTTGAGCAGCAAAGTGTTCCAGGGCTTCCTACCCTTCCAGGTGCTTCTCTGTCCATCCAGCAAACATAGCTTTCTGGAGGAGAGGCCCGCTAAGGTGGGAGAAGGGGAGGGGGGCTTGGATCCCACACTACTCTGCAGGGAAAGGACACCCCCCCCCACTGCAGCCCCTTTCCCAAGCCCCCACCTCCCACCTCTTGGGTTTGCAGATGGGTTTGTTTTTCCTTGAGGTGTGAAAGGGCCATTGCAGGGGCCTCCTCCCCTCCTAGCAGCTGGCAGGAACCAGACACAAACTCTCACCACCCCCAGGAGAAGGCCCCTGACCCAGAGGTCACAGGGTAGAGGGAAGGTGATGCCCTCCAAGATCCAGCTGGGAATAGCCAGGGGGCCACTTCAAGGACTCAGGCTCTCACCCAGGAGGTGGCAAAAGGCCCTCCACAGCCTCCTTGTAACAACCACTGCCTATTGCATCTCCTTGTTCTTCATGGCCTCACAGATCTCAGCTGGCTTCTGTTAGGTCCAAGTATCCAGCAAAGAGACCCACAGTAAGGCCTCCCATCCCTGTCCCCGAGGCATCATTCATCTTTAGGCTATGTCTTCCATCTCCCTTAAAAGCAAGGTGGCCAGGCCGGGGGTGGTGGCGCATGCCTTTAATCCCAGCATTCGGGAGGCAGAGGCAGGTGGATTGCTGTGAGTTTAAGGCCAGCCTGGTCTACAAAGTGAGTCCAGGACAGCCAAGGCTACACAGAGAGACCCTGTCTCGAAAAACCAAAAAAAAAAAAAAAAAAAAGAAAGAAAGAAAAAGAAAAAGAAAAAAGAAAGCAAGGTGGCCAAGATCTCATTTCAGGTCCACAGTATGCTTTCAAAGGTTGGTCTCCGAGCTCCGTACCCCTGTTCCTGGAGACTTACAGATGGTGGAAATGCCCATGACTCCCAAAGGAGACCTGAAGCTGGCCACCTCTTTCCAGCCAATCTGCAAAGCTTCAGGAATCTAGAGGGGACTCTGACCCTGCTAACTTGCAGCTGTGCAGAGCATTGTATCAATAAAGTGACAGTTTTCATAGCAGCGGCTCCCATTGCCCTGTGCTGAACACTGCACATCACTTCCTGAGTTCTCCCAACAATGCCATGAGAGCCATTTCAGAGAGGAGGGAAGAAAGGCTGCAAAGACCCAGGACAGGATGCGTGGAGCCAGGATGCTTCTGCATTTCCCCACCCCCATGCCTGATCCCCACAGCAGGAGGCTTCACCTGCAGCAGTGGGACCCTTGACTTGAGAACTGAGTCTAGTTGAACTCAGCTGCCTCCCCACCACAGGAGGAACAGCGATCCTCAGTTCACCCAGCCTCCTCCTGTGCTTAGAACTGTAGCCAGAGGTACCATCTGCCAAGACTAAAGAAATATGCAAGGCAGCGGTTAGCTGCTGAAGCTGGGTCTGGGTTCTGGTTTCTAACCCCAGCTCTTTCCCCGCAAGTTCTTGGACCTCACGCTGACAAGCCGCTGTTTCATGCCTCAGTTTTCTCAGCTCTACAATGGGAAGAGTAACGGATGAAAGAGAAGGCACCTGTGAAAGGCACGCACTGGCGGCCACCCTGCAGAGCACGTCCTGTGTGCCAGGCATTGATCTCAGGATATGGACTATGGAGTTGAGAAGTAGACTGGATAAGAGAGATGTGTGTGTTGACAGTCGGGGGTGGGGGGGGAGGAACGCCTACTCCTGAGAGCCCCGCTTTCTTCGAGGATGAGCTATGTGAGAAAACAACTGTGGGTCACTGTCAGGTTTCTGCCTTTGCAGGGGCCGTTCCTTCTGCTAGGGCCCTTCCCTTAACTGGGTCATGTCTAATCAGACTATGACATCCAGGCATCAACCCTTCTGTGAGGTTGCTTCTCAGTCCCCTAAGCAGCATCTGTCCCTTCCTTCCCTCTTCCAAAGCATGGGCAC
Source organism: Acomys russatus (assembly GCF_903995435.1). Lineage (NCBI taxonomy): Eukaryota > Metazoa > Chordata > Mammalia > Rodentia > Muridae > Acomys > Acomys russatus. The sequence continues at coordinate 15,726,026 of NC_067161.1, forward strand.
TCTCCACAGCATTTCGTACACAGGTTTACCAGTCATTTGCTCAATCCGCTCAACCAGTGGATACTCACCCGCTGAGCCGCGCACAGTTCCCCATTCTGAAAAGCGAAATCTCAAGTGAGAGCCAAGCCCTAACATCCACTGCACACCTAGGAACGCAGCTGCTTTAAATGCCCGATGCACAGGTGGTCTCCAGGGCCAGGCACCTCCTGGGATCCGCATCTCTGCTTTGCTGGTGGATACGTGAAGGCTAAAGGGGCTTCAGTTGCTTGCTCACGGCTAGTAAGTGGGGGAGGCCTAGGTGGCTGCCTGTGCACTGCCCTGCCCTGCCCTGCCGCTTCTGAGACACTGTCTCTCCCAAGAGCTGGATGGGTCACAGTCAAGGCATTGCAGTTTTTCTCAGGCACAGCCACTTTCTTCAAGGCTGACCCACCAACTGAGTCTGCCTTTAGCTGGGAACTTTTCCCGGGAGACCTGCATCCGGAGACTTCTGCTAAAAAGTTGGTACACCTTAGGCTTCTTCCATTGGGAATGTCATGGAATCCAAGTCACATGTTCATCTTCTCAACTCCACACCCACCCTTCCCAAGCAGCCCTTGCCTGGAAGTAAAGGGAAGTGAGATCCTTCTCCCAAAGGAGAAGAGGCCCCTCGTGATTGTGTGATTGTCTGTGCTGGCTCTTCCATTGCCCAAGTCTGCAAAGCTGGTGTTAGAATGGGTTAGGGGGAGGCATGCTGCCAGCCCAAAGGCCTGGATGCTGGTCTGTCCCAGTCTCTACCACAGAATGCCTGGCCTACTTCCTACTTCTGGTCTTAGCCTTCAGCATGGAAGAGAAGCAGACCTGACCCTTTGCCCAACACCACCGGGAATGAGAGGGTTGAGGCATCCTGTGTCCTCTGCCGGCTGGCTCTTTCTGCAATCAGGGAGGGGAAAGACCATCCAAACTAGCTAAGGTCTCCCCTTGGTCCCCCTCTTTCTCCTTTCCAGCCTCTACCTGGTGTGCTCAGACATCCTCCTCTCTACAGACAGTATCCCACACTTCCAAAAACTCTGTCCCTGAAATCTGCCACATCTTTCTTCATGCCGCTTACCACAAATTGTCACCTTACACATGCATTTGTTTATATCTAATGGAGTATGGTCTTCTTTGGGGCCAACACTTCCCTGTTTTATTCTTGACACATTTATTTCATTTTACTATGTTTGTTTACTTACTTTTTTTGAGACAGGGTCTCATTATGAAGCCCTGGCTGGCCTGGAATCCACCATGTAGACCAGGCTGGCCTGGAATCCACAGAGACGCACTTGCTTCTGCCTCGCAAGTGCTGGAATTAAAGGCGTGTGCCACACACCCTGTTCCGACATGTTTAGTAAGGATGTATTTTGTGGTTAATCTTGATCACCAGTTTTATCTGACTGACAGGTGCCTTCTGGGTATGTCCACAAGAGTGCTTCCAAAGACCAATGTAAGGAGAAAGCTGTGCTCTGAATGTGGGCGGCTCCACTCAATAAGCCCAGATGGAATAAGGCCCAGGGGAAAGAGAAATACAAATGACACGGACAAACTCCTGTGTCTCTGTTCTACTATGAGCTGAGCCACTTGGCTCCATCACACATTGCTCACCATCACATTCTGCCTCACTAAGCATATATCCTGGAGTGGCAGAGTCAAGCGAGCGTCTGCTGAGACCTCTGATGCTGTGAGCCAACACAGGCCTTTCCTCAAAGTTGTTTTGTCAGATATCTATCACAGCAGTGAAGAGTCCAAGGCACACATTTCCCGTGCACATCTGATATAGTACTGTGCCGGATCTGGTATTGCCTGGGTACCCAGTCAACACGATAGTTCCTCTTCTATCCAAGGTTAAGATTTGCATGATTTCAGTTCCTGTCTTAGCTGGCTTTCTGTTGCTGGAATAAAGACCATGACCAAAAGCAACCTGTGGAGGAAAGAGTTTGTTTCCTCTTACAGCTTACAGCCTGTTGTGACAGGTAATTATGGCAGGAACCCAAGACAGGAACCTAGAGGGAGGAACTGAAACAGAGAGCACAGAGGGACAGCTTACACTGGCTGCACCTGCCCACAGTGGAGTGGGCCCTCCCACGTCAACCCCTAATTAGGAAATGCCCCCAATCCAACAGAGACACTTTTTTCATTAGCTTGACCAAAAACTAATGAGCATGAGCATAGATATCTACAGTCAAGAGAAGTAAAAAAAAAAAAAAAAAAAAGGAAAATTGCAGAAATAAGCAGTCCATAAGGTTTTAATTGCATACTGTTCTGAGTAGCATTCCACACCGTCTTGCCTTGGGTATGACTCGTCCCTTTGCCAAATGTATCCACATAGCATGTGCTACTCACTCATGACTCAAGTCAGCTGGCTATCTCAGCATTGGTGGCAGAGTAATGCCTCTTTTGCATAGTAATGACTGCAAAGCACAAGCACAGTGCTGACGACAACTTTACTGTAGCCTATTGTTTTGATTGATCTATTATTAGTAGTGATTGGTGTTTATCCCTTTTCTAATTTATAAGTTAAAATTTATTCCTAGGTGGTAGTGGTACAAATCTTTAATCCCAGAACACAGGAGGCAGAGGCAAGTAGATCTCTGAGTTCAAGGACAGCCTGGTCTACAGAGCTAGTTCCAAGACAGCCAGGGCTACATAGAGAAACACTATCTCAAAAAAACCAAAATAACCAAAAAAATTATCATAGGTAGCAAAAATGTAGTCCATCTAGAACTTGGTACTATTCAGTTTCAGGCATCAGCAGGAATAAATAAAAGGTAGAGCCCAACAGTGTAAACGAATGAACGCACTATGACCTGTGCAGTGGCACGGCTGAATCTCCAAATGGGGACGCTGAGGGAAGAGGCCAGACATAAAGAGAATACGCGATTCTTTTCTATAAAAATTTCAGAAATCATCAACTAAGTCAGAACAGTGGTTTTCTGGGGCTGAGGATAGAGGCAGGGACAGACTACACAAGGGCACTTGGAGTTTTTGGAGTGATTAAAAACATTTCTAAATCTTAATTGTAGCCGTGATTTCATGGCTACATTCATCTGCCAGGACTCATCGCTGTGTACTTCAAGGGGAAGCAATCAATGGCATGTCACTCATACCTCAGTAAGCCCGTTGACTTAAAAACAAAAAGTTGTTAGTAGATGGATGAATGAATGAATGAATGAATGAATGAGTCTATCTATCTATCTATCTATCAATTGATCAACCAATCAATCAATGCCTTTCCTTGAAGCTCCTCCTCCTCCTGGGGGGACTTCAAATCCAAGGTGTAATCCTAACTGGCACATTGGAAGTCTTTTTCTCCCAGCCATATAATTTTCCAGTGAGGCTAGGAATTGGTCTTTACTTAGTGGCTAGGAATCGGTCTTTATTTAGTGCCTACTGTATGCCAGACACCTTAAGTTCTTTCTCGAAAACACCTGTGAGGCAGGCAATGTTGTTTTCCATTTGACAGATTAAAAAGCATTGCGTCTCAGAGAAGCCGGAGACCTCTCCAGAATCACTCAACCCCCCAAAGGGCAGAGCCAGGATTTTAACTCATACTCCAAATACTGCTTAGCTACAATACAGACTTCCTTCCCAACCCTGGCCCCTGTAGAAACTGTATTGTTCACACGTACATGAGTGCATGTGTGAGTGTGTGTGTGGCCTCTCTCGTAGGTCTCTCATCTTCCCATCTCTCAGGGAGAAAGTGTTGTTTCGGCCAAAGAGACCAAATGTGTTTTTCATCATGTTTGAATGTCATGAGAGAATGTCAAGTAGAGTCGGTAGCCAGGCCAGATGTTGTCTTTGGTCTCCCGAGGATTAAGAAATTATCCCATCTGGAACCAGACGTTCAGCCAGTGGTGTCCCTCTTGAAGGAGACTCTATACTGAAGTACGAGGCTGGAAGGGGAATGTTAGCAATGCTGGGGATGTGTTTGTATTAAAATGGAGCTGGATGGGGCTGGAGAGATGGCTCATCCAGTAAAGTTCCTGTCACACAGCATGAAGACCTGAGCTCTGATACCTGGTACCCACTGGAGCACTGGAGAGGCAGAGACCACAGAACCCCTGGGGCTTGCTGGCTAGGTAGTCTAACAAAATTGGCCAGCTCACCGTTCAGCAAAACAAAACAGAAGGGGCCTGTGAGGTGGCTCCGCAGGTGAACGTATCTGTTACATAAGTCTGATGGCCTGAGTTTGATTCTGGGAATCCATAGTATAAAGAGAGAGCTGACACCTGAAAGTTGTCCCCTGTCCTCTGCATATGTGTCATGGCACGCACATGTACACACACACACACATACACACACACACACACACACACACACACACACACACACACACACACTCAATCAATCAATAAAATAAGATGAGGCTGAGGACAGACACCCAATATTAATCTCTGGCAACTATAATTGCATGCACATAGAGGCATGTGCATGACACACACATGTGAACACATATGACACACACACACACACACACACACACACACACACACACACACACACACCAGCCTGGGATGGACATTACAGAGGAGACCTTTACAAACTATGCTTCTGAAACACAATGAAGACAGAGGGGAAAGGGAGAAGGACACAGAAAATAGACACTTGGGAACTTAGTGAAATGAGAACATGCACTTGCACACATGTCAGGCTGTGGCCTCCCAGCGCCCCAGCAGGTGGCCAGAGAGATGAAGACACAGCAAAAGAAATGGAGAAAGTCACATGAGCCATGTACACAGTGTATGTCCTTTTCGCAAAGAAATCTTTGCTGACTTGATTCCTAAGCTTAGCATTTTCTCAAAGAGATCTATGGATGCCCAATGCACCCCACCCCACATCCATCCACTCATCCACTCACCCTTCCGTGGCTTCATGTCTACATAGTCTGCACCTAGGTGATCAGCTGTCCGTTGCTCCACTCACATAAATGTTTCCACAGCCACTCAGCAGCCATCCAATTATGGAGTCATCAGTCCTTCACCTAACTGCAGGTCTCATGACAATAGTGAATTGCCCATGCCACCACCTAACTAGCCAGCAGACCCACCTACTCCTGCTTTTACTGATCCACCAAACACCCTACGCATACACACATCTACGTACCAATTTATCCACCGACCTATTCAATCAGCCAGTTCTTCCGGGATTTAACCACCTGTCCACCTGTCAGTCCATCATCCCATCTAAACACATACTTACCACGTTCTCCATCATACCCACAAGCCCGCTCCTCCACACGCCATTCGGACATCATCACACTTACTGTATACAAAAAGACGCGCATAGGGGAGTGGTGAGTTTCATGGGTCACTTTGGCTAAGACACAGCACTGAGATACTTGGTCCAATACCAGTCCAGATGTTGCAGCGGAGGCTGTAGTGGTTGCTGTTGTCGTTTGATTTTGGCAACAATTCATACTAGGAAAAATAGATTTGAAGTAAAACTAATCGCCCTCCATCGTGTGTGTGAGCCTCCATCAGCTAAAGGCCTTACATGGGGTCTGAGAGGAGACAATCAATATCCATGGTCTCCAACAAACAAAAGAATTTTCTAATCTTCCTCCAGAGTCCCATCAGCTCCTCCCTGGGCACTGCAAGTCAGGCCTGCATGCAGACTGTGTACTCGCCAACTCTATAGTCACGTTAGCCTGTTCTTTAATAGAAATCTACAAATCTATGTCTACACATCTGCATCTAGGTCTAGGTCCACACTCTTGTCCCATTTGTATGGAGAGCCCCAAATCTATGCACATGTATATACAACAAAGCAGGCGCCTGCAAACAGCGCACCCCACTCTTCTATCGGAACTATGGAGAGCTTCTGTATGGCTCCACAGGATGTATTTATTTGGGTGTTTAAAAAATGCTAACTTTCCCCCTTGAGAATGTTGAGTCCTATTGGCCTTGTTTGGCCTGGGACTTTACTGTTACCTTTTAACTCTATTGAGCACCCAGTTTGAGAAGCACAGCCCTAGGCAATGAGATGAGACAGAGGAGGGCCAACTGGGGTACAACACGCCCTGGTGTGTGTGTGTGTGTGTGTGTGTGTGTGTGTGTGTGTGTGTGTGTCAGAGGTCTCAGGTTTTGCCAAGTGTTTTCAACTCGGTGACTGAGAAATGAGGGGTGGCTCAAACGGGCCTCCACAGTTCTGGCTTGACAGATGGGTGCCAGGACAGAGCCGGTGGGGGAGGAGGGAAGTCTTGGGCAGAGCTACCTCTGCAGAGGTGTAAGTAGATGAGGAGACCTGGCTGGCTGGAACTGAAGGACTAGAGAGCCAAGGTAGAAACTCGACTTAGAAGGAAGGAGGAGGTGACAGTCCACAAGCTGAGGAGCCACAAGTCACAGAAAGACTCCCGAAGGGGAGCAGTGAGGAGCCCCAGTTCTTACTCATGTTGCAAGGAGCCTGGATTTTGCTCAGAGCTGGACCCTACTATGGGGTCCTTCCACAGTGATTTCTCTTTCCTGGAGCTCATGGAGGGGTGGCGGGGTAGGGGGTTCCCAGCAGCAAAGTTGCCTCGTGAGGTTCCTGCACAGATGGGAAATGGGGCCAAGCCAGGCTCTGGACTAAGCCTGGGCCCCAGAGCTCCAGCTGGAAACCCCATTTGGGGGCTGCAGGGGTGTGTGTTAAAATGCTCCCTGGGTGGCTCAGTTGTTGTCTTGGTCATAAATCCCCTGGGCCATAAAGCCTCCCCCACCCCACCCCGCCCCATGACCCCTTAGTTGGTGTGAGAAACTGAGGGCAGGGCAGGGCAGGGTGATGACCTCCTGACTCTAGGGCCTCTGGCCTCCCAGACCACCATTTCATTACTTTCTAGACTCCGTGAGCTACTCGGGACCCAACACCAAGAGGCCCAGCTCTGGCCTGGGAGTCAGAGACTCAACCAGAATCCAGCAAGCCGTGGCCCATCTTCAGCCACCACCTGGATGCCCACTTCTGTCTAGTTTAGTTTCTCTTAGTGTATCATCTGTGAGAATCTCCGCTCTGCCTGTGGAGAAGGCTTTAGAAGTAAAATAAAAGGGACAGGTTTAGTGTCACTGTTAGGAAGAATGCATATTAGCGTACCACTCCATCTCTCTGAGGCTCAGATTAATTACATAGTAAACTGGGACCATCACTGGACTTACATCTAGGAATGTGGGAATGAAGTGAGATGGCAGCAAGGCAGTGCAGGCCAAGCCCAGGACCCAGCACATGCCAGGGGAGCCGGGGGAGCCAGGGGAGCCGGGGGAGCCGGGGGAGCCTCTGGGCAGAAAAGTATGTGAACCTCTCTTCATTTAAACAAAACAAAAAAAAAAATTTTTTTTTTCAAGACAGGGTTTCTCTGTGTAGCCTTGGCAGTCCTAGACTCACTTTGTAGACCAGGCTGGCCTCAAACTCAGAGTGATCTGTCTGCCTTTGCCTCCAGAGTGCTGCGATTACAGGCGTGCGCCACCACGCCCAGTGAACCTCCCTTCATAAAATGTCTAAGATGCTAGTGTGGTCATATAACATTGTGATAGCCAGGGAAAGCGTGTTGAGCATGTATTGTTCCAGAAAACTTGATAGAATACACATGTGCCTAGCTAGGTAGAAAGCTGGACAAGCAGGCAGGCAGGCAGGCAGAAAGACAGACAGACAGACAGACCAATGGTAGTAGGTACACACACACACAGTGAGTCCTTTTCTATTTGTAAGTTCTGTATCTGTTGATTCAACCAACTGCATATTGAAAACATCCAGTGTCTGTTCTAATCATGTGCAAACTTGTTTCTCTTCGTTTTCTGAACAATACAGGATAGCAACTACTCACGCAGCACTGACACTGTGCCAGCTATTGCAAATTGCCTAGAGATGATTGGAAGTGTACAGGAAAGGGTGGTGGTGGGGTATGGGTAGATACCATGTCATTTCCTGTAAGGGTCTTAAGCATCTTTGGATTTTTGGAGTTCAAGGAGAATGCTGGACACAGTCTTCCAATGGGTGGGTACCAAGGAATGATTGTGTAGCATTTGTAGATGTGCACTTACATAGACACAGAGAGGGAGAGGGAGAGCTGGAAGGAGAAAGGAAGGAAGGAAGGAACAAACAGAGGGAGGGAGGAAGAAAAGAAGGAAGGAAGGAAGAGAGAAAGAGAAAGCAAGGGTGCCTAGACTGATATGCAATTGGAGTCACTGATAGAGATGGCAAGTGCCCCTTCTCCTCGGGTCTGGGGACCCCTCCACTAGCCTAGGCAGAGACTAGTATCTAATGGATGTCAAGGGACGCCAACAATTTTCTGCCCTCCCCCCCCCCCCCACCCCATCTCCCAGTCTTTACCTGACTCTCATGTCTCCCTCCAGCCCAGGCACTCTCAGTCCGTGGGGCAGGCACAGGTGGTGATTTGCTCCTGCTTTCTTCCTTATTGGTGAATTTTGTTCAAGCAAGCCTCCACCTCTCCACCCAGGCCTTGATCTGTGACCTGCTGCCTGTATCTCTTTGCCTGTTGCATGATCATAGTGGTTGTTGGATCATGGAACCAACTGTTCCTACATCCTCACAGAACGTAATGTAACATAGCCACTGGTCTTTGCCACTGGCTAGTCCCCTCATCCGTAGGATGGGAACAGTGATGATGGCAAGAGAGGATGGAAGGCATCTGCGAGCCTCTGAAGCACAACCTGTGTCTTCTGGCGTTACTCTTTCTGAGGTGAGGTCTGGCGCTGGGGTTTGGTTTGGTTGCTCCTTACCATAGCGAGAAAGAAGATGGGGGACCGCTCAGAGCTGGGGGCCTCAGCAAGGCCTGACTGCATGGCAGACTTATGCTGGGGAAAAAAAAAAAAGACAGGTCTAGCTCTGCTGCCCCTGAGGAACCCTGCCTTTAATTGCAAGGCTGTATTTTGCAGCCACGCTACAGACTGCTCTTCCCTGCTGAACCCTGGAGTGAGCAGCGCAGCTCAGGATGCTGAGTCCTCATAAGAAGCCCTACCCAATACTTGCTCAGCACGCAGGCACGCTGTAAAATGCCCAGACTCAGCTGGTCACTCTGAGGGCATGCCCCGGACCTGCAGCCCCAATGCCTCTCATATGACTTCAGCAGGCCGCTTCAGCCCTTGGGCCTCAGTTTTAACCTGAAAAATGTGCAAAGAAAACGCACTATCCTGGGTTGCTATGGGGAGCAAATAAAACAGCCATGAGCAATACAAGCAAACACCAGGTGGGCTGCGGCCTCCTGCCACATCCCGGGCTGGCTTCCCCCAGCTCCGGCAGGGCAAGACTAGGAAGTCTAGGAAGACTACCCTCGAGACAGTCCCTGGGCTCTGCAGAGGGGCTCTAGGGCCAAGCATAACAGCGGGTGATAAGAACTCTGTACTGCAAAGGCTGGTGTGGCTGGCCTGGGCACAGGAGCCAGCAGACCACAGCCCAGCTGCTCCTTATGCCTCGTGGTCACACCACTTGTTGCCCTAGAAAGAGGAGGTTCCAAAGGTACCCAGTACAGACTGGCATGCTTGTCCAGAGCTGAGCCTTGGGGTGTAGCCCAGCCTTGGCATTATGATGAGAAGGCCTTAGAAAAAGCTGATGGATGGGTCTATGTTCAGTAGAGGAAGGGCTCCTACTCTGCACCCCACCCTTGGCCATCGAACAGGCCTGAAGGTGCAAGCAGAAACCAAACCCACAAGGGGCCCAGTGGGCTCTGGCTGGAAGTACGTGCTTGCTGCAGTGTAGAAGCCTCAGCAGCTGTCTAAGAGAGAGCAACTCCCTTTCGCTTTTCGAGCCCCAGGACTGCATCCAAAACACCAGACAGTAAGAAGTCACCCCAGACGGTGGACCGCAGATTAAACTAGAATATACATTGAAAGCCCAGTGCTTGGCAAAACAGAGGGGAGGGAAGAGGATGGTAGTGGCACACACTCAGGAGGCAGGGGCAGGCAGATCTCTATGAGTTCAGAGGCCAGCCGGATCTATAGAGTGAGTTTCAGGACAGCTAAGGCTACAACAGAGAAACCTGTCTCAGAGGGGAAAAAAGAGAAGAAGAGAAAAGAAAAAAAAAAAAAAGAAGAAGAAGCAGGGAAGAACCAGGGTTAGTATGCCTGACCAAACCCCCTATGGAAGGGCTGGGAGCCAAAATGCCCACCACCACCACCACCACCACCCCAGAGGCTATGTGGTCAGTCGGGGGTGAGCTGTTGTCTGTGCAGCCAAGCATAGCTGAGCTGGGTGTAGGGCTCGTGGCTGTGACCTCAGAACTTAGAAGGCTAAGGCAGGAGGATGAGTAGGGAGTTTAAGGCTAGTTTGGTCTACATAGTGAAAGCCTGGCTGAACCAAACCAAACCGAACCAGATTCCAACCTTGCCATATCATGGTTTCACTGGCCCAGCTGGTCCCCTAGAAGCCCTGTCTCTATGTGGGGATATGGCTAGCCTCGGAACTTTGCCAGCCTGCTCAAGGAAGCAGAGACTGCAGCTGAGCTTCTAGCGCGTTACCCGGTAGCCTAATTAGCTGGCTTCCGCGGCTTTCCCTTCTTCTTCCCCTCTCTCCCTCCTTTCCTCCTTGTCTTCCTTCTCGCTTCCTCCTCCTTTCCTTTCTTTATGGGGCTTGACTCAGATAACCACCCCCATTACACAGAAAACGGGGTGTAGAGTCCAGGCATCTCATTCCTAACGCAGGTGCCAAGTCTTTAATGACAGGAACATCAGCAACTACAAGAATGAAGAATCTAGAAAAATTATCCACTCTAGTTACACTTTAAATGACGGAGGCTGTGTCCTTGATCCTGAGCCGCAAAAGAGAAAGGATGACTTGGCAGCCTGGGGGTGGGGGTGGGGGCACGGCTAGTCCAGCCTCTTTAGTGCTTCCCTGAAGAGACCCAAAGAGATATCCCACTGTCACCCCAGTCTCACTGGGAGTGGGGCCACAGACCTTCCAGGCAAGGCCTCCTTGGTGTCACCAACTCACCACCCAAGGCAGAGACATGAAGCCCGCAAGCCGGCCAGTTCCACCTTCTCGTAGCTCCGCTGTAATCAGTGTTTCCCTGCTTTAATTAGGAAAACGTGGCTGCTTTCTGTGTTCCTGGAAGATGCCTGAACTGCAGCCAGCTCCCTGGAGCTTCTTGAACACCTCTCCAAACAGGTCCGTCGACAGTGCAGAGGATTCGCCAGCGTGTTCCAGCTCCATCAGAGACTCATTAGCACACCCCACCTAACCTGAGTTCCCACACTTCCTGAGTTGGGAACACATCCTCTTGGCCCCTGAGGACATGACCTGGGGTTCAGCACAGGGCGAGGCAACTTTGGTTGGTGGGCTGGCAACCAAGAGACCAAACTAAAAGCTGCAAAAAAGCATGTGGAGAAAGGACTCTTTCTTTAGGGTTTTCATGATGACTATAAAAAAAGGGGGTGTGCGTGTGTGTGGCCTACAACTGGCCACTCAGATGACTACATGACTGGGCAAAAGGATGTGAGGCATCACTGTCCTGCAATCCGTTTCTGGAATCTTCAGTGCAGGACTACCACTAGACCTAGTCCTCTGTCCTTTCACTGAGGCACTGGGCAGCGTTAGTGAGGTACCCCTGTGCGTCAGCACCTGTCATCTTCCATGGATTTCTTAGTCATTTCTGACAGTCCTACTTAATCATTCATTCAGTGAACATCTGTAAAATCATTACATGGCCCGAACTTTAGTTTGGGGGGGTGTTCTACGAAGGACCGAGACTCCCCTTTTTGCCTTTGTTGCATTCTCTTCCAATGAAAGCCATGTCCTGGTTGCTTATTGTCACACTAGCATCTAAGGTGTGAAGTTGTCTTAGTCATTTTGTGTCACTATAACATAATATCTGAGGCTGGGCTCATTATAAAGAAACGAGGTTTACTTAGCTTAACCATTATGGAGATTTAAGAGTCTAATGCCAACAGCTGCTTGGCTCTAGTGAGGGCCTCATAAGGAGTGGAGCCATCATGGTGGGAACACTGTTCAGGAGAGGCTGGCAGTATGCACAGCAGAGGACTCTGGGGACAGGCCTGGCTGAGTAATCACAAGCCATTCTTGTGGGAATTAATCCAGTCCCGCAACCAACCCCTGCCTCATTCCTTATAAAAAGGACATGACCCAACAGCCCTCCCATCCAGGCTGTGCTTGCTTCTCTTAAACGTTCTATTATTAATTACCTTTAGCAATGTGTTCTGTGTGCACAGTGTGGGGCTGCCTTCGGATGTTCCAGAGCTAGTTACATATGAGTGCGTGTGAACTACAGACATGCTGAGGTCAGAACTCAGGTGCTTGGCAAGAGTAGTACCCACTCTTGACCGCTGTAGGCCGTGCTTCTTAAAGGTCCTACCACTTTAATACACTGGGACCAAGCTTCCAGTGCACAGACATTTAGGAAACAGAGCATAGCCAAGGCGTATGTGGCTCATCTCATTGCCGACTTGGTGAGATAGGAAGACCCACCCACTGTGGGTAGCACCAATCCCTAGGCTGGGATCCTGGACTGAATAAAAAGGAGAATGTAAGCAGAGGATGAACATTCATCCTTCTCTGTTCCTCACTGTGAATTGATGGAATCAGCTGCTGTTGTTTGTTTGTTTGTTTTTGTTTTAAAGATTTATTTATTTATTTATTTATACAGTGTTCTGCCTGCGTGTGCACCTGCCCACCGGAAGAGGGCATCAGATCTCACTGCAGATGGCTATAAGCCACCATACGGTTGCTGGGAATTGAACTCGGGACCTTTAGAAGAAAAGCCAGTGCTCTTAACCTCTGAGCCATCCCGCCAGCCTTGGGGTCAGCTGTTGCCACCTTCACTTTCCTACCACAATGGACTTCACCCTTTGAGCGGTGAACCAAAATTAATCCTTTCTGCTTTAAGTCGCTTTTATCGGGGCATATTATCACAACAACGGGAAAATAAACTAAGACACCAAAACAGAGAGGTCATAGTTCCCATCAGAAAGAACTTACAACAGTAGTCTGCACACAGGACATGTTCCTTAAAGTTGGCAATGTGGTACCTAGTTCACAGAAGTAGAACCTCCCAGCTCTGTGTGACTCAAGCGGGCTACTTATCTCTGTGAGCAACTCACAGTGTTTAGTCTTGGGGTGTTGACGTCATCGTCGCCGTGTGGGCTTTATCCTCTTGGTGGCTCAATAACGCTTAGACAGTATCTCTATCTACCATTTTCCAAAGCAACCCCTCAAAGCTCTGTTACTAAAGAGAAAGAACCTAGAAGGGCCTCTGCCTCAGGGAGATGCTTAACTATGGTTGGCTAAATTCAGGCCTCTGAATGTTCTGATTGGCCGCAATGCCAGTGGGTGTGGCCCGTTCCCCAGGGAGTATTGGAGAGTGACATCAGATCAAGGACTTGGCTTTTTACCTGGGTTACTGTACTTTTTGTCTGTCCTAAGAAAAGTTCATCAAGGCCAGGCTTGGCAACGCACGCCTGTAATCCCAGCAAGTCCAGGACAGCCAAAGCTACACAATGAAACCCTGACTGGGCGGGGGGGGGGGGGGGGGGGGGGGGGGGGGGGGGGGGCGGGGCGCGGAGTTCCCAGCACCCTCACAGGACGCTCACAAGCACCTGTAACTCCAGTTTCAGGGCTTCCGATAACACTCTCTTCTGGCCTCTACAGGAACCCACATATCACTACACACACACACACACACACACACACACACACACACACACACACACACAAATATATATATACACATACACATACATGTATATATGTATGTGTATATATATAGGGTTTTTTTTTGTTTTTTTTTTTTTTTGAGACAGGCTTTCTCCATGTAGCCTTGGCTGTCCTGGAACTCACTCTGTAGACCTGGCTGGCCTCAAATTTGAACTTATAAAGATCTGTCTGCCTCTGTTTCCTGAGTGCAGGCATTAAAGGCGTGCACCACCACCACCTGGCTACACAAAATGTTTTTAAAAGGAAGGTTGACCATCATATTCACTTTTAAGCGTATAGGCCACTCGCATTAAGTACAACCACAGACAGCTAATCTCAGGAATCTGAGACTTGCCTTTGTTAACTCACCCTTCACTGTCCCTTTCCCAGACTCCAGGAACTTTGTCCAACTATGTCTATAACCTTGAACCCCTACGGCACAACACATAGGAGGAATCTACAGCAACAGTCTTCGATGGCTGGTTAGCTCATCCTGAAGAACATCTTCCAGGTCATCCCTACGGCAGCCTGTGTCAGTTTCCTCCATTTCTGAGAGAACAGTCCCCTGCGTGGGCAGCCTTCTATTTGCATCCATTTGTCGACGGCCCCTTGGCTTCTTGTGCGTTGCATGGTTGTGAGCCGTGTTGCTGTGCACAAGTGTGCACAGACATCTGCTCAGCCCATGCTTCCAGCTCTTTGGGGAATACACCCAGAACTGGAACTGCTGGACCACATGGTGACTCTTTTTGGCTTGAGATACAGTGTCATTTTCTCCTAACAACTACACCATCCCTGATTCCTGCTGCTACAGGTGTTCTGCTTTCTCCACACCCTGACAAATACTTTTCTGAAAACTTCATTTTAGTCTGTGTTATCAGTAGTGGCCACCCTGTGGGTCTAAGGAGCTATCTCACCGTGCTTTTGACTTTCATTGATCCAGTGGTGAGTGATAGCGCCTGTCCTGCTTGGCGGTTTTGTCAACTTGACACAAGCTGGAGTTATCTTAGACGTGTGAACCACATATGCCCCCCTAAAATTGGCCTGTAAGCAAGTGGGGAATTTTCTTAATTAGTGACTGATGTGGGAGAGCCTAAACCATTGTGGGTGGTGCCACCTCTGGGCAGATGGTCCTGGGTTCTATAAGAAAGCAGGCTTAGCAAGCCATGAGAATCAATAAACAGCACTCTCTACAGCAGTGGTTCTCAGCCTTCCTAATGCTGTGACCCTTTAATACAGTTCCTCATGTTGTGGTGACCCCCAACCAATTTTTTTTTTCGCTGCTACTTCATAACTATAGTTTTGCTACTGTTGTGAATGGTAATGCAAATAGTTTTGGAGATGGAGGTTTGCCAAGGGGGCTGCAACCCACAGGTTCTGCTCTGTGGCCTCTGCTTTCGCTCCTGCCTCCAGATTCCTACCTTGAGTTCCTGCCCTGACTTCTCTCGGTCATGGACTGAGACCTGAGAGTTGGAAGTTGGATTAAGCCCTTTCCTCCCCAAATTGCTTTTGGTCATGGTATTTTATCACAGCAACAGAAATCCTAACTAGGACATAAGTTGGTACCAGGAACGGGGTATGCCATGACAGACCTAACCACGTGTTTTAGGGAGGATTGTGGTAGCATTTGAGCTTCGGAGTAGAAAAGCCACTGAGTGTTCAGAGCTTGTGGCTTCTTCTGTGGTAGGTGGGAAGACAGGAATTTTGAGAGTAATGCAGGTGATGGAGGTCTGTCTTACTAAGTTTCAGACAGAAGCCTGGGAGTCTCTTAAAGACTCCAATAAGGCCATATGATATTTTGAATTAAGACTCAGCTGTGACTAACAAGAGAACAGAACCAATAAAATCAAACCTTGCAGCCCTGGAGGGAGGCTCAGCAGTTAAGAGCACTGGCTGCTCTTCCAAGGGACCCCAGTTTAGTTCCCTGTACCCACCTGGCAGCTCACAATTATCTGTAACTGCAATGTCAGAAGGTCTGGCACTCTCACACAGATAGGTGTGCAGGCAAAATATCAACATGCATAAAGTGAAACTTCTGCATTGCTGGAACAATTGATGCTGGATAGCTTGAGCTGAGAAATAGGTGACAATTAGGAAGAGACCAGAAGAAGAAGAAGAAGAAGAAGAAGAAGAAGAAGAAGAAGAAGAAGAAGAAGAAGAAGAAAAAGAAGAAGGAGAAGAAGAAGAAGAAGAAGAAGAGACCAGTATATCATTGAGAAGAAACCTTGTGGGAAGTGTTTTCTCAGGGTCATCACATGGAAAATATGGTCCAGAGGGGGCCCAAAGCTGCATTGCATGCTGACACCCAAATGTGGTAATGTGGAAGAGTCACCCACATGGTATTGGTTCTGAAGGCACGAAGGGGTCATGGAGAGAGAGGGGGGGAGAGAGAGAGAGAGCACATAAGACTTGAAACCGTGTGGCAGGGCTGAAGTGCCACAAGAGAGGCCAGGAGAGGCTGCTGGTAAAAAGTGTAGCCTAATCTGCAGTAGCAGCCCCAGAACTTAAGAGGTCATGGAGAGAAACTGGAGCTTGGCACCATCAGGCATGGCCAGGGTCCACAAAGAGAACCCAAGAGAGTATATTGCTGACAATGCAATCCAGTTGCAGTAGAGACACTGGCAGTTTAAAGATGCCACCCCATGGACTGATGACCAAAGAAAGCAACATCTGTCGGGTGGAACTGGCCTGAGCCTACAAGACAAGCTGCATGGGCTGTGGATGGCAAAGAGAGAGAAGTGAGCTGCCAGCGCCCGTTAGAGCCCGGAGGACGCCGGCTGGGTCTCAGACAGCAAGCACTGATGGTTGTATGCTGCTGAATTTTGGGTTTGCTTTGGTCTGATTGTTTCTGTGCCCTGGTTCTTCCCTTTTGGAGTAAGAAAGTATTTAACTTATTTTTTTTACTTTATGGCAGCCCACGATTAAGAGATTTTGGAATTTTAGAGAGATTTTGGAATATTAGAGAGAGACTCGAATACTTTGGAGAAGCTTTGAACTTTGAAAGTGTTTTAATTTGTAAAGTTATGGAACTTTTAAAATTTAGACTGTTTTATACTGTCCTGCGAGTACTAATATATTATCTTGAGAACAACGAAAAAGGAAAGGCTATGGTTTAATAGTGATGTGTTTATATATCAAGTTGACAAGGAGTCAATTGTCCTGGTTGGGATTTGTTTGTTTGTTTGGTTGGTTAGTCAACTTGACACAAGCTAGAGTTATCTTAAGAGAGGGAACCACAAGAGAGAAAATGCCCTGTAAGCAAGCCTGTGGGGAATTTTTTTTTTAATTAGTGGTTTATTTGGGAGGGTCCAGACCATTGTAGGAAATCCACCCCTGGTAAATTTGTCCCAGGAATGTAAGGAAGCCAGCTAAGCAAGCCATGAGGAGCAAGGCAGTAAGCAGCACCCCTCCACAGCTTCTGCTTTAGCTCCTGCCCTGACTTCCCCTAGTCATGAAGTGTGACCTGAGAGCTAGAAGCTGAAGTAAACCCTTTCCTCCCCAAGCTGCTTTTGGCCATGGTGTTTTATCACAGCGATAGAAACCCTGACTAAGATGTTGCCCAAGAGACTCACGTTTGAGTCATGAAATCAGATGCGGGGATTGCTCTATCATTTCTCAGAGCAGAAGTGGCTGTGCAGGGTCATTCGTTCATTCCCTCACTCACTCACTTGTGTGCCTTTGAAGCTCTGCTGAGCTCTCATTGGGCGGTAAAAGAGATGCAACTCCAAGGCCTCGGTTCTGTGTGAAGCCACGGCATGAAATGGAAATTAAGTGCAATGAATATATGGGAAGTCCCACCTCATTGGTCGCCATAAAACTCCACATTTAGGGCCTGGAGAAAGTGCTTAAGAGTGTGTAGTACTGCCACACAGGATCTGAGTTCAGATCCCTGCACCCATGCCAGGTGACTCACAACTACCTGTAACTCCACGCCAGGGGTCCCAGTGCTTCTGGCTTTTTCATACACACGCACACCCACACACGCACATGCACAGGCACACACACACATGCATACTCACAGGCACACACACACACACATTTTAAAAATATAAAGTTTTTGTATTCCATATTTAAACAAGAAGATGTAGCCAGGTGGTAATGACACACATCTTTAATCCCAGCATTTGGGAGGCAGAGACAGGCAGATCTCTGAGTTCAAGGCCAGCCTGGTCTACAGATGGAGTTCTAGGACAGCCAGGGCTACACAAAAGCCCTGTCTCAGAGAGACAGGGAAAGGGGAAGGGGAGAGGGAGAGGAGGGGGAAGGGGAAGAAGGCAAGAGAGAGGGAGAGGCATTTCACTCCATGCCGTACCTCACTGAAAACATTTAGAAGGCTGCTATTAGAGGGTATAAGTGAGGACATTGTTTTGTTTCTCATATTATTGCAGGAACTATAAACTGAGTCAACATTTTTGGAAGATAATCGAACACATTTACACATTTAAAGATAAAGAATTTATCTTTAAAAGGCTGGGGCCACCACACACAGCCTGGCAACTGGTCACATGGCATCTTGATTGGAAAGAAAAAAATGGAAGAGGAATTGAACTGACCAGAACACAACCATGAGTATTCTCTCTGCCTCCCTCTCCTCTCCTCTGCCTCGCTTCTTCTTTCTCTCTCTCTCTCCCTTTCTCTCTCCCTCTCTCTTTCATCTCTCTCTTCTCCCCCTGTCTGCCTCTCTTCCTCCTTCTCTCCCTCTCTCCCTTTCTCCCCCCACCTCTCTCTCTCTCTCTCTCTCTCCTTCTCTCTCTCTGTCTCTCTCCACCCCCTTCTCTCTCCCCATCCCTCTCCACGCCCCCTCTCTCCCCTCCCCTTTCTTTCTCTTTTCCTCCACTTCCACCAAGCCTTCTTGTCCTTTGTTTCTGCTCAAGAAGGGACGGTAGGGAACCCTGACAAGCTTACAGAAACTTGGTTCCCTTCATTCCAGAGCAAGGAGCTAAAAAGCAGCCTGGGTTCGACTCCCACCCCCAGCCTTACTGATAACCCCAGAAGGGACTGGTTCAGGTATCTCTTGCTGCCCCATAGCAAATCACCCGCAACTCTAGGTCCCAGGACAGAGCAAGCCTGGGCTCCGCTGGGCGTTTCTCCAGCTCCTGTGGTATCTGCAAAGGCTGGGCCACAGGAAACGCATCAGTACCCATGTATCTGCTATTTACACTACAAGGTGGGGAGAGAAGGGCCCTCTTCTTTCTGTTCCCATCCTCTCCTCAAACAGGATAATCAGAACTGTTTTTATTGTAGTTCCAAGAAAGATTCCAACGGAACACTTTTTAAGCCTCTGGTTGCACCGAGCTCGCTAATGCCCCACTGAAGAAAGCAAGACAAAAGACAAGGTAAGATCTACTCACGGGTGTGAATACTGATTGTCTCACCGTCTGCTCCAGGGACTCCATGAGGTACAGCCAGGGTACAGCCCAGCACTGACTTAACAGCCCAGCACTGACGTGTGCACCTGTGGGCCCCGCTCAGCCTCTCTAAGCGTCTATTTAATAGCACTGGGCATACACCTGACAGGTACATGCCCTTATAAGGCTTTGCTGTGAACTTGCTCAGCATTGGTCTCACTGAGTGCCTGTGTCCAGCATCACACGGCCTACCCAATGATGCTCTCCTACCGCGGGGAGTCAGAGGCATTCTCTGGGTGGAACCTGTACAAAGGAGAAACCTCCTGAGGATTTGGGCCCACATGTGCCCACAAACCTCAGAGGAAAAATGACGATCCTAACAGAGACGCTTGAGAGCAAAACTGGTAGAGACTATAGGGACATTACACTTTTGTTCCCCAAACCATCCAAGTCTGGGCTTGATCCTGCCTCATCATGGATGTCTATACCGTCTCTGTCACTGGAAATTGAGTGACCTTAGTGAGTCATGTTGCTTCTCTGGACCTCAGTGTTGAGAGGGGATAACAGCATTGTCGGTGTCCCAGAGATACCGAAAGAATTAGAATAGCACCCAAAGTATAAAGGGTACTCAATAAAGAGTGTTCTTCCATTCACCTGGGGTAAGCTGTTTTGTTTTTTTAGTCACATTGGGGATGTGCGCCCTCTAGTGGTAGAGCCCCTCCCCTGTGGTGGTGTAGTAGCATTCTGCCATGGGGGACGGTTGGAAGGTAGAGCCGAGTTCCAATCCAGGGCCACAACAGCAGAGTCCAAAAGTGGCGATCTGAGTACACATTTCTCCAGAAAGACAGCAAGCCGTTCCAGTCTGGGCCCCTGGAAACTCTAGAGAACTCTACATGAATGAATAAATCATGTAGCTAGGGAGAGCCACGAGGGGTCCAAAGGCAGCACTCTCCCTTCCCCTATTCGATCCTCACCCTCTCCACCCTCCTGTAACGCTTGAGTTGTACAGGCCGAGTCCCAAGGAGTCACAGGACTCTGCATCATCTCTCAGGACATCGTTGGCAGACTAGCCCAGCCAGCACAGGAATCCAGCGCCATGCTCTCTGTCCTCCAGCATAAGGTCAGCTTAGCCCAGCAGGCAACCGGAAGCCTGAGATGTTTCTTTGAATCACGGAGTAAAGTTTCGAAGAAGAGAAAAAAGGCAGCAGGCGGAGTTCCCAGGGCTGGAGCCTTGCCCGGCTGGTCCCCGGGCTCAGGGAGGGTGGGAATGACGCAGCCTGGGCCCGGCAGGTCTCTGGAGCACCATTCGCCGGGAATCTGCAGGCAGCCGCAGCCAGGAGGACTACGAGGCTCTGGGAAGGACAGCTGAGCCAATCCAGGCTGACTCACTGGGACTCTGTGCATGGGGCACAGCTTGTGCTCAGCATCCTGTCTTGGTGGAATCAGAGAGACGCCCCACCTCCACTACCCACCCCCAACCCCCATACACACATAGACACCACCACAGAGAAGCACCAGGCGCCAGCGTGAGTGGGTGTACCTGGGGACGAATAGAAGCCTCTTCAACAAGAAAGGGTCAGTTTGGAGCAGAGAAATCCCTGAGGGCTCATGAGAGGGGGTGGTAGAGCAGGAGGCGAGGCACAGCTGTAGGCTGAGGCCACAGACTGGAGACTGCACGGACAAACAGCTCACTTTCCCTGCACAGGGCCCCTTCCAGTGCCATGTATCCTAGAACCTTCTCCCGGGGTGAAGGTCAGGCGAGACTCCCCAAAATACAGCTGGAGATGAAGCTGAGGCTGGAAAGGGAAGAGGTGCCAAGCTTCTGGGCCAATTTCTACCCAGCACAACTGTCCATGGTTCTCCTCCACCCCATCCCACCCCCCACCCACCCACACCCACTCCGGCCCCCAGGTTCATAATGACACACAGCTGGAACGAAGAAGGAAAATCTGTCACCCGCTGATCACAGGCTCTAGATGGTAGAGCCATCTTGTGCCCCAACAACCACCAACTAGAGCCCCTCCCCAAAAAACGTGTACTCCTGGGGCTAAGTGTACCGCACCACACCACATGGTGACAGTAAGAAAGCAGTGTCAGATCTCAGCTTTGGGTGAACTCACTTCGGGACCTTAAGCATGTCATTTACATGTTGGCTGAAGTGACAGGAAGTGTCCTTTGCAGAAAGCAGAAAACCTGCTGCCATTGGTTGAGTCCTTCAAGATTGATGGGATCCCATATGCCCCATTACTGACGGTTCCGTGGTCCTGCTAGCTGAGCTACACTCAACTAAAGACATGTGACTAGCATACTCTATGTGGGAGCTTGGGCTTGAGTGACAGGCCCCAGTACACACTGGATGGGGTAATCCTGCCCCTGCCAGGATTTGTCGGGACAGAATGGATCCTGGCCTGGCAAACCAAAAAGAGAGTCTGAGAGGGGATCTTCTTGGAACCTGGGATCCCTGAGCAAATCTGTTTACCAGCCACCTCTGATGCACCCCTCCAGCTCGGAACTTAACACTACACACTCCAGACAAAGCAGCGAGGGGTCCAGGAGGAAGCCTGCTGGATGCCGTAATGGTAGCAGGCAGGAGGCGAGGTCATGTGTCTTCCTAGCAGGATAACTCACTATTGGGGAGACCCTTTGTTCAGACCTCTCCATTAAGTCCAGGACCTATTTCTCTCAAAGGTCTAGCTGACCCCTTTAAGAAGGAAGAGGAGAGCTGGGCGTGGTGGTGCACGCCTTTAATCCCAGCACTTGGGAGGCAGAGGCAGGAGGATCACTGTGAGTTTGAGGCCAGCTTGGTCTACAAAAGCGAATCCAGGACAGCCAGGACTGTTACACAGAGAAACCCTGCCTTGAAAAACTAAAGAAGAAGAAGAAGAAGAAGAAGAAGAAGAAGAAGAAGAAGAAGAAGAAGAAGAAGAAGAAGAAGTCTACCCTATGCCCCTCCAACTACAGCTGTAAACCTAGGGGTCTTGCACCCAGACTGAGGTGGGTTGAGTGAGCCTCTGCTCACTCCTTGACCTTCCAGCCACCCCTCTGCCTCTCCCAGTCCCAAGTCCCCATGCCTTGGTCCTGGCCCCTCGGCAGCCACAGTCATTACAGCTGATCTTTCCCTGGCCAGGACTCCTGGCTAAACTGTGCAGCCCTTCCCTTCCCACTCCGTGCTTGGCAGAAGGGTTAGCGTCTGTTCTCCGAGCTGGGCCCAGGGGGCTGGCCAAGGCTAATGAGTGCAAAAGAGGGTGGAGGGTTGGGCTGTCTCAAACGGAACCCCCTTTCCCAAGGAGACAGCGCCGCCCACCAGGGGGATGTGAGGTGAGATCAGCTATGTACACAGAAGACTGAGGAAGTGGTTAGGCTTCTAGAAGAAACAACTGGCCAAAGAGAGTCCAGACCCTGGACAAGACCAGCTAGACTTCACCTGCCATCCACTTAAAGACAACACAGCCACAGCTCCAGGTGAGTACAGGCCCTGCCTGGCACCATGCAGGCTGCCTATCAGCCTGATGGTTTACCACACTTGCGCCTGCCACCTCCACTTCAAACATCTTCCAAACTAGGAAGAATCCAAGCCCATGCTTGGGGTGTTGATAAATGTTGGGTGTAAGTTGAGGCACCACCAAATAAATGTCTGGCCTCAGTTTCCCCATCTATAAGATGGCAATGATGGTTCCTACCTGGCATTCATGTACAGGGCCACAGTGATGAGCTCCTGGCATCAGACTGCCCTCAGTTGGTACATAACTCTCTCCACGGCTCTGCTGGCTCCGCACCCCCACTTGGGTGCAGAGACTCATAGTCAGTCCCTGGTAGGGAGTAGGGAGAGATCCCTGACCTGGCTATGCAGTGGGGGCAGCCCCTCCTCTCTGCTTGGCCATTTTTCCTACCTGCGTATGGCCTTTGTTCAGCAGAGTGGGCAGGGAGCCACAGTGTAGCTTTCCTGCAGAAAGAATCTAGGTTCCTGAGACCCACCCCTAAACTGTTCCAGTGCCATCACCAAGGGGAACCAAAGTGGAGCAGAGAGAGGCCACCTAAAAAAGAACGGACTCCCCCAAGATCTGTGTCTAGACACCGAAGATCAACAAGACTGTGCCTGCCCCTGCCACTGGTTAGCAGGATGGCCTTCGTCCCCTTGTTCTTGCTGATCCACTAATGCAGGGAAGGTCCTGAAAGATTGCCCAAAGGCTGCGGGGCTCCAGGCTGAGCAAGCCAGGAAAATGCAAATTCAGCTCTCGAGACATCTCTGGCCTTTCATTGCTTTATTGAGTCAGAGAAAAATACTTTGACCCTTTTATGGGGATTTGGGGAGGGGAGGCTTCGTCCAAGAGAAACAGCTTCTGGAGGCCTCCAGCCAAGAAAACTCAAGGACAAGGCCAGGAGGGTCCTAGGATCACAGCATGGGTAGGAAGGTGAGGGAGCAGAAGCCAGAAGCCAGGCCTATAGGGGGAGACCCCCTTTCCAGCTGCTGCATCTCTCTTTTCACTGCCACCAGTGCCACCACCCCAGGCATCAGGCAGAGCCCCCAGCCCACCGTGACTCCTAAAATGGTCGGTTCTGTGCACTCTGGTGCACGCTCATGAGCTCTGTCATTCGTTTCCTTGCCACACTCTAGGATCCCGCTCCCAGGTACCCTCCAGTCAAAGCAGGATTGTCCCTGAAGGGCACTGGTTGGGGCTTGTGTTCCACGTACTCACTCTGAGATCTAGGCCTCCCTGGAATCTTCTATACCGTCTTCTACCAGGTATCAGCTACCAAGAAGGAGTGACACGGGACCAAGTATTACGTGGACATTTTCAGCCTGGCCCAGAAATCACACACTTCTCTTGCCTGCATTCCACCTTGCTGCCACTCACCTGCAAGGGAGGCTGGGAACTGAAGAGACAGTCTTCGTAGGTAACCAGGAAGTGTGGGTCACAACTGGGAAGCAGAGGAGTAGCTAAGCCTGTAGGAACGGAAATGCTTCTAGAAGACATGGCCCGATCTCCATCCAGATCGCAAGTGTAGGAAGGGCGGCTTGGATGGGGGCTATGGTTTGGCAAGTCACAAGAAGTGACAGAGACCCTACTCCTGGTGCCTGGATAAGATACCACCTCAAGGTCGGTGTCCTCACCAGTGAAAGGTTTATCACTTGTAGCTGAGAGGTGGGGCAGGCATACACTGGAGGTACTCCACAGGTGTGGCTGTCCTGGCCATTGTGGGCCCTTGAGTCTACTCCCCTAGTGGAACTGCCTAGACAGACAGGGAGGAAGACACACCCCCTGTTCCCAGCAAGTCTGATCAGCAGCCATGTCTTGAAACCCCAGGAAGGGGAAAAGGGGACACCATGGAGGTGACTCTTCACCCAACCTCTGAAAGACCTTCCTGTCCCAAATGCTCAGAAGCTGCAGACACCCAACACATGTCCCCAAAACAGGACTGGCCAAAGGTATCACAGCATGTGCAATTGCTGATCCAGTGGCTCTGGCTGGCCTGGAGGGTGACAAGACTGCAGAAGGTTTATCCAGCCTAGATGGTAGAGGAATGTTAATTCAGAACATGGCTGCTCTGGCAAGAGATCACATCCAAAGACCTTCTAGGTCTGTGTGATCCGGCTGGAATACAAACACGCCTTTAATCTAGGAAACAGGGGCAAGAAGATCTGTGTTCAAGGCCAGCCTGGTATAGAGCAAGTTTCAGGTAAAGAAAAGCTTAGGTCCAGGCGTGGTGGGTGGTACATGCCTTTATTCCCAAAGGAAGATAAAATTAGTTTGTAGAAGAAAGCACCCATGTTTGAAAGTGAAGTCGAACTGAGTGGCAGAAAAGATTTGACAGAATAGGATACGCCCAACTCTCATGAGAAGAGAGAGGAAAGGGAAGCTACTTAAGAGGCAGTTTGAGAGAGAATGCAGTTTTACCAGGACAGGAACAGAGAGATGGGTTGCAGAGAGAGAGAGAGAGAGAACTCAGGTGAAGATGGAACGAGCCAGAAAATGAGAAGAAGCCAGAAGATTAGAGCAGAGTTAGTTTGCTGAGTTAGTTTGAGGCCAAGCAGAGCA
Organism: Acomys russatus; assembly: GCF_903995435.1. Taxonomy (NCBI): domain Eukaryota; kingdom Metazoa; phylum Chordata; class Mammalia; order Rodentia; family Muridae; genus Acomys; species Acomys russatus. Next base: position 15,751,050 of record NC_067161.1, read on the forward strand.
ATTCCAGGGTGAGAGAGAAGCCAGATTAAATAAGTCAGCTGGGAGAGGAGTTTGAGCCAGAACAGCTGAGTTGAGCCAGCCAGCCCAGAGCTCAGGAAGAGCTAAAAAGGGTGAGTTTATTTAGCAGTCTCAGAGGCTGACAACATTCTAGGCCTAGCTTAGATTGAAGGCTAGAAGCTTCCAGGACTAGGTCTAGGTTAGCAGAAGGAGGCAGTTTGCCTCCCAGACAACAACTGACACAGGAGAAGAAAAGTTACTGTTACACTCAATGGGGCAGAATGCCAGAATCCATCAGTCGTGTCTGCCGTGGGCAGGTGTAGAGAGCCCACAAGAGGCATTTATGTTCCTGATAGTTATGATAAAGATAGGTCCCTCTCCCCATCTCTTTTGTTTTGTTTCATTTTGTTTTGTTTTTTGAAACATGATTTCTCTGTGTGGCCCTGGCTGTCCTGGACTCAATTTGTAGACCAGGCTGGCCTTGAACTCACAGAGCTCCGCCAGCCTCTGGCCTCCCACAGTGCTGGATTACAGGTGTGGGCCACCGCGTGCTTCTCACCATCTTTATCATCTCCCTAAAACATTTCCAAACAGGCACAGAAGATGGCACTAAATAAACCAGAAGGACCCAGAGGACAAAAAAAAATTTAAAAATTTAAAAAATCAAACGTCCACTTAATAAAAGCCAGTTTAGAATTCCCAGAAACTCTACCACTTGCCATCACCCCCCTCTGTACCCAGAGCCCAGTCAGCAGCTGAAGCTACTGAAGCACAGCCGACATTTGTCACCAATCTGCCTCCCAACAACGTCCCAGCTTCCTCCTGGGGCGTTGCCTATTCGCCATCACACACCTTCCATTGTGCTGTTCCTGCTCGCCCTACACCCAAGCCGAGGATTTCCGTCTTGAGCAATGAGACACAAGGATTGGAAGTGGTTGTGGGGTTTGCTCATTTCAGTGGTGGCTTCTGGCCCTGTTGTTCAAGCTCAGAATAAAGTGGGCAACTCCTGCCGCCCACCGACTTACCTCCTACCGCAGATGTCTCCACATCATGCTGCCACTGTCCATGTCCTCAAACCCCTGGTGGATGAAGCCCCTGCTGAGTTCGCTGGTGGACCACTGAAGATTATCAAGGCATTCAACAAGTTTATCTGTTCTTAAATAATTGAATGAGGGCCTGTCCTAAGGCTGAGTATATGGCTCACTGGTAGAGTGCTTGCTTAAGCATACACAAAGCTCTGGGTCCAAATCTCCAGGCCCAAGAAGGGAAGGAAAGGGTAGAGGGAGGAGAGAGGAGGGAAGGAGAGGAGAGAAGAGGGAAGGGAAGAGTCTGGAATTAGAGAGCAGGATTCACACTCACTTGCTGTGTGGTCTCTGGCAAGCAGGCCTCTCTGCGTCTCTGTTCCCTCTTGTGTAAAGTGGAAACAGTTTGCACATATCTCACGGCTGTTGGTGGTTTCAATGAGATAGTGGATACGAGTTCTCTGTAAGCTGTCAATGAGACAGAGGGGGTGCTTTTAGCACCATGAGAGAGAAGAAGTTGGTAAGGGTTTTAGATAATTCAAAGATCAAGTCTGCCTCAACAGCTCACTGAGCCGCCAAAGGCAGGTGTTGTCTTTGTCCAAAAACAGCTTGTGATGCAACCAGCACCTTTGCTAACTTGAAAAGCCCAGAGACCTGAACTCAAAACAGCTTAGTCAGTCTGGAGAATTCACTGACTCAAGACATTAGGACAGTTTGGGCATTAACTTCAGGTAGGTTTTGATCTGTCACCAAACACCTAGTTTTTAAGAAGCAAAGACTAGGTGAGTAAACACTAATTAGTGGCCCTTTTACTGAGCACATGAGAAGAGACTAGGGTTTTTTGTTTTGTTTTGTTTTGTTTTTTGTCGAAACAAATTTTTAAAAATTACCATTGACCTGACATGTGGAAGAAATATTGGCTTTTATCATTCAGGAACTAGGGGTTTTGCTTTTTGTTTTTTGCGTTTTATTGTTGTTTGTTTTTCTTTTTGTTGGTTTTTTTTTTTTTTTTTTTTTTTTTTGGTTTTGGGAGGTTTTTTGCTACATGCAGCAAAAGCTGTGTTACTATTATTGCTGCTCTACTGTCCAATTTAAAATATAAAAGATGTGTTTCGGCTCATAGTCTAAGAGCCCACAGTCCTGGGCTTTGTTGACTCTCGGTCTGTGCTGAGGGAAAGCAGAACATCAAAGCAGCAGGAGCATGTGCAGTGGCTGCTCAGTTCATGGGGAGCAAGAAGCAGAGAAAACCACTGGTCCCAGTATCCATATACCATCCAGTGGCGCATCTGTAATTCTAGCAGATCTGGGGAGGCAGGGACAACTCCCTGGAGCTCACCAGCCTAGCCAACTCAACACACTCTAGCATCAGTGAGAGAATCATATACACACAAATTAAATAATAACAATAAAAAAAAAGAATGTAAGCTCAGCAATAACCACACACACACCACACACACATACACACATACATATGCCACAAACGCACACTGCACATGCACAGATCACATACACACACACACCCCGCACATACACACACCCACAGGCCACACACACACACACACGTACGCACGCACACATGCACGCACGCACGCACGCACATACACACACCTTTTGACATCAACCTTCCCTGTCAGCTTCCTATCACTGATGGAATATCTGGCATAAACAACCTAAAGGAAGAATTTTTTTTCTTCTGTGTCAGAATACTCCATCCATGATTTCTTGACTCCTTGACTTTGACAGAACAACCTGTCGTTGGGAGAAGGTGATAGGAAAGACTCTTCATCCATGATAGACAGGAAGCAGCATGGAGGCCACATCATGGCAGACAGGAAGTGAGTCAAGGGAATACAGGAAGTAATCAGGCCGTGACACAATCTTCAAGGACACACCCCCTATGACGTGCTTCTTTCAACCAAATGGGAAGTCCCACTATCTCCTTACAATCTGTTCACTATGAAACCATCTAAAGTTTAGATTCTAAACCATCATCTCTAGCCATGGCCTTGCAGACATGCCCACGGGTGGGCTTCCTAGGTATATATTAATCCAGCCAAAGTGAAAAAAAGTCAAGATTATCCATTACACTAACTTAAGCCAAAGAAATGCAAGGGAAGAAGTGATGGGGGGCTGGCAAACAAGGCTTGGAAACAAACAGGAGTCAGTGGTTGGCAGGGCCAGTTCAGGGAAGGCCAACAGTTGCAGTGTCAGGGAGAGTAGCTTGCTGCTGCCTTTGCAGTTGACAGAAGCCTCTGGCTGCAGCCTGCCGAGAAAAAGGGGCAGAGAGGAGAAAAAAAGGGGAGAATGGAGATTAAGACAAGGCTACCACTGTTCCCCAAGTGAGAGATGATGGAATCCCAGACAGGGATGAGAAACACTAAGAAAGGGACTCAGCAGGGTATGACACTTGGGGGAGGCAGAAGTGGAGAGCCACCAAAGGTTCCAAGCCTGAGAGCTGTGCCCACTGAGATGGGGCACTAGAGGAGGCTTTCCCTAACCAGTGCCGTGTAGCCTACTCAAAGTCTGGGCCAAGGAAACCAGGCAGGGATGGACAGACCACAAAAGGATGCTCATCCTGGCATTGTAGACGTCAGGGTAATTCCAAACTCCTTTGGGTACAGAGTGGGGCCTCTAGAGCCGAGTTCTGGAATGCGCTTTGCCTCTGGCTTCCTGCCACAGGCATCATCTGCAGAGAATAGTCCCAGATGTGAGTACGATGAGTTCATCAGGGTCCTCGTGTGAGGGGACACATGTGCAGGAGATGGCAGCCCATCAGACCGTGGAAATTCTGACCCAAGAGGCTGAGACACAACAATGCGGTGGCCTCCTGCCCCTGCTGGCCTGTGCCCAGTTCTCAAACGTGGCTAATTAGTGTAATGAATTATGACAAATGTGGATGGCGCCTCTGATTTGCTGACAGCAGATACAAACAGAGGCGCTGGCCAAGAACCTCAGTGCGTACATCACACACATACACACACACACACACACACACACACACACACACACACACAACTCCACCAAAAATAGTTTGCCATTGGCCTGTAATCCAGTGACTTCCAGCTGTACTGGAACCTGGCTGCTGCTGAGAATGAAAGAAACGGCTGGAAGCATGCAGTCTCCCTACCTTTAATCTCACAGGCTTCTTTCTCACTGCCTCATGCACAGCTGGTTCCCACTAGCCAGCCCTGCAGTCATCAAGGAAGGAACTGGAGTTCTCTGAGGAACAGCTATGCATTTTATGGACTAGATCAGAATGGCTGGCTGGGGTCCTGCCTCTACAAACCTACAGTTGATCAGCATAGGAGGAATCAAAAAGGTGTGAGTTAGCTGGGCCTGTAATCCCAGCACTCAGGGAGGCAGAAGCAGGCAGATCTCTGTGAGTTCGAGGCCAGCCTGGTCTACAAAGAGAGTCCAGGACAACCAAGGCTGCACAGAGAAACCCTGTCTTGAAAAACCAAAACCAACGTAAAAAAAGGTGTGAGTTTGGGACAGACCTTGCAACAGTCTTATAGTTAAACAGAAGTTGAACCCAAACCAGGACAGGGAGACAAGTAGAGCTGGTGACTGATGATATCCCACCGAGCTGAGGACCAGATGGATGGATGGATGGGTGGATGGATGGATGGGTAGAAGACAGATATGTAAATAAACTGATAATAAATAGATGACGAAGATGGTTGGCAGGTAGATAATAGATAGGTTGGCTGACTCTGTGACTGAGTATTTGCCTAGTTACTTAACATGTTTTACAGTGCCTAAATTAATGTCCATAGCCCATTGACAGGTGGTCATGGGCACGATGATGGTTGACATTGATTGCCAACTTGACTGGATCTGGAATCAAGTTAAAGGCACAATCTCTGGGTAGGTGTCTGAGGACATTCCCAGGAAGAAAGGAAGAGAAGTCCTTTCCTCAGAGCGAGCAGCCCGGGCATATGGAGGTCTGAGGGGAAAAGCCATGCTTTTTTGCCTGCCCATCTTTGTGTCTTGCTAATGTGTGCATCTGTCTCGTTGCTGTTGTTGCTGCTGCCGCCCTCCATTGATCTTCCGCTGCAGCTCCTTTGGCTTTCCAGGTAGCCCCAGGCCTTCAGCACCAGGTTGGAGCTGCTGAGTTATCCAGCATTGTGGACTGAGCAAGTTCTCAGCCTCTCCAGTGTACAGGCAGCCACTGTTGGACTACACAGTGAGTATTAAACTCTCTTTGCAACATGTATTCGTTTTTTGGGGGTCTGTTCCTCTAGAGGCCCTGACAGATACAGACATGCACAGAATACTATAAATGTTTAGGTCACCCAGTGCAAACATTGCCAGCCAGCATCAAACAAGGCAAGCCGTGGCCTTCTCTTGCCTCTCATACTGGAAATAAAATATCCTTTCTGAGACTCACCAGGGGACAGAGTTTGCTCATTTTTTCCTTTGGTCAGTGACTTTGTTGTTTAAAATGGTCACACACATAAGAACCCGAAGCTTAAAATCTTGCCTTAGGGAGAGAGCACACATGTTAGGGAGGTGCATCCCAGCATGAGTTACAGACCTAATGGCTGTGCGTCTATAGCTAAGGACGGTGTTGAATAAGGTGGTTAAAAGGGGCGTGCTGAAGGTACTCAGATGGTGAAGAGGTGACTCGCAACTTACAGATGCCTCATTGTGAATTGCATCCCTGGCTACATCATACAGCAAAAGTCCCTGTTAGAATGTCAACTGTGCATCCTGTTTGCCAGCTGCCCATCCTGCCTTCCTCACCACAGAGTCCCTTGTAGGGCAGAGAGCAGGCTTCCCAGTGCTTCTCAGCCCTGACTTCTGGAGGTATAAACTCAGGACTAGCTAGCAACAGAGGGGCAGAGAGCCATGTCTGAAGACATGGTACCTCCCAGGAAAGCTATGTAAAAACTCAGAAACAGTAATTCTAAAACAACCTGTTTTCATGGGCTTAGAAGAGCTGTGCAAATAAGCATCACTCACCCACGTAAATACACACATATGTGTGACATATACAAACACATGCATGTTCACACACATGTGACATACATCTGTACACATGCACACACATATATACACATGCACAATCACACATTCGCACACTCTTACAACGCATGTGCATGCACACTCACACGTGGTTATGCACATACATACACATCCATGTAGCAATACACACACATCCATACAACAAACATATATACACACATATGCACGCATGCACATACATACATACATTTGCAAATATACGCATATACACATATATACACAGATACGCATGAGTACACACATCTGTTAAACTCTTATTGCAAACATTTCTGTACATCCACATGCCACCTGTAACATCACTGAGTAGTTTTTCTTAAATTAACTCTTTCTGCCTTTGCTCATATGTACTTAAAAGGGAATTTTATATTTCTTCCATATATAGAAGTTGATTGTCAAAATATACTCATAACATTAAAATAGAAAGCAAATGTTAGTCCTGGAGCCAGCTGCAGCCCTCCCTCTGAATGCTGAGTGCGTGTTTACAGCAGGTTTGTTCCAGCATGCACCCTGTCTAGGAGCTCTGTGCAGAGAGAACCAGTGTACCCTTTCACCCTAATTTAAGGCCCCCACGAGTGAGACTCAAAGAACACTATGCACCCAGGCTTAGGTGGCTCCTTCCTGCGTGTCCCTCCCAGGTAGATCCGGAAAGGGGGGTGGCTGAGGAAAGGAAGCCTTGCAAGAACAGTGGAGGACGTAGGTCACAGCTCTGGCTTGTCTGGCTGAGCCCCAGCCCCGTGCAACCTCATCTCAGAACCAGGCCTGCTGGTGCCGGCTGCCCTCCCCATATTATCCCTGTGTTTTCAGCACCGCTGGAATTCCACCTCCTTTCCTGTAGCAGCTGAGTTTTCAGCAACACATACCATAAAACCCAGTTGGGAAATAGATTCAAGAAAATTCTGTCATCTCAGGTGAGAAGACGCCATACGGCTTTGCTCTTTCCATCTCTTTGCTCCTCCATCTTCGGGGCAGTGACTTCCTCTCCTTATGGTGACAAAGTGGCTACAGTAGCACCAGCCATTGCACCCTCACAAAAACCCAAACTGATAGAAAGAAGTCATGACTTTATTACACCTTTGTTGTTGCTTTGAGAGAGAGAATTTTCCTGCATAGCCGGGTTGACCTGCTATCTTTGATTTCCCAAATGCTAAGAGTACAGATGTGTGCCGCTATGCCTCTCCCTTTTGTCTGAGAGTTAAGAAATCAGCCGGGTGTGGTGGCGCACACCTTTAATCCCAGCAGTCGGGAGGCAGAAGCAGGCAGATCTCTGTGAGTTTGAGGCCAGCCTGGTCTACAGAGTGAGTCCAGGACAGCCAAGGAAGGCTACACAGAGAAATTGTGTCTCAAAAAACAACAACAAAAAACCAAACCAAAACAAAACAAAAAAAAAAAGAGTTAAGAAATCTTCCTATAAAGATGAGATTTCCTACCTCTATAACTCGCTGGCCACAGTGGAATCACGTGACCCTCCTTGAGCCCGTCACTAGCAAAGGGAATACAGTTGGCATGAAGGGTGTGGAAAGTCAAGACTCATTGTACAGACTCAGGTGGCCATAACCCCTGGGAGGTCTCCAGCCCCATTATGTGCTCAGAACTGACTGTTCCCAAGACGGCCACCATATCCTTCTCAGCATTTTCCCTTTGTGAACCTACCTCACAGTCTCCGTGTGTCTTGTCTAGTCTCACTGAATTGTTCTACACTTACACCAAATACGTGTTTTTGTTCACTTTTTTTTTTTTTAATACTGGGGTTAGAACCCAGGGCCTCTTGGATACAAGCATGCACCCTACCAGTAAGCAACACCCTACTCCAAACTGTAGTGGAAATCGGCCTGCTTGTGAGCCTGTCTTTGTCGATAGGCCAGGAGACTGTGCATCAGTTCCCGTGAGAGTCCTATGTCCCAGAGTCTCTTGGAAAGCAGTGCATGCCTCGAGGTGGGTGCAGCCCAGTTGAAGGCCTGGCATGGAGACACACCCCACATGGCTTGGGAGCATGCGAAGCGGGTAGGAACACAAAAAAGAGAAATCCTTGGGAAAAAGGGGATTTTTGGAAACTGCCAGCAGTGTAAACCCAAGAGTGGCCCCCCAGGCCTGCTGAAGAGGAGCCTGTTGGGTGGATCCCAGCAACCACGTGTCTCCTGGGCTTTCAGTGTGCCCTGAAGTAAGTGAGAACCCCAGGCCAGAACTGCCTTTTCACCTGGTACATCACATCTGTGCCTCATCAGTCCCACTTTCAGAGATTATAGTTGCCTGGGACTGGCTTTTCCCTGTACCAAGCCAGATCCATGGACTGGCCCTGGATCTAGTCCTGGCTGCCTCAGCTTCTCTGTCCCTGGTGTAAAATCGGGCAAGACAGAAGTTCATCCAGCAAGAGTAAGCAGGACTTTTGCTGGAGCCTCTGAGCATAATGAAGCTCTTAATCTAGTTGAACTGTAGGTAGGAAGGACAAGGAACGGCTTCCTGACAATCAAAGGAAACACGGGAGGATGGAGCATGAGGAAACTGAGCATCTGGACCAAGCTGCACCTGAAGCTACATGCCAGCTCCCTTTTCTATCACACGTATTAATGAAGTTCTTTCTGGGCTTTGGCCTCCTGTGTTTTTAGCACCTGGAACCCAAAGAATTTCAAAGACCGCAAGGACAGGTGTGGAGGCAGGTGTCGGGGAGAGTTAGGGCTCTTTTAATAGCTGTTAAGTTCAAATCCTGTTTGTTTGTTTGTTCTTTCCACTTAAAAACTATGTGACTCTGGGCAGGTCTCGTTGCCTCTCTGACAGTTTATCCCTTGGTAAAGCAGGGAAATTACCAACTTATTGCCGTGGGAGGGGAAGGGAGACTTCTCTCTGGCTTAATAAACATGTGTAGGGTGTTGGGCCTGCAAACAAATGACCTCCAACAAGCAAGCTTCCTTCCTGGCACCTTGGTTTCATCAGCTAAGAAGCAACTTGGAGCCGAGTGGTTGTGGTGCCAGCACTTGGAGGGCAGAGGCAGGCGGATTGCTGTGAGTTCGGGGCCAGCCTGGTCTACAAAAGTGAGTCCAGGACAGTCAGAGAGGGCCACGTGAAGATGCTGCAGTGTGATGACACCACAGCCTCGGTGAGGTGGACCAAGCAAGCCCTCAGCCACAGGCAGTGAGAAGAGCCCCGCCCCTCCCCAGTGCAGCAGACAGAAATTCTAAACGTGCTAATTACGCCTGCATGCTGCCCAGAGAGAGGAATACCTACTTAATAACTGGCTTTCCCAGCAGGGGGCCACACCCAAGGCTACCTGCCACCTTCCCTCCTGGCCAGAGCTGGAAACCTCAGCCAGAAGGCCAGGCAAGTCCTGTCCCAGGACAGCCTGCAAAGCTGAGCCTGGCAGCCATCTGGTCCCCAATTCCTCTAATGTCTGCAGCAGACCGAGGGCTAATTGCCTGGTTGGGGCACTGCCTGGACATCTTTAGCACCTAATTCACTACTGTTTCTCTGGAAGCCCCATTCCCCACCTGCAAGGGAGGGGCATGCCTGTTTACAGGGATTTTAAGCCCCCTGGAATCCTGGTCTGACCTGGCATGGCTCCAGCTGGCCCCATAACCAGGAGAACATCCTTGGTTCCCAGCTCAAGCCCTAAGTCGACCCCAATCCACCGGACCAGTCTCCTGCCCCAGGCTCTGGGTTCTATCTCCAACTCCAACCCCAGCAAAGGTTAGAAAGCTTAGAAAATGAGGCAGGGGATCAGGGACCTGGGGTTCAAATCTCACCTCTGTCACTTCCTAACACGGGTCCTGGAAACAATATCATTCGACTCTGGTCTGTTTTCCCATCCACAAAGGAGATGCAGGGAAGCCTTTCTGCAATGTGGTAACAGCGGAGATACCAGGAGCTCTGCTGGAACCACAGGTCAGAATCACGCATGTGCTGCTACAGAGCCAGCATGGAGACTTCGTCTACACGTCAAACCTGGATGGATGAAGCAAGCCCCTTGTCCCCAAACTCACGCTATTCCAATTTGCAGCTCTTCCATACCTCCTCTCATCATCTTGAAATGCTATGCCCAAATCCCTTTGCACCCCAATGCCCAGGCACAGGCCCCACTGTGAGCATAGGGTGAAGAGCCAGTGCCCCCTCCAGAAATTCCTTCCCATCGGACACTTCAGATCACAGAAACAGATTGAGGAGGGACCAAGGGTGTCTAACTGCCCGAAGATGAGAGCATCCTAACTCCCACACTTACTGTAAAAACTCCCACTACCTCCTTAGTCATGTCCCCTAAGCCAACACAGTCAAAACAGTTGGGGTATGAGAGATACGACCCTAGAAAGGATATGATTGGCTTAAGAAAGGCAGAGTGGATGAGTCAAAAACACACTCTGGCTGCAGGTCCCAGCAGAGAACAGGAAAAGCAATAAGTACATGGGGAAACTGGGCATGGGGTCTTTGCTCCACCAAGTGGGAAGAAACATATGGGCACCAAGGCTTACTGCAGCCCTCCAGGCTCCAGGCTCCAGGGATTCACTTAGCTGAGATGGCAGGGAATGACTAAGTGACAGACACACAGAGGCAAGAGAAAGCCTGGGACCCGGGGTTCTGGGCTATCAGATGAGGAAGTCAAGGTGCTCTGTAAGCTCAGCAGGTTCATGATGTACAGTTGAACAGGGACGGGAGTTTATCTACAGTTTGAAGGGCAGTTTTTCTGTGTAGGACAGTCTCTCTCCGTAGGACAGCCTCTCTCTGTAGGACACTCTCTCTCTGTAGGACACTCTCTCTCTGTAGGACAGTCTCTCTCCGTAGGACAGCCTCTCTCTGTAGGACACTCTCTCTCTGTAGGACACTCTCTCTCTGTAGGACAGTCTCTCTCCGTAGGACAGCCTCTCTCTGTAGGACACTCTCTCTCTGTGGGACAGCCTCTCTCCGTAGGACAGCCTCTCTCTGTAGGACAGCCTCTCTCCGTAGGACAGCCTCTCTCTGTAGGACAGCCTCTCTCCGTAGGACAGCCTCTCTCTGTAGGACAGCCTCTCTCTGTAGGACAGTCTCTCTCTGTAGGACAGTCTCTCTCTGTAGGACAGTCTCTCTCTGTAGGACAGTCTCTCTCCGTAGGACAGCCTCTCTCTGTAGGACAGCCTCTCTCTGTAGGACAGTCTCTCTCTGTAGGACAGCCTCTCTCCGTAGGACAGCCTCTCTCTGTAGGACAGCCTCTCTCTGTAGGACAGTCTCTCTCTGTAGGACAGTCTCTCTCTGTAGGACAGTCTCTCTCTGTAGGACAGTCTCTCCCCGTAGGACAGCCTCTCTCTGTAGGACAGCCTCTCTCTGTAGGACAGTCTCTCTCTGTAGGACAGTCTCTCTCTGTAGGACAGCCTCTCCCTGTAGGACAGTCTCTCTATAGAACAATCTCTCTCTTCAGGACAGTCTCTCCCCGTAGGACAGCCTCTCTCTGTAGGACAGTCTCTCTCTGTAGGACAGCCTCTCTCTGTAGGACAGCCTCTCCCTGTAGGACAGTCTCTCTATAGAACAATCTCTCTCTTCAGGACAGTCTCTCCCCGTAGGACAGCCTCTCTCTGTAGGACAGCCTCTCTCTTCAGGACAGCCTCTCTCTGTAGGACAGCCTCTCTCTGTAGGACAGCCTCTCTCTGTAGGAGAGTCTCCAATTAGAACAATCTCTCTCAGTAAGACAGCCTGTCTTTGTAGGACAGTCTCCCCCTGTAGGACAACCTCTCTCTGTGGGACAGTCTCTCTATAGAACAATCTCTCTCTTCAGGACAGTCTCTCTCTGTAGGACAGCCTCTCTCTGTAGGACAGTCTCTCTATAGAACAATCTCTCTCTTCAGGACAGTCTCTCTCCGTAGGACAGTCTCTCTCTGTCGGACAGCCTCTCTCTTCAGGACAGTCTCTCTCTCTGGAGAACAGTCTCTCTCTCTCTCTCTCTCTCTCTCTCTCTCTCTCTCTGTCTCTCTATCTCTCCCTCTCTCTTTCTGTCTGTGTGTGTGTGTGTGTGAGACAATCTGTTTCTCCCTCTCTCTGTAGGGCAATCTCTCTCTCTGTGGAAAGTCTCTCTGTAGGGTAGTCTCCCTCTATAGGGACAGTCTCTCTCTGTGTACGGCCCATCTCTGGACTGTAAACTCCCAAGAGAGAAAGCTACAGTGGTCATTTTCTGCACACTCCATCAACATCCAGTCATATCAAAGGCCGGCTGTGCCATCCCTTGAGCCTCAGCTGGGGAGAAGGCTCTTCCATGTTTTCATGGGTCTGAGGTTTTGGTCTTTTACATGGCTGGCTCATGGCAACAGCACACATCCACATGAGGATATCGTACACTCCCTCTGCTCCCCACAAAGGCTGAATTAGGGGTCTGGATTTGCAGACACTAGAACTCTGACAAATATAGACAGCTCCAAATGTCTAGATTTGGGGGTCCATTAGTAGTGGACAGAGCTGGATTCAAATCCCAGACTCTCTGTTTCCTATCTATGTAACCTCAAGCAAGGGACTGCTCCTCTCTGATCCTCACCTATATAGTTAACAAGGGCCACTAAACAGGCTGTGTGGCGTGGATCCTGGGGCACAGTGGGAGTTCTGAACATGGGGACTGATGCTTGAGATTCCCTGCACAGCTGGAGTGTGGAGACCCGTCCTGGCCTCCTCGGTAGAGTGAGCGGTCCTAAGAAGACACCATCCGTGGCAGGGAAGTCTTCTGAGCAGCCAGCTATGCTTATCACATATTTCTCCTAACTCAGGAAATGTAGAGAGTGCTATCTAGAGCAAAAAGAAGCTGGACCACATCTGTCCACATCTTCCCGCCTCAGGCCCAGTGACCCTGAAATGGAGGGAGTGTACCCTGGGGGGCCAAGAACAGAGGCCTGAGCCATCTATACTTGGAAGAATGAGTGTGTGTGTGTGTGTGTGCGTGTGTGCGTGTGTGTGTGTGTGTGTGTGTGTGTGTGTGTGTGTGTGAGTGATATGGACGTATGATTAATTCTAGGCAGTCAAAGTCTAGTCTGTGGGATCCCAGGTTACCCTGAAGCAGCCTTAGGCTGGAGTCAGCCAAGCCTCTCTGTATTGCAAAAGGCCTGTCCCATGCCAAACAGAAACTAGAGCCAGAGTCCGACTGCCTCCAGCCCGTGACTCTGTTACTCTTCCTGACCCCACATGCCTTATTCTATGACAGGGCTCCCACCCTCACACCTTCTGCTTCCTGTCAGAAATGCTCTTTCCCTGGGTGTGGATATGCAGCTTCTGTCCTTGGGGCCTGCTCAAATCCCTCCCAAAATCCCCTCTCCTCAGTCATGAGCAGCAGCCCACTCTTTCCCCTCACCTTCCCCAGTTTTCTCTATGGTGTGTGTGTGTGTGTGTGTGTGTGTGTGTGTGTGTGTGTGTGTGTGTGTGTGTGTGTGTGTACACCCATGTATGCTCATATGGAGGCCAGAAGTCAGGTCTTTCACTCTCCACTTTACTTTTTGAGACAATGTCTTTCAATTGAACCTGGATCTCACATTTCAGCTTGACTGTGCTGCGATGCCCAATCTTACTTGGGTGCTGAGGATCCGAACTCAGATTCCCGTGCTTGTCCTACCGAACTCTTTACCCTTGAGCCATTTCCTCAGCCCTCAGGACTGCTCAGCTCACTGCTGTCACCCACTCCTAGCCAGCAAGCGTGACCAGGGTATATGTTGCTGGTTGAATGAATGGATGAATGAATAACTGAATTCCAGTTTCAGGCATCCATTTATGAGTTTTTTGTTTTGTTTTGTTTTTTGTTGTTTTTTTGTTTTGTTTTGTTTTGTTTTGTTTTTTGTTTTTGTTTGTTTGTTTTTTCAAAAAAACTGAAAGAGTAGAGAGAAGGAGACAGGACAGGAAGGTGAGACTTGGATAAGGGTCTCCAGAAAGTCATATGTTAACTTTGGTCGTGGAGGGGCACAGCATTACTGGGAAAAGGTGGAAGCTTGTGAGAGGCCCCCAGCAGTGGTGCATCCTTGAAGGGGATCAGAGGACTTCAAGCCTCTTTCCCTTCTCCTTCCGGCTCCTGACACAGCCATGAGAGATTGTGGCCTGACACATTACCTCACGGTGTACAACAGCCTTTTAGGCCCCTCCAATTAGGGTTCTCACCAAAGGTTTCACTTAGGCCTTGCGCAAGTTGAGGATTTTGTTGAGCCTACGTTTCTCTGTCAAACGTGGAAGGAGACAGTGGACCAGGGAAGATGCTTGCCCCACTTCTGTCTTATTTAGTGATCTTAGCCAGTTTTATGTTTCTTAGCCTCCGTTCATCATCTACAAATGGGATAGCCACGAACTTCCCACCCCACTGGGCACCTGGAGGGCTTCAAAAAGTTTCAAGGACACAGGCTGTGCCTGGCAGGAGGGAGAGCCAGGTGGCAGGAGCCGGAAATGGGTAAAGGTGGCAGGTGGGTCACAAGGCAGATCTGCTTGCCCAGAGTTCAGGAAATTTCAAAGGAGGGTGTGTGTGACAACAAAGGGGTCCAGGGCCCCCTCCCACCTTCTAGAAATTGTTATCCAAGGATGAGGTCTGAACTGAAGGCGGAGGAGGGAAAGGGTGTGGCTGCCTACCCCAGACTCCTCAGCCCACACTTCAGGAAGAAGACTCCCTGGAGCCTTGTCTGCCTCCAGCTCTGGGGTGACCCTGGAAGAGCAGGCAGGCCCTCACAAGTAACCAAGGCATTATAACCCTGACTCACAACATAGGAGAGAAACTCCAGGAAAGGAAACGACCTCAGAAATCCAGCTTCAGCTTGACCAAACACCGTGGGATTCATCGATCATGATGGATACCAAGCAAGAGTGGTTCATCAACGGTGAATGACCAAACATCAAATGAAGCAATGGATCTGAATCGCTAACGGCTAAGGTCCCTGCGGACCTAGCATGGAGGCTATGGAAAGGCCTGTGAACCAATGTCTGCGTCCATCACTGCGTCAGGGGCACTGGGGAACTACTTTCTCTGATGAAGCGATTCCCGCCTGCTCAGCACTGCCTGCTCAGTGCCTAAAAGAGTGGCCTGAGCAGCCCTCAGCACAAAGACCAAGAGGAAGAAAGCTTAGCGAGACAGCCCTGTCGGAGCCCCGCCCCCAGCCACCACACTCCTCACGGATTTGGTTGGTTTTGTTTTGTTTTAAATAATTTGTGGGTTGTTTTTAATTGTTGAGGCAGTAATACTTGGTTCATGAAACTGCAATATACAGAGAGGTGAAATAAATAGCTTATATATATAATATATATAATATAGCTGGTTTTAAAATATTCCCTTATCATTGGTGTACTAGGTCACGTGAGTCACGGAAGGTCCATAGCAGCATCCTCCAGAACCGCGGGCAAGGCAGTCCACCATGATTGGACGAGGCGTCTGTCGTCGGAAAGGTCGAGGCGCGGAGAATTCTCAGGGGCGCCTTCCCTGCGCGGTGTCGTGGGACAGCTTGCAGTGGACAATAAATAAATGACCGCAAACCAGAGAGCGATTCTTGTTGGAGTCTAGGGCAGGAAGGAGGGGTTGGGGGAGGGGGGCCGCTAGGGTCAGGGAAGGGCACTACTCTTTTTTTTTCCATTTTGTTTGTTTGTTTGTTTCTGTTTTTGCTTTCAGAACCTTTGGGGGAAAGGACTTTGGTTTCTCGCAGCGTCAGTTTTCTCATTCAAGTCCTCCTCTGGGGATGAGTTTTGAATTGCCCGCTAGAGAGAGGCAAGCACCTGTAGGTTGACAGCAGTCCCCTTACTTGAGCACTTTGTCATGGGGTTTAGGTCAACAGTGGAATCCTATCGCCCCCCCTCCCCCCAAGATTTTAGGTTCAGTTTTTGTCTTCTTTTAAACACAATGTACAAAAATAGAGCTTCTTCCTTATTTTTCATGTAAAAATATTCCTCTGATGTAGTTCTCTGGGGGTGAGTGTGGCCAGACCTAGCCAGGGTGAGTGGGGCGGATCCGCCGGGAACGCTTGGTGACCGTGGTGTACTTGAAGGGCTTCTGCGGCTCGGCCTGTCCCTTGGGGTAACGCTTCATGAAGTGCACATCTTGCTGGTTCTCCCGGGTCTTGGGACCCTTGCGAGGCCGCCCCTTCTTCGTGAAGCCCACATACCAGCCTGAGTACTTGGCTGACATCAGGGCTGTGTAGTTGTTTTCCAGAACCTTCTCAATGAACACGCACTCCTTGCTAGTACCATCAGGCTGCAGGAGAGAGAGAAGGGGGTGGGGGGTTTGTCAGATGAAGTCAGGCGATAACCCCCAGTAAATGTGCTGCAGCAAGCTTTACTGGCAACCAGTGATGGGTGGGTACCTGGGCCCATTGCACCCAGGTCCCCCCAGGTCTAGGAAGGGTCTGCGCAGCTCCCAACCTTAACACCATCAGCAAATGTAGTCTATAGCCACAGAGCAAGGAAGGCACAGGATGGACCTGCCAGGGGAAGGGGCTGAAAACAAGCATGAGCAAACATGTCTGGGGATCAGATACCAAGAAGAGTTCTGCTTAAAACTGGGCTTTACAAGCACTGTAAAGATGGGCCTGGGTGAGTATTAGAATATTCAGGAACACGGCTAAAACCAAGCAGAAGTCTTTGCCAAGAGGAGAAATTGGAGGAGCAAAGCTCTGTGGGGAGGGCACAGGGTTCATGGTTGAGGCTGGGACAGCAGAGAGGGTCTAGCCTCTACTTCCTGATATGCAAATAACTCTTTGGTATAGGCCCCTACATCTTTTTGCATCCTCCATCCAGGGAGCAGAGCCCCATTGTCTTGCGGAAATCCACTCCATCCTTATTCTCCTCTTTCATAAAAGATACAGGCTCTGCATCAACGCAGGTTCTCTCCCAGGTATCTGACCCAAGCCCACCAATCAGTGTGCTATGCGGGTTCCACTGCCAGTGCCGAAACAAGCAAAAAAAAAAAAAAAAGAAAAAGAAAAAAAAAAGAAAGAAAGAAAGAAAGAAAGAAAAGAAAAAAAAGAAAGGTTTAAACTTGAGGTATTTATGAGGGCAGCCATTTTACCAACATGAAGGAAAATCCTGCTGGGTAGTGATGCCAGCGCTGAGGAAGTAAGGCCGACAGGAAGATGAAAGAAGGAACCAAGCCCTGGTCACATCACTTGGGTTCCCAACCCAGCTGCATCTGCAGTTCATGTTACCTCACCGCCACGTGGGCCAACCATGTCTCATTTCCTTTCACTCAGCTGATGTTTTAGTCTACTACGTGTAAGAGAAACGGGTCCTGGCAGATCTGCACAAAATCTGACGCTAAGTCAGCTGCTCGACTCTTCTGCGCCACAGCTCAACACAAACTTCACTCACGGTGGGACGCAGCACACTTTAATACTTGGTACGAAGCAAGCTGAGAGCCTCCAAAAATAAGACGTAGCATAGCCAACCTCCACAGGCTGCATTAAGGGGGCCCTGGGGCCTCAGGTCCCTGAGCAGATGTCTTGAGAGACTAGGTATGCAGGGCAAAGGGCACCAAATGAACATCCTGTGACCTCAGATTGCCAAGACCTTGCTCCAAACCTCAGATTCCTCACCAGGCAAAAGAGTACAATGGCTTACTTCTGCATCACAGAGACACGAGATGGATGGCACTTGTAAAGGGGTCTAACACACGAAGGGGCCCTCCAGGTTGTCTCTCAAGAGCAGGTGGCTCTGCTGGGGCTGCCCTGAACAAAAGACAGTGGGGAGATGGCTTGCCTTCTTCCGGAGCAGAGGTTGCGAGATTGCACGATGGGAGAGAGTGGGAAACAGAGTAAGAAGGGCTGGCTTAGCAGTGCAAGTTTCCAGCTAACATCTCCAAATTTAGGCCACGCCTACTCCTCGTTCCGGACGGCTGCTCAGCCAAGTTGGAAGCCCAGCGGTCTGGCTGTGTGTGGAGACTGAGATGCGGGTTCCAGCCTTTTGTTTGAAGTGGAAAACTGGCCTGAGCTTCCAGGGACGTTCACCTTTGAGAGGAGGGCAAGCTTACTCCCTGCAGACAGAGTGCTGAACTCTGCAGAAAGGCTGGGAAATGGCATCTTTCAAGACGGCTGAAGGACAGAGAGAGGGCAGGTTCGAGACACACGATACACAGAGGATGGCGTGGGGAGCCACTGTAGTGAGACTATTAGAAAGGAAGGGCCGAAAACACATGGAAGGCAGGTTGCAGCGAGAGACCTCTGGACCCTGAGTCTCCCATGGAAAGGTCTAGAAGCTCCTTGTCCAACTCTGCATGACCTTTACCAAAGTTAAAGCAACTTGAGCAAAAGCTAGAGAACCCAGTCAGTCTTCAAAGTTCAGCTCTGTTAACTGCCACCTCTGGGAAGCAAACTTGGACCACCAATTCTCTCTCTAGGCAACTCCTCCACTTCCTCAAGAGGCAATGGTCAAACCCAGGTGCAGCCTACTGGTAGTCTCTTAGCCTTTCTGACTGACTGTGCTCATCAGAAACTCCACCACTGGTCCCTAAGAGTCCCTCTGTGTCCTGGGGTGTTGGGACCAGCCCAGAGCCCAGCTTCCCAGCCCTTTGAAATAAGTTTAGACATGCACTGCACATTTGCGCTTAGGCTTTAACTGGTTCACGCACTCCATCTCTAGAAGTCCCCAGATTCACACACACACACACACACACACACACACACACACACACACACACACACACACACACTTCTCTACTACCCCACGCTCCCAACCGAGTAATTCTGCACCCATGTGCCTCCTCCTCAGTCCAAGAGCTCTCTGAGACCAGGATTGCCTCTGACTTACTCTAGGAGCTGAGCACAGGCCTTAGCCAAGGAGAGAGTCTCTGTTCACACAAATGAGAGCCTTACCAAAATGGGAGAAAGAGAAAAAGAAGCTCTGAACCCTTTACAGTGTCTCACAGATGTCCCTGTAGGAGGACTAGCTATTCAAGCACACAGAACATGCTGAGAGCTTGTCTGGCCCACTTGGTCTCCCCACTCATTCATTCAGTATGTATTGATTGCCGACCCCAGGCCAGACATTCACCCTCTTAAGCCACTGAGAGTCACTCTACATAGAGAATGGAAACAGCTCAAAGAGACAAAGGGGTTTGCCCAAGGTCAGGGACCTGGAAAACAGTCCCTAGCACACTTGTCTCATGTCCAGTTCTAGAGAAGTCCATGGGAAAAAGAGAGAAGGTAGAGTGACTGATGCCGCCCCCCCCTCCCAAAACTCCTCACCTCCCACAGAGCCACCATAGACACAAAGTAAAATGTTGGTTGTAGCACAGACCAGGCATACAGGTTCAGTACATGTCTACTTCAAAGGGCTCTGGGCTGGTCCCAACACTCCAGGGCACAGAGGGGCTCTTGGGGACCAGTGACGGAACCTATGATGAGCACAGGTACTCCATGATGGGCTTAGAAAAGCTAAGAGGCTAACACAGCGGGCTGCACCTGAGTTTGACCTTTGTCTCTGTTTTTTACCCTTTCTATAACCCTAAGTCACTTACAATTACATTACAACAACAACAACAACACAATGCCTGGGTCCCACCTCCACTAGGTAAGACAAGCAGGGGCATCAGTTTTTAGAGAACGTGACCGATCACTCCCAAGTCTTGGAAGGTTAGTAAGTCCTCTCTCACCCCCCCCCCTTACTTCTAAAGACAGTCACAGCCCTTCCATGTGACCTGAATCCCAATGACATCACTAGACCATACCGCACCTAACATCTAGAGGTGCCTTTGTTTGTTTGTTTGTTTGTTTGTTTGTTTGTTTGTTTTAAGCTCTTTGAGGGACGGGGATCCCCTTCTGCTGAAAACATTGAGTTTTCAGGAACTCACAACCAAAATGGTCTTAACCATCTGCCCCGAAAGACTCTGCGGCCCAGTTGCTCCCAAAAGGGCTGGCAGGAGCAGATGAGGAAATGTCTGATTAGCATGTGATAGGAGATACTCAGCAATTCTTTCTGGACCATGCTACCTTCTGGACAAGTGCATATGGTTGGGAGGAGTGGCCAGGAGCAGGCTACCAGAGCACGCAGGGCTCCAAGGCGAACAGAGGGAAGGACTCCAGGCCACATAGTTATTTTCAGGGCCCGATGCATGACCATTGTTCAGGCCTGAGGTGTGCGAAACTGGCACCTATTATCCACAGGAAAGAGGAGAGCTATCCTACTAAGGTAGCAGAGGCCAGAGTTCCCATGAATGCAGAAGTGATGTCACATGCCAGCTTCAAGCTCAGGGTGTAGCTCAGGCCACATAGTGCCTACTTGACATGCTCAGAACTCAGGGTACATTCCAGCCTCACATGAACTTGGGGTGGTTGTGCTTGCCTCTAGTCTCTGTACTCAGGAGGTAGAGGCAGCAGGATCAGGAATCCACAGACATCCATGGCTACATAGGGAATTCCAGAGTCCCAGAATAGCCTTGGCTGGAGGAGACCATGTCTTAAAAAATAAACAAAGTAAAACAAATCTATCTTCAAAGGGGAAGGAGGAAGAGATTAACACTTAGGCAGAGTCTACTTAATGGCAGGATGAGTCCCTTTTTCAAACAAGGCCCCAAGATTCAGTGGGGTGGGGCACCTAGTGGGCCAGGGTACCAGGCTCTCTGGCATCCTTATACTAAGAGGCTGAGTCAGTCTCAAAAAACAAGAGCCAATGTCCCTGTCTCTTTGTTGCTTCTGTACCCCTCAGGCTCTGCATGAGCTCCCAGCTGGGAGGAAAATACAGACTTGAGGACAAGGAGTGACATCCAGGTAAGGGGGTGGGATGTCCAAAGACAGCTGAGGGAGGTCAGTGAGTTACCTAGGAGCGAGGTAACTCTAGAGACCACTGAAGATGGGCCAAAAAGGGTCCATGGAGAGAGCATGACAGGGCTTGAAGGGCTGATGCACAAAGCCCTAAATTCACATCTAGGGGATGGGTATGAGTGGTGCAGAGAGCCTGCCTGGGGCATAGGTTTCTAGGAGTGTAGAGAGGCCAAGCTGAGCCCTAAGCTGGTCCAGGGAGAAGAAAATCAGTTGGGGCCTGAAGCTTCCCAAACAGGCAATATGTGGAAAGGGCTGAGGGCAGGCCCAGGTTGTAAGGAGGAGACACACCCAGCCATCAAAGAAGGGACTCCCCACACAGCCTGGGTGAGCAGGGAGGATGCCATAGAGAGCCTAAAGCATGATTTCCACACCCGCCCAACACAAACGGATGGGGCCACCAAGCCTCTGAGCCCAGAAGGGTGGCAGAGGCAGTTGGGCTCGCGGACGGAGGCAGGGGACAGGCCTGCTTCGGGGCAGTGCCTTGAGCCAGCTGAACCGTCACCAATATTAATGATGGGAGAGAGGGCAAGGGGGCAGGAAATCGGAGCCAGCTCTGCTCCTGTGGAAGCGGTGACTCAGCGGCCAGCCGGCAGGAGGCTGGCGGGGCTGAAGCCAGAGGGGACTGGGAGCTCTCCTGACCCCGCGATGGCACTCCTAGGAGGTCAGGATGCTGGGAAGACAGCAGGCAGGAGGTAGCATGGGTGGCACCGGGCAGTGTGGGCACTGGGCACTGAGGGAGCAATGGGGAAAACTCAAATGAGTCTCAAACTCAAAGCAGGTTGGTTGGGAGGAGGCCCAGGCGGGCAGGAGAACAAAGCGTCTGACGCGGGGCTGGACCGCAGCCTCAGGAAACTGCTGGCCAAGAGGAGGACCAGCCAGGCCAAGGGACCAGGCACCCGCCCCTGCCCGCCGTCCCAGCCACTGAGGGACCCCCTCGCCTGCCGACCAGCCTGCGACAGGCAGCGGAAAGTGAATCACTAATTGAAACCACTCCTAGGCATCTCGACGCTTTTCGGATTACTATTATTTTGCAGTGTGGGTTGGTATGGGTGTGTGGCTGGAATCTTTTCCTTCCAAACCCTGTGGCTTTGAATTCAGCCTAGTACTAGTATGGGACCTAGGACAATTGCCCAGGGATGTGGCCGACTGAGCCTCAGCTTTCTCACCTGTGAAATGGGGATGGTAGTAGTGCCAACCTGCCAACATTATCTGCAATTTTTTTTTTTGCCTATCACCTGGGAGACAGTAGGTGTTCAATTAAAGGAAGCAGTCACTGCTCATGTGACTGGGATAGGGGCACAAGGGCTTAAGAAATCAAATATTGCTTCAGTAAGACTGACCTCAACAGGTATAATGAAACCAATTTCCCCAGGACTTTGTTTCTAAGCAGAGGTCCATTTCTCACACCACCTGCCCAGACTGACTCCTCCTTAGTTCAAGTATATAAGCAGAGAGAGTCGTTACAGAGAGCAGAGGACAGGAAGGTGACTTCACTATAGAGGCCCTGTGGGTGCCATCTTCCTCTTAAACCCTTGAGAGAAACATGCCTGTGACCTGCACGTGAGGATATATAAAGAGATGAAGGGCAACCTTCAGGGAACATGCAAACCCAGCAGGTGGATGTACACACACACACACACACACACACACACACACACACACACACACACACACACGCACGCGCACACACACACGCAAGCACATACATGCACATACACTCACAGATACATGTACGCGTATGTACACACTCACATACACATACACCAGTGTGCACATGGAGCTCTCTGGCCTGTTCCCAAGTAATAAAAATCTTCCTGAACTGCTAGAACCACAGGCCCCAGCTCTAAGGAGGGAAGGCTTCTGGAGGTGGTAGCGGCGGCGGGCGGCAGCTGCTGCTGCGAACCAGCCCCAGGTGATTGTTCAAATGATCTCTACAGTCACAGCCCTTGGGCTGCAGGGAAAGAGCGCATGAGCTGGCTGCCCCAGAGCTCTGCATCCTTCCCCAGTGGGACCCAGGCCTCTGTGGCACCAAGTGGCAGCCATGCGTGTACCTCAGCCTGATTGCTGCAGCCACCAAAAGAAATGGTGACAGGAAGAGAGGCCATCGGGTACAGCTCTCTCTCATCCATACACACACACCAGACGTGCATTCCAGGTAAGGTCAACAGGACCCTGGGTCTGCGTTGCCAGTTTTCCAGATCTGGCTGAGGTGGACCCACGTGCCCAGGTGTCATCACTCACCTTCCCCACAAGCTTGCCTTTTCGGTTCATGCACAGGTAGAACTCTGTCTCCTTGCCCTTGATCCGGACTTGACTCCCGAAGGTATCTGTCTCCACTAGGAGCTGGGCTTCGAAAGGCAGAAGGAAAATAAGAAAAGCTTTTTAACCAGAGGCAGTGGTATAGTCTAAAGACCCAGCAACATGCTCCCTGACCATACCCATGGTCCCTCACTTGCCCAAAGTCAAGCAAAGGGGAGGGAGACTGCCCCCTCTTTCCCCATGATCCAATCTGAGGGGAGCTCTGTCAGTGGCCTTTCCCCCTCACCCACCTCCCAGCCCTTCCATTCCACTCCCAGGTGGGACCAACAGTCACTCAGAGTACCCCGCAGAAACAACCAAGGGAACAACACACACACACACACACACACACACACACACACACACACACATATATACACACACACACACAGCCTTTGGGAACTCATGCTGTTTCCTTCAAAAGTTGAATCAGATATACTTTTCCTCCCCCAGGGCGAACATCTGGCACCCCTGCTAATGCAGTTTTGGCACCTTTGACCTGGCCACTTGACACAGGAAGACAGGAGGTGAAGGTGCCATACCCCATGTTCGAAATCCACCCCACCCCCACCCCCTATCCCCCACCCCCTACCCAGCATCAAAACTGACAGGTAACTAACTTTCAAGAGCACAGAGGTCTGACCAGAACACACCATTCTCCCCACTCAGGAGCCCATCCATGCCTCAGCATCAGGATAGAGTTGTCCAAAACCACTCCCCTAAACCCCTAACAAAGGCATCAATGGCCTTCCTTCTGCCAGCCTACACTTCCCCCTATAGGATTCAGTGTGACCTGAGGTGAGCTCTAACTGCTCCCTGGCCTTGAACCCCATTGCCATCCCCTCTCCCTTGGCTGTTTTCTTTGGCTGTGACCCTTCCCTTCCAGCACCCGCCCCTCCCTCAGCTGCAAACGTTTCATTTCAGTGACAAGGGACCTGCTTCTCCATAACAAAATCATAGCCCCAAATTCCTGAGTACAGTATCCTTGGAGCCGCAAGGAGTGTACCTCGGGGTGCCCCTAAAATACACTAGGTATGATTTTAATAAAAAACATTTACAAATATAGGCCCTGGTGCCCTGCTGTGAAAATTGAAACCACCTGGATCTCAAGACTTCTATAATTAATCTAGCCCTCCTTTGACACCACTTCTAATTAAAATATGATTCCCACCTTTAAAAAAAAGAATTTACATAAAATTTAAAGACCTAACAAGAATTTTGTAATGCTGGGAGCAAGGTGGGGTGCATTCTTCTTCCCACCTTCCCCCACCCCCGGTAAACACTGAGTTAGAACCATGAACAAGCTCTTGATGCACTCTGCTTGCCCTTGCTCAAACCCCTCCACTTACCCAGTTCCCAGAGGGAGGGTCACAGTAGCTCCCCAGCCTGCTCTACCCTCCTGGCAAAGCCTAGGTAGGCCTCCCGTGTGAGAAAATTCTAGAAGCTTCTATGGGGGCTGAGTGTATATGAGGAGGGCAAGAGTCTGGCAGTGGACTTGACCCCTGGGCTCTACTTGACCAACATCTGTGTCTTGGGCAGCCTCGGGACCTTTACCAGTGAAATGGAGTGAACCATCCAGACCCGTCAACAGGGCCTGGGAGGCCTGTAGCAAGAGTGTCCTGTCCTAGAGGTCCGGGGAGAAACCTCACTGATCTTCATTTCAAGTTTCCTAAAATCTACAAAGTCAAACCTTTCCTGGAAGAAACGGGAGCCCGGAAGCCAAGCCGGGAGGCCGAGCCCACACGTTCCTTCCTGTGAGAGTGGAAGGCAGCCTGTTTCCCGAGGCCCCGCCCCTGCTCTGAATCTGCTGGGCCTTCTCCAGACACAGGTGTCCCACACCAGACAGGGCATCTGAGAGTGCCCATGGGCCTGTTACCATCTCACGCTGTGTAACTGAACCCCAAGTGAATCACCACACCTGTCTCTAAGTCCTCAGTTTCCTCCCTGGTGCTAAGGGGGTGGGGCATCAGCCTCAACCCTGTTCTATTTTGTTCTGGAACCCTGGATGGAGTCAAGCCTGTGAGAAGGTCAGACTCTACTGGGAGTAGGAGGGGCTGTGATTAATGGAAGAAGCACTGGGGATAGGGCCCAGGGTACCACCCCAAGTCAAGGAGGATGCTCCACCTAGCTCCTCCCAGTACATGTCTTCCATGGACAAGATCTGCTTCCATACAACACAACTAAAGCTCACTCCCACAGACACAGGAAGTCAGCGGCCCTAGTCCTCACTCCCCAGGGTAAGCATGTGAGACGCCCACCCATAGCCTGGGAGGAGGACTAAGTGCAGGTTTCGATGGCCCTGAAAGCCACTCCTAACACTACCCAACACACACACACACACACACACACACACACACACACACACCACATCCTCAGGGTAGGTTCAAATATCCAAAGGGCCTGGGGAAGAGGCTATGGCTTCAGGTCTACTCTGCCCTCCTCAGGCCTGGTCACCCCCCATCCAGCCTGGGGAGGGCCTGGGCCTAGCAGCCACTGGCAGTCTGTTCCTCCTACCCACAGCATTTCAGTAGTGTGACCTAGACTCCACTCAGAGAGTGACATAATGAAGGAGCTGGGCCAGAATTATGTAAAGTCTCTGGGGAGTCATAGACCAGCAGCAGCAGCAGCAGGACAGAAAGAGGGACGGAGACTCCACCCTAGCTAGGTTTGCTCCAGAGCCTCCCTGGTCCTCACCCTCCACCCACTACTGAGAGCCAAGCTCCAAAGATGCAGCTTGAGGAGCCAGAGCTTCGGCTTGGTTCAGTTCCATTGGCAGGGCCTGCAGCTGGCCTGGGGGTGGGGGGGGTATGACATTATGTGGCCGTCCCTCCCCCACCGGCCTGTACAGCTCCACAGCCACCTCCCTCCACTATTCTTGCCCTCACCAGTCTTCCCCACACACATCGATTTGGGGGGTCAGGATGCTTCAACCTGTGAGGTAGTGGCCATGTGGCATAAATACTTGAGCGTGGATCTCCAAACAACCCACATAGAAAAGCTGGGTGTGGTGGCGGACGCTGTCACCCTTACCCTGGGGAAACAGAGACAGGCAGATTCACAAGCTCACTGGCTAGACAACAGTCTAGCCAACCAGTGGTCTCCAGGCTCAGTGAGAGACCCTTTCTCAATATAAATTATAGGTAATGACCGAGGGAAGATATCTGAGTTGACCTTTGGCTACACACACACACACACAGACACAGACACACACACACACACACACACACACACACACACACACACACACACACACACACACAGAGATACACAATTACATCTCTTTCATGCTGAAAAGCCTCCCAAGGATTCCCAAGCAACTTAGAAAAAATCCAAACTCTTCACTGGGACCCACATCATTATCTTCCCACTTCCGCCATCCCTCTCCCCGCACTGTCCCTCTTTTCTAGCCTCCCTCTCAACCTCCCAAGCACATTGACTCCCTTGCCATTACTCTGACACACCTAGTTTCTGCTGCAGGCCCTTTGTCCTTCTACCTGGACGTTGCTTTGTCCAAACCCTTTCATCTCCCAGGTGGCCAAGTATCATCTCCTTAGAGATGCTGTGATTTGGGTAAGAATGTCCCCCATACATTTGAATGATTAGTCTCCAGGGAGTGGTATGTGAAAGGATTAGAAGGATTAGGAGACATGGCCTTGTTGGAGGAAGCATATCACTGGGGTTGGGGCTTTGAGGTTTATATATATATGAATATACACAGAGACAGGGTTTCTCTCTGGACTCACTTTGTAAACCAGGCTGGCCTCAAACTCACAGAGATCCACCTGCCTCTGTCTCCCAAGTGCTGGGATTAAAGGCGTGTGTCACCACGCCCACCTGGGGCTTTGAGGTTTCAAAAGCACAGGCCAGGCCCAATCTCTCTCTTTCTCTTTCTCTTCAGATAAAGAGGTAGCTCTCAACTACTTCTCCAGCACCATGCCCGCCATGCCTGCTACCATGATAACGGACTAAACTTCTGACACTGTATGCAAGCCCCCAATTAAATGCTTTCTAATAAGAGTTGTCTTGGTCATGGCATCTCTTCATAGCCAATAGAACAGTGTCTACAACAGATGTCTTCCCTGACTCTACTGTATCTGATGTTAGCACCACCTTTCCCAACCCAAAAATTCCAATCTCATGCAACATTCTATTTTCTGTGCATTGTTGTGTCTGTGTGAGAGTGCTGGATCCTCTGGAACAGTTGAGAACCCCCATGTAGGTGCTGGGAATTGAGCCTAGGTCCTCTGGAAGAGAAGCCAATGCTCTTAACTGCTGAGCCCAGTATTCCAGTACTCTAAAACTGTTTGGTGCTATTGTTTGGATCTTAAATATTCTCTCCTCCCCCCCCTTTCTCTTTCTCTGCTTCCAAGCCATCATGCAGTAAGCCTCCTCTGCCTCACACTCAAGCCATGACTGATATTCTGCCTTGCCAGGAGCAAGGGATTAGCCAATCTTTGACTGAGCCTCTAGACCTGAACCAAAATAAACCTTATTTATTTTTAACTTGATTGCCTCAGCTATTTTGTTATAATAATAGTAAGTTAACACAAACTGTCACCCTTCCTGTTGTGTAGGTATTCTCCATGAAGGCAAGAGAGCTCTCCTTACTGGTCATTGCTTTTTTTCTAACACCCAGCCCAGGCCTGGATCATATTAAATGGCCACCAATTAAACTATAATAAGTGCACGGACATCCTTGTGATGTAGCCAATGACTTAACAGGTTTCAGGAGCTAGAGGGAATTCAAGATCGGGCAGGGTCATGTTAGAGAGCACACAGTTGGTGGTGACAGTTTAATCGGCCTCTGATTCAGCATCCTTCACCACTCTATTCCCTTCTGCTTTGACCGAGGGCTGGTCTCAGGCCATAGACAGAGGAGAGGGATTCACCAAACCCTCCACAGCAGTGCGGAGGGCTGGAAGAAAACTCTGTCTATAAAGCTTTCTGTTGTCTTTTTACTTCTGCTTCTCAGGAGTGCTTGGAGAATAAACATGGCACCCATGGTAGCCAGACTGGGTGGCTGAGACAGAAGAATCACAAGTCCAAGGTCCACCTGAACTAAAAAACATGGAGACTAATAATAATAGCCAATATCCATAATGCTTTTCGCATGTGTAGTTGGGAGTCTGACCATGGACTATCTCACTGCCTTATAACCCTGTGAGGCACAGACCATGACTGCAGTTATGAGTGAAAAAGCTGAGGCCTTGCAGCCCGCAGAGCAGGGGAGCCACCTGCCCCGAGCACGCACTAAGACAGGCGGCAACATTAAAACAAGTGGCAACTCCAGAGCCCACCACGCTGCATGGGCAGAGTGAGGGCACACAGTGTAGGCCTCAAATGAGAAGGGACAAGTGGCCCCGATGGACTGACACTGAAGTGTAGGTCTCCCACTGGCTTTACCAAAAAAGCAACTTAGCGCCTCTACTTTTAGACTCTGGGTTTGAAGGGTAGGAAAAACAGTAAGGGGAAGACAGAGGCTGTGGAGTCAGAGAAACTTGGGAGTCTGCTTCAGGGAGAGACAATTCAGAGAATAAAACCAGGACATACCCAGGGAAATCCCTCAGGACCTGATCAGAGTGCGTATGTGCGCTCGTGAGCTTGCGCATGCGTGCACACACACACAAACACACAGACCAGGGAAAGGCTGGGCAGAGCCCGTGCAGGGGTGCCTGAGGGACTGGCTGACACCTTCCCACAGTACATCCTCCCATGAGGAAATGTCCAGTCTCTGCTCTTCCTTCCCTCTGGAGGTGGGCTAGGTGGAATGAAGCAGGAAGGGGGTGGTTCTTTCTGGAACCATTACTCTGCTGTTGTTACACATACACACTCAAGCGCCCGAGTTCCTCTTCTGCATAAGTCGCCAAGGAGGTTGGCAGGCTACATAGACTCACCAGAAAGGACTAGGGGAAGAAATCAATAGGATCGATCAGGAGCTATATTGAATCCTAGCTGTAGCTCTAACACAGCCCTTTCAACATGGAATTCATGAGACGTGGGTGGCCACGGCTCTCTGGAGACAGAGGCAAGGCCCAAGGGTGGAAGGCTTAAGCTGAGATGCAAAGGTCCCATGGCAGAAGAAAGGACTCCTAGGGGAAACCAAGTCTGTTTTTCTTGGTATTCAAGGCAAAAGCAGGTGAGAGGGATGCAGAAGGGCTTCCCTGAGCAATGTACCAGGTGCCGCCTGGGTGTGGAAGATGCTTTGTGCCCTGATCTCCTGGGGTGGCTAACTTGTCTCCATTCTCAGGTGTATAATGGAAGTGTCCTTGTACTGGGGCAATCACCTTTCTGTGGCTGGCTCTGTGTCCTGGGGACGGAGCAGCACAGAGGCCCAGAATCTCCTGAGAGACAGAGTGGTAAGTACATAATAGGGCGTCAGACTATAAGAGAAAAGTACACCAGTAGAAGGGCAGAGATGGGGACCCCAAGGAGAGGACAGTGGAGTGAGCGGGCATGTCTCAGGACCGTGTAGGCGGAGAGCACCCGAGGCCTGACCACAGCACCATGCCTGGCAGAGTACGGGGCACAAGAAGAGGTGACACAGCCTGAGACTGTGGTGAGATGGGAATGGCTCACGAGCAGAACCTTCCCAGCTCTCTGGCTAACCCAAGGACTTGGGTTCTGGGGAATAAGAGGGTTGGGTTTTTTGTTTTGTTTTTTGGTTTTTGGTTTTGTTTTGTTTTGTTTTGTTTTAGCAACAGAGTGGCATTTGGACAAGTAGGAAAGGGACCATGGGGTCAGATTCAGCCTCAGCCTTAGCCATGCTAGCTATCTCAAAGAACCCTGCTCTTGCCTCAAATCACCTTCCAGAAAGTACTAGGATGAGGAAGCAGCAAGAGGGCCCACAGACCCTGGGTCCTGCACCCAGCAGAGGCCAGCCTTTGACAGACCCAGAGCTGAGGATCCCAGGTGTTCACTTGGCATCTGTTGTACTTCTGGCTCAGCAGATGATGATATAAGGCTGTGTAGCCAAGTGGGTATCGCAGGTCTCTGGGAGGGGGAGGCCAGCCCCCAGCCTTGAGATAGTAGAGCAGGTTCTGAAGCACTCCTCATCCTGCTGCCCCTCCCCCCAGCAAGACAGCTCCTGGTGCAGAGAAGCAGGGGGGCTTGTGGGGGGTGGGCATTCTCCTGCCCTGCGTGGTCACATAAATCACCCTCCCGATAATATTTGTATTGATCATCTAGATTGGAAGCCTCCGTGGGCTCCATTGTCTCACTTCCTCTCCCAGGGCTCACAGATGGGTCTCACAGCCTCATCTGCGTTTCTAATGGCACATTCAAATGGAGCTGTGGCAGCCTGCAAGGCCCCATGCTGCCCTGGGTGTTGGGGGGGCGGGGGTGGTGCGGGGAGTAAACATGGTCCTCAGTTCCTCAATAAAGAAGATAAAGGCCAAGAGTGTGTAGACAGAGCAGCAGCAAACTAGGACAATCCTAGAAACTCAAGGCAGGCTTCCAGCAGCAGCACCTGGGTGCTGGTCTCACCCGCAGCAGCTCAGACCACCCCTGACCCACGAATCAGTAAGGACATCTTGACAAGACCCCCTACTCTCAGAGAGCCATGTGCACGTTAACCGCTCACCCGAGCCTGGAACCATACAGATGAGAAACGGGGACAGAGTGCTAGGAGAAGAGTGGCCTGGTTGAGGAAAAGTCAGAAGGCCAGCAGCCTCTGCCATGAGGGTGGGCCACATAAGGCTCTTCTCCCTCCCCAGCCCCTGCCTCCCATCCCGGGGTGTGGACAGATGGCTCAACCAGAGTCTCACACACACACACACACACACACACACACACACACACACACACACACACACACACACCCCTTGTACTCTCCAGCCTGGAGGGGCCAGAGTGAGCTCCGGGGACACCCCAGGAGGGCACCTCCTCCCTCCTGACCAGCCAGCTGCCCCTTTCCTGGCAGCACTGGGCAGAGAATCCCAGGGAAAACTTCCACCTGGGTCTGCCCTGCACAGCCCAGCATCTGGGGGGTGCCCCCCCCAACAAGAGCCAGAGGGCCTAAAACCTGTGGGAAGGGAGCTGTGGACAGAGCAAGGAAGGGCAGACACCACGGGGAAGGAGGAACAGAGATGGACCAAAACAAAGACAGAAAGGAGCACAAAACAGGAAGGAGAGAAGGAGGAGAGGAACCATAGAAATAACTGTAGGAAGTAGGGAAGGAGGCAGCTGGCCTGGAGGTGCTGGGCCCAGGGACCCAGCCCAGGCTGCCCAGCCCCCAGTGCAGTGCAGCTGCCTCACTCAGGGCTCTACCATGAGGTCAGTCCTGCCCTGGGGCTGTGGGAAAATAAATGGTGTCCAAGATAAAAGGTCCAAGAAATTATTTGTCTTGTTGTCATGTCCTGATGGCAATGGGCAGGGGGCCGACAGGGCACCATCCCAAAAAGGCGAGGCTGG
Source organism: Acomys russatus (assembly GCF_903995435.1). Classification (NCBI taxonomy): domain Eukaryota; kingdom Metazoa; phylum Chordata; class Mammalia; order Rodentia; family Muridae; genus Acomys; species Acomys russatus. Next base: position 15,782,503 of record NC_067161.1, read on the forward strand.
CAGGCTCCGCACACATGCAGGACCCCACCCCCAGCCCACGACCTCTAGAACCTGGGCCCAATAAGGCGGAGAGGCTGGGGATGGATGCATCCCATAGACCGGCAAGGACCAGGAGGCCCCCTGGCAGTCCCAAGCATCTGTGTTGGCTGAGTCCTCTCCAAAGCGCTGATGAGGTGAAGGTATGTCCACTCTGTTCATTGCCCACGGCTTGCATGGGCTGGGTCCCCCAGCCCTCCAGGAGGGCTAAGCTGCTCCCAGATCAAGGGAAGGGTCACAAGGCCCATTGCCCAAGTTTTTGTGCATACCTATGTCTTGTGGGTGGTACAGGTTCAAGCTTAAACACACACGTGCACATTTGCACACTCCCATACACGTTCGATGAAGATGACTCCCGTGGCCTCTAGAGCATCCAGAGAGCATGACCAGAGGTTTCCACCCCTCCCAGTAGCTGAGCTGGAGGGAGTTAAGGTGCAAGGAGCAGCCACTGACATCTCAGCACCCCCACCCAAGCCGCTATGTAAGGGGGCACTTTTTATTCACATCTCAAGGAGTCACCAACGCCTCCCCCATTTTACAGACGGAGAAACTGAGGTCCAGGAGGGGCTAGTGCTAGGTCCAGCACCACATGTCCAGCACAATACAGAGCTGGGATTTGGATGCGGACTCTCCAAGGCTGGGAGAGTGCGTGCAAGGCATATGGACAGGGTCTGGCACATACCATACTTGTCCCCGTCCTCGCCACGGGCACTGATCCTACGGCCCAAGACTTGGATGTGCTTCCCACTGGTCCTGCTGTAGAGCTGGTACAAGCGCAGCTGCTTCCGGCTCACATCATCTCGAGCCCGCGTCTGGTTCTCCACATGGATGCGGAAGTCCACGTTCTCCTCGGCTGCCAACACCTATGCAAGGGGGAGAGGGAATGGTGAGAGCCAGCCTTGTTGTCTCTCCTCTGCACCCACCTCTGGCCAGGCCCCACTTCATAGACAAGGCAACAACTGAGGCAGCTGGGGGAAAAAAAAAATCATAAAACCAGGCAGGCCTGGGTCTATCACTCGTCCTACCCACCCACATGTGTTTTCTGTGACCACAGCATGCGCGTTGTTCTGCCTCAGTTTCCCTTTCGGTACAGAGGCTCCTATCCCAATTGTATCGGGGATTGTGAGCAGTGCCTCGGCAACTAGAAAAAGAACTAACATCCGTAGACAGGGCTGAGGGGGAAAGTCACGGGGACACATGGCAGGAAAGGGATGAGATGAGAAACCTCAAGTACTGGCCACCGGACCAGAACGCAGCATGCCACCTCCCCTCGGATCTCCACAGGGACCCCTCACACTCAGACCGCGGCACTGAGCCATGTCCCAAGCCTCCAGTTTACATCCCCCATGGACTTCTTGCCATATGATTCCTATCAGCCAAACCCTGGGGGAACCCTTCTTAGGTTGCACCCACATTCACTGCTTCCCTCCCTCATCGAGAACACAGGCGCACGCCTGAACAGTATGCCCCCATCGCCTGCCTGCTCAGCCGCCTCCGTCGCTGCCCTGCTAATAATGCACCCTCCACCACACAAAGCCCCCCGGCAGCATCCTCCATGTCCACAGTTCTCAGGGCTTCCTCACATTCAAACAGTTGTCCTCTCTGGGGTTTCCAGACCTGGCCTGATAACCTCCCCCCATACTTCCTTCTCCTCCTCCTGTTACTTCCATGCCCCCCCCATACACCTTATCTTTAAAGGCTTTGGAACCTTCCTAATACTTAGCATACGCCAACCTCAGGCCCTTTGCACATGCTGTGCCCTTCTGCTCTGATGTTTTCTCAGTTTTTTACACTCATTTCCCTCAGGTCTCTGCCCAGGTATCACCTCAAACAGGCCTCCTTGGACTGCCCTACCCCTACCATCCCCCATGCCTCCACTCTGCCCTGAGATTCTTTCTAGCACATGTGACTCAACAGTTTCTGACCATCTGCTCTTAATACACTGGCGGCATCATGAAAGCCAGAGCACGCTCTCCCCCCCCCCTCGAGACAGGGTTTCTCTGTGTAGCCTTGGCTGTCCTGGACTCACTTTGTAGCCCAGGCTGGCCTCGAACTCACAGCAATCCACCTGCCTCTGCCTCCCGAGTGCTGGGATTAAAGGCATGTGCCACCACTGCCCAGCTCTTTCTCTCTTTCTTTCTTTCTTTCTTTCTTTCTCTTATCTGCTGAACAAGTGCTTGGATATATGTCATCTGTGCTGGAGCTACAGGGCCAAGGCTACACAGAGAAACCCTGTCTCAAAAAGAAAAAAAAAGAAAGAAAGAAAGAAAGAAAGAAAGAAAGAAAGAACACATACAGTCCTGTCATGCCATTAAGCACTGAGTTATGCTCACCGGTGCCTCCTAGTTAGCTGCATGGTCTATCCCATCTTATAAATCAGAGCAGGTTAGCATAATGGGTTTGCTCTGTGGACTCACCAAGTCTGGCACAAAGCTAGCACACAAGACTCCGTTCCCAGAAAAGCTTTGCCCACCCAGCCTTTGCTAGAGCCCTCTGGACCCTGGCTGCCCAAACATTCCTCTCAGCCTTAACTGTGGGCCCCTCTGCACCTCAATTTCTTCACAATGAGAGGATGAAGACAGCACCCAACTCAGAGGTTGCTACAAAGACTAAATGCAAAAGGCAACACGGCAGATACTGCCACAGCTGGGCAAATACCAGAACTTTTGACAAGACTCCAAGTAAAGCTCAGCTAAGCAGAAACCGAGGTTCACAAACGTCCACTCTGCAACTGTGCGCCTCCCTCCCATTTCCAGGGCACGATGGCCAGCAGGCAATACCAGGGACTGCCTCTCTTCCCACCCTGACATCCAGGGAGGAAAAAGCCTGGAGACCCACACCTGGAGGGCATTTTTTCTGGAAGACCCCACACTTGGGGGCCACTGACCTTTCTGGAATAATTGCTGGAGTCAGTGTAGTCCTGTCCCCTCCCCCGAAAGTAGGCACGGTATCCCTGTCCTCCACCACTCCTGCTCTCACAGGAGACCCTATCGACTGGAGGTCAAGCCAATCTCCACACCCCCAGTTCCCATGGGGCACTTCCCTGCCCCCAGAAGCTGGCCTTCTATTAATGATTTTCTTCCTGGCCCAGTGGACAGAAGCAGCAGAGTGACCCAGGGTCAGCAAAGTCTATTGGGTGGCTGTGCACCAAGATGTGGGGATACAATCCATCTTGCCTAGCTTCCACCACTTAAGCCGTACTCTGACCAGGTCAGTCCCTAGGGAAGGAGTGGGCGGCCTCTGCCAGAAACTGGGCCCCTCTTCTAGATAGGCTGGTGGGCTCAGGGCACCGGCCCCTTCTACCTGTCATTAGAAGCCTGCTCTAGTGATCCCCTCCTGACACCACCTCACGGGGCAGGATCTGGACATGCTATTGTCCCCAAAGTCCATTCGGATAATCAGGCTCACCGCTGGGCATCATCTTGTCCCCAGGAAGTAATCAGCAGTGCTTGTCAGATAACTAGGCAGAAATAAGGAACACCTGGAAGCCAGCATCAACCCTTCCCACCAAGATAAGTCTGCCTGGATGACACGCCTCCAAGCTCACAAGGACTAGAAGTCACAGCACCCATAAGAAACAAGAAGACCTGGTGTGTAGACAATGTGGCCCCATCTCCCTCTACGCCACACTCACGGGTGATCCCTGGTCTAAGTGGACCCTCAAGAGTGGATGATGGTGTCCACGCAGCCTAGAGTACTCCAAGCACTCCCAACCTGGCCCTTGCCTTTGCCTTAAAGATTGGGCCCTGGTGGAAATATTTACTTCCCAGTCCATGTTCTGCCCATGAGCAACAAGGGCCCTATAGGCTGGAATCCCGTTCTGACCTTGGGATCTCTTAAAGCCTTGGCCTAGGAATGCCAACACAGGGCTCAGTAGATGGAGCCCAGAGGCCCCCTGTCTGCCTTCTGTCTTCATCTAGAGTGCTCTCAGTTCAGGGGAGGGTGCTCCTCTCTACTCAGAAACCTGCCAGGCCCCAACTCTCCAACCACAATATTCACTGTTACCCAGAGATCCAGCCCATGCCTGTTCTCCAAGCCTTCTGCCCCCTCATTTTGTTAATAATCTGACCAGTATAAAAAGGGGTTCTAGCTGGGCAGTGGTGGCACACACCTTTAATCCCAGCACTCGGGGAGGCCGAGACAGGCAGATCTCTGTGAGTTCGAGACCAGCCTGGTCTACAGAGTAAGTTCCAGGACAGCCAGGTTACACAGAGAAACCCTATCTCAAAAAACCAAAAGAAAGAAATAAAGGGAAAGAAAAGGAAAAGAAAGGAAAGCTTCCAGAGACCAATCAAGGTATCTTGTCCCACAGGGAAACATGCCACCCACCCCCCATGCTTCCTTCCTTGAAGGCTTCAGACCCTTGGCTCTGAGAAGCAGAGGATCTCCAATCTTCTTAGACTACATTGCCATCTCCCAAAGATCTGCATCAAGGTCCAGGTCACCTACATGAACCTCTGACAACAGGCTAAGTGGGACCATTTGACCATCAGGCTACCTGTCTCCAACCACGATATCTGACTTACTTGACCTCAGTTTTCTTGGCTGCAAAATGGAACCGTTTATAGCATTTGCCTTGGGGGGAAAATTACATTAGTAATGACATTTATCTTTTTTTAAAGTCTTGCTTTATAAACAGCCAGGGGACTTTCAATCTGTGTGTGTGTGCGCGTGCATGCGCGCATGGGTGTGTGTGCGTGGGTGGGTGTGTGTGCGCACACACGCATGTGCACATTTGTGGGGGAGGGTATATGCTGAGGTGCATGTGTGGAAGTCAGAGGACAACCTTGGGTGTCAGTCCTCGCCTCTTCTCTCGAGGCAGGATCTCTGTTACAGTTCTCAGCTGTAGACACCGGGTTGCCTGGCCCATGAGCATCTAAGAGCCTCTTCCTCCACCTCCTGTCTTGCCATAGGAGCGCTTAGATTACAGACATGCACACTGCCATGCCCAACTTCATGTGGGAGCTGGGGAGTCAAACCCACATCCTCACACTCGCAGAGAAAACAGTTTATTCTGACAGCCATTTTTTTTTAAATACCCACTGTGGGTGACTTATCCTATAGAATCACCAGAGTGATGCCATCAAGATGAATGATATCATCCCATGTTAAAGCTGGGGAAACTGAGGCCGGGGGGAGACCCCATCATGTGTCCTAAGTCACAGAATTACAGAGGAGAGGACTCAAAATCCAAACACAACTTTCCCTGTGTCTAGAGTCCAAGCTCCCCAGCCATTTCATTTGCACCTGTTACCGTTTTCCCTTGCTTTCACCACCTCCTTCCCACCAGGGTCCCTGTATCCTGGGTTCCAGCTATACCTGGCCAACCAAGGACCAAAAGTATCACATGGACAATTCTAGACATGAACAATTCAGTGCTGCTATGAGTAAACAGTGTGATGAAATTCCATACCATTCTTTGACCAGTGCATCTTCACTGCATTGGCTATCCACTGCCTTAGTAGCTATCTAGGCTATCTGGTCTACCTTCTCGGTGGTGCTTGCACATGGATTAGCCATCCCTGGAAGGTCTGAACATGTACCATGCAAGTAAAGGGATACAGCTGCACTCTGAGACAGGAGATGGGTCAGAACCTACGGCATGGAGGAGGGGCAGGAACATCATCCACGAAGGGGCAAAAACCTTGAACTCCCCTGTGTGAGAAAGGAAATGGAGTCCCATGGACCTGCCCCCAGATTCCTGCCACTTAAGTCCTTCTCCAGGCTTCCTGTCCAGGAGTGAAGGGTCTCCCAGGTCCCAAGAAGGACAACCCACAGGCTTCAAGACCAGAGCTTTTAGAGCTCTTCCAAATTCTGGGTTCAAACCCAAGACTTCAGGCCTTGTCTAAGAGTGGGCCCCAGTAAAGCCAGCTTCCTGCTCCACTCCAAAAGGCAGCCCTCCAGATACTTCCTCTAGGGTGGCCATGACGTCAGCCTGGAGTCAGCTGCCAGCTACATCAAGAGTGAAACTCACATAGGCTCTGACCATGGGCCATCAGCTTACTCCTCACCCATCCTGAGCAAGTGTAAACTATACTAGCCCTGGGTTCCCAGTGACACAGGGAGGCACAGCGAGGACAAGGGACTTGCCAAGGTGCACAGGAAGGACACAGCAGAACCAAGATCTGGATACACTCAGCTTTGAAGCCTTAGTTTCCTCCAAGTACACTGCTTCCTATGAAGAGGAAGAAGGTGCCCCGCCCCCTCTCCGCCCCTCCCATACCCCATGTCCAAGCTTCTGGCCCCTACCATCATGGTCCCCACTGCCACTACAGCCTGGATAGAAAGTAAGGCTGCAGAGGTCCTTTCCCCTCCCCCCAGTCTGTCCATTAAGCTCCCAGGGCTATCAATGTATTGATTGGCAGGGCCAAGCCATCATCAGCATGGGTGGGGCACTGCAGAATGGGGGCTGGGCCCAAGGTCCAGCCTCCCTCTCCCCATACATCAGCCTTCTCCATACAGATCATTGATACGCGGTGCAGGTAGTCAATCCTGGAGCTAGCTTGGATAGGAAACAGGACCTGGGTGGACTTGAGGTCTTTTTCCTTTCTCCTTCCCCTGTCAGCACCTCAACATCACTCTTCTCCCTGAAATCAAATGTGGTCTCCCTGAAGGCAAATGTGGTCATCAAGCCCAGGAGATGATGGGGAAAAAAAAAAAAAAAAAGCTCCTTTTTTTCTGGTGCTCAGGACCCACGAGGACCTCTTCCGTCAGCCCCTTTTTGAGCATGATGCTCTAGCAATCACAACGGGGTTTACAGCACGCTGCACACACAGTGCTGTTCCCTGCTTCCAGGAAGCCTGTGCCAAGTGCCTCAGTGACCTTCCATGCGCATGCACCTGCATTCACAGCACACACTTCCGCTGGCCAACTGCTCTGGCCCAGGTCCAGTTTCAGGGGCCTTCATCACGAACCCGTTGTCCTTCCGGCTCTGTTCTGCAGCAGCATCCCTCAGTACCTGCCACCCAGGGGCTGGGACAGGCATGGACCCTTAGGAGCCCAGCACCTGGCACAGAGGTGGTGGCCACAGGAACTCAAGCCCAGGTCCAGGCTCCCAAACCCTCTGCTCACTGAGCTGAGAGGCTCCCAGTCAGGACCCAGAGCCTGCAGCAGGGGGGTCTGCCCTCCCCTGGGTTTCAAGGAACAAGTACAAGCCCGGTGGACAAGCAGGCCTCAAGACATCCTCAGCCAGAGCTGGAGCTCTGGCTCACTTAACATCTGCAAAAGAGCCTGGCTTCATGCCAAGGGCTCCCCCCAGGGACCAAAGTCCCCCTCCCAGCAACCCCTGGTGCTTCCTTAATGGTGAGTACAGAGGGGCTATGCCATCTGTGTCATACAGCTAGTGAGTGCCCCAAGACAGGGTGTGACCAGTGGGCTGAAAGCAGACTCCAGGCTCTTTCCTGTGCCTATGAATTCTAGCAAAGGATGCAGTTTGTCAAAGACAGTGAACCGGTATCATGGGATCCCAAGGCAGAAGGTGGGGGAGGGGTGGAAACAACCCAAAGTGCTCACCTCCTCATATAGTACACTAGGGAAAGGCCGAAGCCTTGAAGAGCAAACCCAGTTGCGGAGGCAGGCATACAGCAGGTATCCCATAAATGCTTATTAGTTGTTTATTTGCAAAGAATGATACCATAATTGAGTGTCTACTGAATACATGGCCCAAGATATGGCCTTCATTATTCCTATCAATGAGTCTGGAAAGTGCTTGAGGATTCTCTTGTGGTTTTTTGACTTTTTAAATTTTTTGGGTTTTTTTTTTTTTTTTTTTTTTTTTTTTTGGTTTTTCAAGACAGGGTTTCTCTGTGTAGTCCTGGCTATCCTGGACTCGCTTTGTAGACCAGGCTGGCCTCGAACTCACAGTGATCCACCTGCCTCTTCCCCTCCCTCCCGAAGAGCTGGGATTAAAGGCGTGCACCAGGGTCCCACTATATATCCCAGGCTGATTCACCATCCTGCCTCAGTTTCCCCAGTGTTGACTTACAGGTGAGTGCCACCATGCAAAGCCTTGGGGATAGCATAGTTAAGCCCTGTTTATAAAACAGTTTAGAGGTTTAGGGTCTTACCCAAATGTGGAATAACATGTGGGCCTAAATTCAAATCTCTAATACCAACAGCCCAGAATACCTGCTGCTTCTCATTCGAAAGACCACATTTCCTTTGCTCTCTCTAGCACGTGGCAGCACCCGATGGACCTAGGACACGGCATATAGTTGACCAGGCAATTACAATTACTCAGCTATTCATTGAGTGTTGTCCGCTCCCTAGCTCCATGGAGATCCTTCACATTATTACACTTTACAGATATAGGGGAGCAGGTGCTTACAAGTAAACAGTTACAGAACTGAAACCCAGGCCTCTTTGATGCCAGTGCCTGTGCACGGGGCCCTATGAACACTTCCGGTGCCCTGCTCCTACCCAGCCAGATAAGCTCAGTAGAGCAGCGGTTCTCAGCCTTCGTACCCGCTGCGACCCTTGAATGCAGCTCCTCATGTTGCAGTGACCCCCTCCAACCATAAAGCTATTGCGTTGCTACTTCATAACTGTAATGTTGCTACTGTTATGGATCGCAATGCAAGTATGTTTTGCAGATAATGGTTTGTCGTTAAAGGGGTCTCGACCTACAGATTGAGAACCACTTTAGTAGAGCAAAGGCCCAGGGTTGACTGAGCCAAAGGAGAGACTGATTATACAGCCCTGGAGTCTTCAGTGGCCCTCAACTGACCAGGGCAGTGTCTCTGGCCCCATCATCAACACAGCAACATTTTATATGTTACTTAGATGTCAGTGCAGAAGAACTACCAGCCAGCCAGGCCACATACACCCTTAGGGGCCACCTATGTTCCAGAACAAATTCCCAACTCAGGCACATGGTGCAGCAGCAGGCCTAAGCTCATCCTGAGGCCAGGTGCCTCTCCTCCCGCCCCGGTCTATGGGGAAAGATGTCAGCATGCATCTTTACTCAGTGGTCTGCCATGGGCCCTTGCTAGTGAGCAGTCTTGCCAACAGCATTAAAGTCAACATCAAAGGACACACACAGGATCATCAGAACAGCCCTTGTTCAGCACACACACACAAACACACACACCAGGAGGGAGCAGTGCTTGTTGTACCCAACAGGTGAAAGAACACTTCTAGGACCAGGACCACAGCAGCCAAGCCTAGAACTACCATCTACTCCCATTAGAAGATAGCAACTGTGCCATTGGGGTTTTTGTTTCTTAGGAGGGGCGAGTGGTAGTTTTGCCAGTTTACACATACAGAAGCTAAGCCCCAGGGAGATTAAGTATCTTGTCCCATGGCCACACAGCAAATAGAAGGCAGATCTACAGTTTGAACCAGGCTGTACGAATCGCAAGCCTTCAGATGCCCTGGAATCAGGCATCCAGTAGTATCCACAGCTTTGCCTCTCTCTCACTGTGTGACCAGAGGCAGCTTACTGTGCTCTGCTGTGGTTGTTCTTTGTTTACAGAACTCTCTAATCCCAAGCCAGTTATAAACTACAACCTGAATCCTGTAAAAGACAGAGACACCCAGGTAAAACAGTGGGCTTGAGCTGTTGTCAGCAGCCTGGAGGACCAGCAGCCCGGTGTAAGCACCTCCATAAGTTTTCTGCAACATAGTCAAGTCAGAAACACAAAGTTCTACTGGGAATAGATGACTCGCCCCTGCTCTCCTTCAAATCTCCCCTTGGGGGGGGGGGGGAGGGCATAGAACCACAGAGCTGTCCCATTGTAGGGTGGAGGCTATACCTGTGACTCTGACAGACTACCCCCCGCCGACTGACACTGGCTGTGCCAACCACAAGAAATTTAAAGAATCCACCTCCTTATCTCAAAGCAAGTGGGTGACCTTCCCTGGCTGCAGGAATGCTGGCAGGGTGCCCCACCCCTCCCTTCTCTCTGCCCTAGGAAGGAGGCTTGGAGAAAGACATAGGCCTCCTATGACACACAGCACACACACCCCCAGAGCACCCACCTCTGGCTCTGGGGCATTCCCAGAAGAGTGGGGCTTTCTGACAGGGAAAGGGAGGCAGCTGGCTTACACCAGGGCCACCTATCCTCCTGAGAATCTAAACAGGACTTCCCACTAAGGGCCTGGCCCCAGGATGTCTCCTGGGACACTTTCCTCTACTAGTCAACTTGAGAATTCCTTCCAGAAGAAATAGAAGAAATACAAGGGTTTGTTTTGGTTTTGGTTTTTCAAGACAGGGTTTCTCTGTGTCACCCTGGCTGTCCTGGACTCACTTTGCTGATCAGGCTGGCCTCGAATTCCCATTGATGCACCTGCCTCCGCCTCCGAGTGTTGGGATTAAAGGCATGCACCATCACACCCGGTCCAAATATAAGATCTTAAATCCAGATTCTTGGCTTGTAGCCATGGCCCTGAACAAAGCCTTTCCGCTTTTCCTACCTGGTTCTGTGTCTGGTTTCTCTCTCTGTGGAGCGGGAATATGACTGGCTTCCTGGCTTCCTTATAGAGAGCTAGAGGGATGAGAACAATGTCCCTACATGAGACCCCCTTAAATTCTAAGAAACAGTCTCTTTTGCACCTAAGCAAGTCTCTACACGGGAAGTGGAAGAGATGCCACAGTTCCAGGAGCATCCAGCAGTGTCCCCCTCTGAGGCCAGAGACTGCCTAGGGCTCATTCCCAAAGCAAACAAGAAGCAGATTACGTGTTGAATGGAAACTCAAGAGAATAGACCCATCCAGGGGCTGGAGAGATAGCTAAGGGGTTAAGAGCGCTGGATGTTCTTCCAAAGGATCCTGGTTCAATTCCCAGCAACCGCACGGCAGCTCACAATTCCAGTTCCAGCAGATCCGACACTCTCACACAGACATAAGTACAGGCAGAACACCAATGTACATAAAATAGAAACAAATAAGATCGTTAAAGTGCCATGCAACAGGACAGTTTTCCCTCCTCCTCTTGTCCTGAAGGGCACTGTCCCCTAGCCTCTCCAGTCTGACTAGTGTGGAGGGAGGGTCTAATGGGCCTCAGTGAGGAGGAGGTTCGGTGCGGGTGGTCAAGTGGGAATATGAAGGGAGCTCCAAACTCCAATACCTCCTGGTGAGTCTGGAAGTAGCTCTGTGGGAGGAATAAGGGGCTGGCAGGAAAGACAAGAGGCTGGAGGAAGACACCCACCCACCCACCCCCTCCCCATCCCCACCTCCCTGCACTGGCCCGCCTTATGCTAGCCTGTCTGAGGAAAGCAAGGACCTAGTGGAGCCTGGCGGCAGGAACAATGTCAGGCAGGTGCCGGCAGAGCTTCGTGAAAAGCCCGGCCCGGTGTCATTGTCAGAGCTCAGCCAAGTGCAGAAAAGCAATTTACTGGTCACGCTGCCTGCTCCCCGCGGAAATTTTTAAAATTCTTCTGATTTGAGCTATCTGCGGTGTCCTGAATCGTGTGGAGAAAGGATGATGGGGTTTTATTAAATTCCCAGCTTTCCACTTCCCAGGGTGGCCAGTGGGTGAAGGCGGGGCTCACCACACTGGTGGCGGGCAGAAGGCAGTGTCTGGCATTGAGTGTGTTCATGGAAACCTGACTTGGTGGGGAATCCATTTGGGGCCTGGTGGCTGAGGAGAGGGAGGAGGGGAGGCACCCAGAAATTCCACTGCTAAAACAGTACTGACATCCTAAAATAGTAAGGATGGAAGTAAACTGGTTTTCCACTTGGCCGATATGCCTCCCTGAGTGGGTAATAGCAACATCTCTTCTGGCCCTAAGGGTCACTTTGCACAAATGAAACTAAAAGTCCTACTGGCCATAGACGGGGCACGATGAAGCTGGGGTCCAGGCAGAGATCACCTATGGGCAAGCCCTGCGCCCCTTCTCAAGGCCTTCTGGTCCACTTGTACCAAAGGCATTCCACCTGCAGACGTCCTTGTGCATTCTGCCTAGGGCTACATCTCCTTTCACAGCATCAGACGAACTGGCCTCTGACTGCAGACTCCAGGCAAGCCACACCTCTGAAGCCATCTTCATCTCTACCGCTAAGAACCACTCCATCACTCTCTGAACGATAAAAGCCAACAGGAGCCTGCTAATCATTCCCCCTGATATTTATTTATTTACCTTTTAGGAATCCTGGGTACTTTAAAAAACAAAAAGAAAAAAGAAGCCTAAGGATTACTATGAATCCTCATCCAGGCATACCAAATTTGCACACTATTTTCTGAGTGATTTTTCAAGGACACTCCCAGCCAGTCCCAAGGATACAGACCAAGGGTTAAAAACACCAGCCCTATGCAATTCAGAAATGGAGAGGCAGAAGGGTTTGACAAAGGGGCAAAAGGAAGGGGGTTGGAAAAGAGGAGGCTCCCTCACCTGCACAGATCCTGCCTCTTGACCTAAGCCAAGCAGACCACCCAGCTCTTTCTGAAAGATGCTGGCTTAGTTCTGGCCAGGAGGTGGAGGTGGGAAGCTGGGGTCCAGACTCCCTCCCTCGCACTCCCACCAGAGAACAACACAAAGACCACCCAGCAGCCCCTCCCGGGCCCTACTTAAAGAACTGAGAGCAGCAAGCACGTGCAGGCTCGGGCAGCAAGATCCAAAGGTTCCTTTCTGCTTCCATACCCATATCCTCAGCTCCTGCGCAGGCTCAGCCCAGACAGAGGAGCAGACCCCCTGGAGTGACCCTGGGACCTGCCCTCTGCTTGAGAACTCAGCTGCAGACAGACTAGGCAGCCCATGCCTGGCACTGGCCTTTTTCTTTAACATCCACCAGTCCCCCACCCCCTTCACCACACAGGGTCACATCTGCTTTGGCAAACAGCCAGCCTTAAGTTACTGACTCCAGTTGTATTGATTCAAGGAGTCACTGGGGACCCCAAGCCTGGCCAACAGAAGGAAGGAGCCATCGGTCTGTCCATCCATCTATCCTTCTAGCCCTGAGTCTCACTGGTTGCCCTGTCCCAAGGAACAGTCTTCTCTCAAAGAGTCAAGATGTAGAAGACCCAATAGCAAACATTGATCAAGCTAGGAACCACAGCAGCAGCAGCTACAAACACAAACTTCCTTGTACCTGGGAGAACCGCCTCAAGCCCGTGCACAGGGCAGTCTCCAGACATCAACAGAACTCAGAAGGCACAAGCATCTTCCCATTACCCCTGCAAGGACACCTGCCTTTCACAGAGAGGGGGAGGGGACAGATAATCCTCTTTTGGCTTATGTCCAGTTTATCCTGAGCCCCCTCCCTTCCCCTTGTAGCTGTAGGTAGGTGGAGGTATTGGGCAGCTGGTGTTTCCTATTCGCTTTGCCGCCGCCCCCCCCCCCCCCCCCACACACCATGCTGAGGCAACCCTGGTCTGGTTCTAATCGGGGCTGAAGTCGACTCCCTACCCCCCCCCCCTTTTCCTTCATTTCCACGGCTTTGGAAGCCAGAGCATTCCAACTGTCTGTGTGCCAAGACCTTCCCGAGTCTGAAAGCTGCTGAAGTAACAGATCAGATTTTAGCAAGTGCTTTCCAGGCTGAGCGCCAAGCCCTCTTCTGATTCACAGAGAGTGAACGGGGACCAGGCAGGGAACAAGCCCTGGGCTGCACCACCTTGGGCAAGGACATGTGGAGCAGAGCGCAGCAGGATAGAGAGCAGTCTCTCTCTCTCTCAGTCTCAGTCTCAGTCTCAGTCTCTCCCTCTCCTCTCCTCTCCTCTCCTCTCCCACCCACAGAGTAATTTACAACTAAAGCTCTCTTGCTCTCTGGACTCAAAATCCACTCAGCTGAAAACAACCTTTTTTGTCTGCAGGCACAAGCAGGCTGTAAAGGGACAGTTGGCAGAAAAAGCCCTAGGTCTCTACCCTCCTCCAGCTGCGGTGAGGGGTTGGAGTTCCGCACATCACTTTTCGGTTCTGGGAGTTCTCCCTATAGAGGCTGACCATGGCCGCGACAGCCTGCACTGGCTCCAGCCACGCAGCAGCTCCTAGCCTTTGGCTGGACACCGCCAGGGCAGGGCGCGCGCGAAACCGCCCTTCCGCGCCCTGGGAACAGGTGCACTGGGCTTTTTGCCCAGGAGGGGTGGGGCACCGAGAGGGGGCGCGGTTCCGGGAAGGGGGGTCGTCCTGCACCTCGAGGAAGAGCGTGCAGGGGGGGGACAAAATAGGGGGGGGGCGAAGGGGCACGACCTGACTCTCAAGAGCCCACATACCTGAACCTGGAAGCACAGCAGTAGAAAGTGTAAACACCTGCGGGAGAAAGAGGGAGAGGCGGTCAGTAGGACCTGAGGGAGGGGGCGCAGATGGATAGACAGACACACAGCAGAAAGTCATGCGAGCAGACAGGCGGGCAGACAGACAGCCACACGCACGGGGACAGGCATCCAGGCAGGGGAGGACAGGCATCCAGGCAGGGTGGCCAGCCCCGGGCGGGCGCTTACAGGCAAGTGCAGGCGGAGGGCGCTGAATACATCGCGGGGCGGGGGGGAGGCGGCGGCTCCTAGCCCAGCCTGCACATGTCCGCTCCGCGCGGCCGGGACCGGGCGCCTCCGCCGCCGCCGCCGCCGCCGCCGCCGCTGCTGCTGCTCCCTCCTCGCCGGCTGCTTCTGCAGACTCTGCTGCTCCGGGGCGCTCCGCGGCGCGCCCTGCGGCATCAGCGCCCCGCGCGGCACCTCCCGAGCGCTGCGCCCTCCGAGCCGGCGCGGGGGCTGCGGGGCGACCGCGGTGCGGGAGGCGCTCGGCCGGTGCGGAGAAGCTAGTCCGAGGCGGGCGGGCGGGAGGGCCGTCTGGGCGTTCGCGGGACGCTGGCTGCCGGCTCAGTCCTGGGGCAGCATGCACGGCGGGGACTGCGGCTGGGGCGCCGCGGCCCGGGCGGGAGGCTGGCGGGACCGGAATCAGCGCTCCGAGGCTGGGGCGTGCGGCTGCAGTGCGAACGCGTCACGGCCGCTCCGTCTGGGCGCCCGCCGGCTCATGTCTCCTCCTCCGTGTCTCTCCGGCCGTGCGCATCGCCGCCTCCCACCGCTGGCGGCGGCCGGGGCGTTTTCTACGCGCGGGCGGCGAGGGGGCGGGGGGCCGGGGGCGGGCCCGGGCCCGCGCCGGCACAATGAGGATGCGGGGCCCGGGGTCTCCCCCCTCGGGGCGCGGCCGGACGGGCGCTCAGCTCGGCTGGGTGCGCCGCGCCCACATCAAAGCCGGCACTGCCTGCTCGCCTGCCTGCCGCGGCCTCTCCACTGCCTCCTCCTTCTGGCGGCTCAGGGTTGAAGGGGAGGCACTCAGACTGTCGGCGAAGGGTCTGGCGGTTCAGCAGGGCAGAACCCACGAATCTGGAGCTGATGAGAGCTGGAAACCGACGGAACTCTGCGCCACAACGCTAATATTGGCCGAATGGAGCAGGCGGGATTCCCAAAGAATCCAATTAGGTGCAGAGAGTCCTCCCTCCGTCATATTTGCTGTTCGCATTCACATTTACTAATGTTCGAAAGCAAGGGGAGAACGAGCAAGACCCACTCGGTGAGGTGCCTCAACTGAAAAGAATCGTGTTTACCCTTGTTCTGAGGCCACGCAAGATAGTGGCTTTTCCCAGACGCTCGCCGCCGCCGCCGCCGCCGCCACCACCACCACGACCACCAGAGGATGACAACCTTAAGCGAAGCCTTCTCTCCCTGACCCTGCCAGGGGAGATGGGAAGGGCTCAAGGGCGTCTCTCTCTCCCTTCCCCCGCTCTGGGACTCTAAGGTCCGTTCTAGAGATTCCAGCTGCGTTCTTTAGTAGGTGACCGGGTTTATGGAAGCACACGGCTACCACCTAGCGGTCCGAAAGTGTCTCTGTAACCCCAGCCCTTACCGGATACATGCCTGAGAGTAGCCAGGACTCTGGTCAGCGCTCACTCAGGTCCTCTTCGGTTTAGACACTAACAAGCTTGTTTTCCTGCCCTTGATCACCAACCATGAACTTTTTCTGTCCTTCCATTAACCTCAAAATGTAGATATTGTTGTCCGAGACCTGCCACATTCTGCCTAGAGCCTGGGTCAGCCAAGCTCTGCTTTGGACTGATGCTAAGACAAACAGGTCACAGTGGGCAAGAAACTAGAGAACAAGCTCAAAATGCAAAACTCAGGAATTCAGATTATTTGGTTTAGAGCCTTGTGTCAGTAGCTGTGGTTGCTATTCCCCTTTCACTGGAGCATACAGTAGAGAGGGTGCATAGTATTTGTTCCAAGCACCAGACCTCCCTGTAAGCTTTCAATTCCTTTTCAAAGTTGAGGCGAAAGAGGCAGCATTAAAAACAAATCCCGAAAACCCTTGCAAAATCGAGGGCTTTGACATACATCTTGCATGAAGCTAAATTGACTCTATGT
This sequence comes from Acomys russatus, assembly GCF_903995435.1. Taxonomy (NCBI): domain Eukaryota; kingdom Metazoa; phylum Chordata; class Mammalia; order Rodentia; family Muridae; genus Acomys; species Acomys russatus. The sequence continues at coordinate 15,798,830 of NC_067161.1, forward strand.
AGATTGTCTGGACTGCCAGGACTATTCTTGCAGTTATTAGTAACTTCCTGAATTCTGGAATGAACCAACCAATCCAGAGTGAAGTGACAAACCACAGAGACGAACTGAAAAGCCTTTGGCCTTGCTTCACAAACTGACACACCCACACATACCCTCGGAGGGGTAGGGGTTTTACTTAACTGCTGAAATGTTTCATGTATCTCCTGGCTAAGAATCATTCTTTCATATCTGCATTCTATTACTATTTTTCATTACTTTTGAATGCAATGGGTTATTGTTCCACTTCATTTATCACACGAACGCAGTCCCAGGTCCCAAAAATCCAGTGGTGTTCTGAGAGCATGAATTCAAGAATCACAGGTCCTGGTGGTGGGATTGTGGCTCACTGGAAAGACCCACAGTTTAATTCCCAACACCAGGCTACAAACGGGATAAAAGGCTTATGCTTGGACTTGGCCAGCCAGCCCACCTGGGTGTTACATTAAACCCTGTCTCAGAGCCAAAGGGGGAAGGGGCTGGAGAGATGGCTCAGCAGTTTCCTGCTTGGGTGGGTACCTGCACACACGTGCCACAGTTCTTTGAAAACTCAGTCTCTAGAAGACCTGAATGTTCTTCCTTGCCTACAAAATACAGCTAACAACTCAAGACTGCTGCACATACAATGTGACACACACTGAAGACAACCACTTTAGCTGCCAACTACTAACCTTAACTCTGTCTTTTCATATCTAATTTCATTAAGTAGAGACAAGATCGTTTACACTGAAGCATCAAAAACAGTATCTATTGACTTCAAACAAAGCCATTTAGGTCACTCCTTTCTCAATTACACCCTGAAGCGGTTTCAGATATTAATATACATATGCATCAACCTTAAATGTTCAAAATGGTACTTAAGTACTAATGTGATAACTTACTCCACTGCTGTCTGAGATCCTGTTATCATTACTTGCTGAGATAAGGTAACCAGCTTAAAAATAATTTGTTGGTGGTGGTAAGGTGTGGCAAGTGAAACCCATGTAATGGCAGGAATCTACCCAAGTTGTCTTAAGACTTGCATGTGTAGGCTCTAACACTCATATGTGCACAAATACATGCATGCACCCACACATAATTATCTTCTCACAGTGTAACTGAGTAATAATCAGTAAGTCAAGACGTGCCAAGTTTTTATTCTAACCAGCATTCTGAAAAGTAAAAAATTACGAACTGCAGATAGTCCAAAGAGCTGGCCAATATGTAGGCTGAGGCCAATGATAGGAAGGATGCAGCCAGCCATACAAAGGAATATTTCAGGTATGCGTGAGACAAATGACTAAAGTGGAAAGTTTTCCAGTGACAGGAAGGCATTACCAGGGACAGCAGCGAAGAGCAGGCCTTAATGCCTTGTGAGCAGGAGGTACCAAGTAGCCAGCATTGTTTGTTAAAGGTTTGTATTCATTTTTGTGCATCATCCAGTTCTGGATACAAACATCACTTCTTAGGTCATCTCCCCAACAGTCCCTAGGGCAAGATGCCCTCCCCTTCCAGTGGAATCCTGCTTTACAATCAACTGCTGCTACATCTGGACATTACACCATGCTTGACCACTAAAAAGCTTTAAAACTCTGGTCAAAAACCAGGAACTCCTAAATGAATTTAAAAATAGTGGAAGACTGGGGCTGGAGCAATAGTAGTACACGTAAGGATTTAGGTCGGATGGTCAGTTTGGAATAATCTAACTGCAGCACAAGTCTGTTAAGGTCTCCAGTGAAGAGTATATGGTGAATCATTCAATTGCACACCTCCCTAAGTAGAAACTGTCTACTGCATACACAATATATGTTAAACACCGCTTCCCTGGCCAACCCCAAACACTCGTACAACAGGGGGAGTGAGGTATGAGTTTAAGTTTACATTCTTATTGGGTTTCTGTGTAGCCTTGACTGCCCTGGACTCTTTGTAGACCAGGCTGGCCTCGAACTCAGATCTGCCTACCTCCAAAGTGCTGCAACCAGATCATTCTCATTTCTTACGTGAGCAAACTAAAACAAGCAACCTGAAGAACACTCCTGGAGACCATCTACGCAGATGAAACTCAAAGCAGCAAGCCTTGACGTCTATAAGGCCTCCTTAAGAAAAATCGCTGATAGCCTGCAACTTTAACCATGCATTTCTAGAATCCAGATGCCCCACCCCACCCTAAAAATGCTTTACTAGTAATTCCTTACTTCAAGTCAAATCAGGTAAGCAAACTCCTTTTCTTGTTAAGTCAACCTGTGCTTCAAACCAAGGCCACTTGACCTCTCTGTAGGCCTTGCACAGGTAGTTCATCAATAGCTTATACTGCACGAATAAGACTGTCATCTAGCTGGCTAGGAATCATGCCTAATAGCTGAGACACAGGAATCTTATTTGCCTTTTTATAAGGTATTTTCCCCCCTTCAGTTTGAGACAGGGTTTGTGTAGGTTTTGATATCTTGGATTCTCTGCAGACCAGGCTGGCCTCAAGAGATCACCTGCCTCTGCCTCTTGAATGCTGGGATTAAAGGCGTGTACCACCACACCTAGCCTTATAAGGGATACTTTTAATAAAATGGTTTTAATACCTTCACCTTGTATCACTAAATCAGCAAGAGTTGGGTGTGGTGGTGCATGCCTTTAATCAGAGCAGTCATGAGGCAGAGGCAGGCAGATCCCTTTGAGTTCTAAAATTGAGTCAAACAGAACCAAAGCTACAGAAAAGCCCTGTCTCGAAAAAAATCAAATCAGCACGCAGGTGTAGAACTCAATGTAACTGAGAAACACCAGCCATAACATGGTGGAAAGGGTATTTGGAGTTCCCTCCACTAAGTGTAATTTTAGACAAAACCAACTTCAAATTAAAATCCATTTAAAACCTCAGACCTCCTTTTTTACTAAGATTCCAAAAGGTAAATGCTAACTCCACTTCTGAAGCTATCTCAATGCTCACTCTGCATTGTGCATAGCCTCATCCCATGCAACAGCCAAGGATGCACTGAATGTCTGAGAAAGCTCTGCTCCTATAGCTTTGTTTATCATCCTGGTAACTCAAATTTGGTTTGGGATTGGGACACTTTCAGGCTTCTGAAATGCCTCAGACATACTCTAAACCTTGGTGAAATTGTGTTCTTCCCCATTAATAATCACCCTAATACAACTGACAAGTATTTAGCTATGTGGTCTTTGTATAAAAGTTAAGCATATCCTCAACATTCAAGTTTCAATTTAATCCTTATCATAATTAGCAAATAAGTTTAAAATGTCAGGATTGTATGCCTGTTGTGTACTCATATAAAATTTCCTTAATGAAGAGGTTGTAAGAAAGACCCTGCCTAGAAAAGTCTAACATAAATGGCTGTTTGTCAACAGTACCATACTCAACCACATGACTCTCTGGGCAACCCCAGAATCATAATCCCACAATGAATGATTTTATATGTTCCTTTTATATGTTTCTGAACTATTTATAAAGCTTTAACAACAAAAACAGAATTTAAGAAAAAAATCCATACAGAAAGAATATAGTCGAGACTGGGTTTTTTTTAAGTATGAGTAGTCTCCCATACAGTGCCACAGTGCTTTAATATCCACAGAGTAAGCCAGGACGAATTCACAGGAAGCCACAATGGTTATGTCCAACTTAGATAATATTATTAGTCCCTAAATATCCATGACTGACTTACATGGATGGGAATGTATTAACAGGATTAGCTAGAAGGAAAGTAGGAATACTCAACTGAGATGAGGGAAAAGCATATTTAACTTCTGACAACGTATGAAAGAAACAATAAACAAATAGAAACAGTGCTACTTTATTAAAATACTGAGTTTATTTCACATGTATTTTTGTCTCCCTACCATTTCCACATCTGACCACCACTATTACTATGTCCTATCATAACATTCCATACATACTTAAAACCAAGTAAAGGGTGGAGGTCCATCCTTGAAAACTAAACAGGCATTTAGACAACACATTCTTGGCAACTGAACCTGGACAACATCAAACACAGTAGGGAAAATTCTCACTTTGCATTATAAAAAGGACAGCCAGATATTAACTGTTACAGAAATGAAGCCGGAATATTTCAAACTGTTTAAACCATTTTCTTAAAGAGACTTCCTCCACTGCCAGAGATCTTGAATGGCCTGTTTAAAAAAAAAAAAATGTAACTTTATATAAAATTCAATAAACTTCAGTTCAATACTTTTTATTCTACTTAAGGATAGGTCAGAATGTTAACAAGGAGATTCCTATAGCTTAACCATTTGTTTTAACATTAAAAAAAAAAAGCTATCTGACCAATGTTGCCTTGGCCTATGGGGCTCAGCCCTAGTTTTATTTTTAGGTTTCAGAATGAGTAAATGTATTTAAACAGTAAATCATAGTTAAGTGTCACAAAGCAAGAACAAATCACAACCTCAAAAACCCAAAGGAATTTATATTGTAACAGTAAAACAAGCCAATACTCTTTTCTAAAAACAGTTAAAAAAACAGGATTCTCTGGTAGAACATTTACCTAGCATGCATGCGGCACGCTCTAGCATCTCAATTCTCCACAAGGGTTTTGCCTTTTACGTTAAGTACAAACAAAAACACAAAAGGCTGGATGGTATTGGTGATACACATTTTGATCACCTCAACTGCTGACCATTCTGCCTCAATCCTAATCACTGTGACTACAACCAAATTTTAAAAGGCCATACTCATTAACTGCCCCCATTTTTCCAACTTTATCAAAGGTTGTGTATAGAAAATTATACAACTGATACTGATGAAACACATTAAGACACCACTTAACTGCTCTTATATTTTACCTGTTTACCACTGTGATGAATAGAAAGTTAAATTTCATTCCACTGGGAAGACAGATCACTGGTAGTGCTTTGCCACTGCTGTGACCCAAGTGAATTCTCCTAGCATATTTTTCTAATATTTACATAAACTCTCCCATGTAAAGAGCTTTAACCCATCCAGTTGGGTTTTTCAAAATATTCCCTTTCTTCACTATGGGGAGAATATACTACTGTTCCCAAGAGAGCATGTAACAGATTTATGTTTAGAAGATTCAAAGGAGCAAAGAAAACCCACCATCTATCCCCTTAGCCAACACACTACCCAGAGTAAAACAAAGTTCAGAAACCAAGAGATAATTTACCAACTATTTAAAAGCTGGGGAAAATGCACACACAAAAAAATCTGCTTTGTTTGCCAATTAAATTCTTTCCGTGCATTTAAGTACTGTTTGTGGTTAGGGACTTTTTACAAGAGCCATGACTTAAGGGACAGAAGGAAAAAATCATAAATCACAATGAAAATTCTGGATTTGGTAATGTACATAGAAAAGTTACCTCTTGGTCGGTCATCCGGAAGCAATTCTTCACATAATTAATGAACTTGGCTTCCACTTTGGGAAGAGAGGCACCCTATTGAGGGGAAAAAAGCATTATTTAGTACAAGCATACAAATTGTTGAGACACCATTAGAGAACTCCCCAAGATTCGTATGTCATTATATGAACAATTTGTTCCTTGTCATCTTTTCTGTTTTACTAAAATACCAATGACATAGAGGCCCAAACAGACCTAATAAGCAGCAACAGTAAGACCATGGTCTTTCATTGCTGGGTGTCCAATTCCTCCAACAGCCAACTTAAACTGTAGAAGATTCTATAGGAATGCAAATACATAACTTGTATACCTGGCCTTATCTTATAAATTAGTTTTGTCACCTTCAATAAAGAAAAACTAAATATAATCCAAGTGTTTTCCAAGAACCAAGGATAGCATTATAACACTTGTCAGGAACCAACTGAAACGGTCTAAAGTTAACAGTAGCTCCCCTCGACTAACTGCAGCAGACTTCCCATTTGCTTCCAATTATGAATGTGGACAGTGAACCATAATGAACAATACCTACAAGGTGTCACAAAAATTCTTTAGTTACTATAACTGTTAATTTATCAGCATAAAAAAAGTAATTGTCCCTATAATTGTTCCTCATTTCATATAAAATATAACACCTCTTGCTAAGTTTCTTTGCATTTTTGCTTTTAGAAAGACTAAGGCTTCCAAATTCCAAAATTGAATGTTAGGTACTCAATTGCCTCCATCACCAATAAGTCACTAATTTTAAAATATTGTCACATACATCCTTATTTGTTTGGTTCATTTTAAAATTTATTGAGCAGCTAAGGATACAAAGGTATTAAAACATGGTCAAAGAGATGAGGCAGATGCACAAGCAGTAGAAAGCTGTAAAGTTCTCTGCATCACAGGAGTGAAAGGAAAATGCTATAGGAAAACAAGAGATTGCTTCCAGCGTGCAAGGGGAATGGATGGCCAATCAGGAAAGGGGATTGAGATTAAAATAGAAGACTTCAGTCTGGATTGTTGATGGTACTCAGTATGGACTATATTTGTTTCTCTCCTTTTCCTCTTTCCCCATCTTTGGGCTTAATTTACCAGGAATGTTCAATGCGCCTGCAATTAAACCAAGGAGATAGGACCATATTAAAATGGGGGGGAGGGGCATCATTTTAGCAGTGTATGCAAGGGTTTTTTTTAATTCAGTGACACCAGCAAAGTTTACAGTTTAAATAAAGTGCTGGCACTAAAGTGCTAAATTCCAATCTGTTCGTGGCTGCACAACGGAAGAAAATCTTCTGAAGCCATGTGGGGCCTACATACAGGAAAAACATGGAAAAGAAAGGCAATTTCCTTACTCCAGTTATTCCCAATAGCTAGCATGTTAGAATCACAATGGAGAAAATCTAATTCTCCAAGAAACATTTGACCCAATAATTCAATTTTCTACACAAAAAGCCAGAAATTTTAGTCCCACCCAAATGGCCAAACAAGATACCCAAATGGTCAAACAAGATAAATTTAGTATTAGATGTAAGCCTATTAGCCACATAAAATTCCAGGTCATTGACTGAAGATGCTGTGGTAGAGGGCATAGCAATTATCCAAACCACTATGAAATACTTATGTGATCCTTTTTCCACCTTAGTTATAATATCAGGCAGCCAAAAACTTGGTCTTACTTTTCCTTTTTACTTTTATTGAAACCAAATGCCCTCTGCAGGTTCTGCAGCATAATCCTAAAAGACAATGCTCTTATCTAAGAGTGCATCCTATCCTTGTACATGTTACTGGAGCAATTTATAAATGCACAAGACTGTACATATTATTGTATTATCTACTTTTTACCCAGGATGGCCAAACTATCCAATGGTAATCTTACTTACTTTTTCTATGCTTGCTTGCATTTTTGCCTTGATGTCTTCTACCGAGCTGGGTCCTTTTGGTGTTTTAGGAGTTTTTTCCTGTTTTTTGAAGGACTCTTGACCCTGGAGAAAAATTTTAGATTGTTAAAACTACTGGTTTTTTTTTTTCAAGGTAGGGTTTATCTGTGGCCTTGGCTATCCTGGACTAGCTTGTAGACCAGGCTGGCTGGCTTCAAATTCACAGCAATCCACCTGCCTCTACCTGGGATTAGAGGCATGAGTCATCAAGCCCAACTAATAGTATTGTTCTTAGTAATTACCAAGATTTCTCTCTAAAGCCTTACAATACCTTTTATGAACAGTATAGAAGTTGCTAATATGAATTGGTATGATAAAAATCAAGGGACTGGAGTTAAGAGCACTGTCTGTTCTTCCCAACAACCACATGGTGGCTCACAACACTCTAGAATGAGATCTAGTGCCCTCTTCTGACATGCAGACAGAATACTGTTTTTTTAAAATTGGAGTAAAGGATTGGAAGATTCCTAGTTTAGATTCAGGGCACTTTGCTGCCAATCTGTGTCAAGCATCTCAATACAATCAACTCCTGGCCTCTACACACATACAGACAGCTCAGAATTCAATAGTTCTAAAAATAGATTAGTGCCTGGAGCCCATCCCAGGACACACTCTTCACAAACTACACAGCACTACAGTTTATTATGTAGCCAAGGTTGCCTAAACACTTACCAAGTCTGAGGAAGACTAGCTTTCTATATAGAACTTACTACTTTTCCTTACTAGGTCAATGACTTACCTTTGATCTTGGTGTTGATGGTTTTAAGTCTTTTCCATTTTGGTTTGATTTCTGTGCATTTTTTGCTGGCGTATCTCGTATAGACTGCAAATAGAGATTGGTCTTAATCAGTATGCCTTCTCTAGAGTAGACATCAATACATATTAAACTGCCCTAAACCAAGGTAAGCAACCAAAAAATTACAGACATATAAAAATGATGGTTTCTAGCCTATCTGGCTCAGAACCAATTTTTAAATGAGATCAACTTAGCTAGTTTTCACTCCTGGCACTAAGGCATTTTCCTGTCTTTTATTACCTATTTTTGACAATTTCATAGCACGTTTTATGTACTCACTTTCTTCACTGGAACTTTTTCTTCAGTTTCCTCATCAAAATCATCATCATCATCATCACTACAAATGAAATAAGCCAAGACGCTTACTTAGAGAACTTGAATTTTAGGATCAATTTCACGAAAGAACTAAGTTATATTCATCCACTGTAGCAAAATCTTAACAGACAAGTCAACAGATCAAGAAAAAAAAAAAGCCAAGGGCAGTGGTGCATGCCTTTAATTAACCCCAGCACTCGGGAGGCATTGGGGGGTGAGGGGTGGAGTAGCACCTCTGAGCTGCTCAGGCCAGCCTGGTATAACAAGAGTCCAGGACAGCTAGGGCTCTGTAACAGAGAAACCCTGTCTCAAATCACCTCCCCCAAAAGATACAAAATTTCATGGCAGTAGATTGCCAAAAAGGCAGAGGCAGATTGAGTTCAAGGCCAAACTGGACAGCCAGGGTTAGAGAAATTCTGGGGGCAGGGGCATGTAACACGATAGCCCAATAACAAGAGCAAAGATGCCTAATTATGCAAATAATCTGGACAGACATTTCTCCCAAAACATACATAGCCAATAAACATAAGATGCTTTATTTATCTAGGAACTATAAAGCAAACATGAAGACACCACTTCACACTAAAAGATATAAACTTAAAAGCTCCTATACTGTTGACAATAACCCAATGCCCACAGCATTAGCACATCCACAAGAAAAATTGAGTATGAAAATTGAATATGGGGATCAATCTTGTCAAAAATCACTAGACATGCACAAACGAGCAGGAATCAATTATGGAAAATACTTTGAAGAGGCAAGTTTGCATGCAAAAATTCACAAGTAGCTAGCTATAAGCCTAAGAAATATGGACAATGTAATAAACAAGCCTTAAGGCTGATGAAATATTTAAAAATTCAGTAATACAAACATGTCTATACTCAAAAGCCAATGAATTTTAGGGATCTTGTTAAATGTAGCAAAAAGCTTAAACCTGTTCTGATTCTACTTGTGTCCTAATGTTTCCCCTTGAGACAATCAAAGCTCTCCTTTCTTCACCTTACAGCTCTTCATTCCAATGTGGGGGTGGAGCAGTTTGGCAGGGCTTTATTTTATTGGCTCTTCCTAAAGCCATTAGAATTAAGCTGCCAGATTGCAATTAACAGAACAATCCACCTCCAACTACTTGAGTGTTATTGAACAGCTCAGAAGATTCTGCTTCTCACTTTCACAATCTAGATCTAAGATTATTTAACGCCACATGGCACTTGATTTAAGAGGAATACTAAGTACAAAATGTTCAAGCATGCTGTTTTCAAACATTAAATATATATACCTAAGTATTCAAAATTTAACTATTCAGACCAAAGTCAACCAACAGTGGCCCTACAGTAGTTTCCACACCTAGTCTCATTAAGTTAGAGAAGTATGTAAATACCTTTTCAGTAGTAGGGGAAATTCTTGTTGGGATCTATACCATGTCAATGCCACATGTAAACACAGGGCCTTTGGTGATTTATTACTATTTGCTAGCATAAAACTGGCCTTAGAACTCACTCCATGCAGGTACTTTCTCTGTACCAGAAACAATGCCAGTTTCTATAAAACTAACCACCTTTTCTTCTATGCTTAATTATGTAATGTTAAATCAGTCATGCATTACCTAAAAATTACTCATTCTAAAAATTTCCTATGAAAGCTCTATTACTAGGAAGTATTGTTATGGGACCAGATACATTGCCATTTAGTAAATAAAGCAGCATTCACTACCCAGTTCATAACAGCATGCTATTAGTTTATAACAATCCCTCAAGGTAATCTTCTAGATCCTCCTCAAATGGCAAAATAGTAAAAATCCTTCATATAAATGGCAAGGTTTTTTGTAATAACCCATTTGTATCTGGTAATGGATTTGCCACTCTCCAACTTATTAAAACCATAGAAAGAAATATAAGGAAGTCAATCTTTACTATATTTGAGTATCTGATGCCGAATTTGAATCCATGCCTAAATTGTATACACAAACATGCCACGTGTGTAAATTACAGCCTCTTTTCAGAATGGAAAGATCACTAATTTCCTTTCATGAATTCTAGAACTTTGTCTTTTTTTTTTTTTTTTTTTTTTTTTTTTTGAGACAGGTTTTCTGTGTAGTCTTGGCTATCTTAAGACTTGCTTTATAGAGCATGCTGGTCTCTTGAACCAGATTGGCCTGCCTCTGACTGAGTGCTGGTATTACAGGCATACCCACCATGCACAGCTCTGGCAATGATTTAACTCTTCAACTGTGTCAACAGATCTCCAGACATTACTTCACTTTCACGGACATCTATGTTGACCATTATCTCACTAGTGGAAGGAACTACTAAACTTGTTTACTTCAAGGCTATTATCTGTCCCTCACTGGCCACTATCCATAAAGTTATCACCAAGTTTGATTTTCCTGGGACAGTTCTTTACCTTAGTTCTAACATGCTTTCAAATAAATATACATGAACCAAGAAGAAGATATTCAAAGGCAACAATTGTCATGGAAGACCAGTAATAGTTCCAAATTTCACATCTGCTTACTTTCACAACTTACTCATATTAAACATGTAAAATTTTATCTATCTTTAATCCTATTTTTAACACCAGCATTAGGGAGGCAGAGGCAGGGAGTTCCAGGACAGCCTAAGGGTACAGTGAAACCCTGTCTGGCAAAACCAGAAACTCCCAAGAAGCTGGGAGCGGTAGCGCACACCTTTAATTTCAGCACTTGGGAAGCAGAGGCAGACAGATCACTCTGAGTTCGAGGCCAGCCGGGTCTACAAAGCAAGTCTAGATAACAGAGAGAAACCCTGTCTCAAAAACTTAAAAACAAAAAACAAAAAAGCAGCAGCAGCAACAAAACTCCCAAGAAAAATCAATGTCCCATCATTAAGAAAAATGGAAGACTCACAGGCTAAAATTCTTTATAGGTACAAAATCTTTACTTTCACCACCACCACTGATCATTTATTTAATCATGTTTACAGAGCCCATGGGGGGAGCAGGGGGTGTAGAAATCAATCCTAAAAACCCTTTGCAGTGCGTGTTATGTTTCTAAGATCATACTACTTACTCATCATCATCCTCATCATCCTCATCATCCTCATCTTCATCCTCATCAAGTTTGACTTTTTTCTAAAAGAAATACATATATATTCATAATCCAACAGTCACTCCTTGATGATTAACCAAACCAACCACACCCCCGCAAACCCAGAAAATTATTTATAATGAAAAATCTTTACCTGGGGGACCTTGTTACCACCTCCTGGTGCAGTTCGTTTTCCAGACATACTTAAGAGTTTTACATCTTCCTCATCTTCATCCTCAGACTCTGCATCTTCCTCTACAGCTAAAAAAGAATTGGATATACTAAATTTCTTTAACTATCTCACTCTATTTACATTTGTGTTTTGACTGTGAGGATGTCAGTACATCTGGAACAGGAGTTATAATTGTGAGCTGCCATGTGGGTGCTGAATTGAACCCAGGTCCTCTGTTCCCTTAAGTGCTGAGCCATGTCTCCAGCCCTAGTTATACAAACTCTTGACAAGAACTTAAGAGTATATAGCATGTGGTATTTAAAGATTCCATTAAAGGCAGCAAATGAAGATCAGAAAATGTTCAGTGTGTTAAGAAAATCCAGACTTTTCTAGATAAACATTACTAGAGTCTCATTTCAGTATATAAAAGTAGAACTAAAACTGGCTTTATAAAGTCCAAACTGGAGGTCCAAAAAGATAGCCTAACTGATAAGGCTCTTACAAATAAATCTGATGCCCAGGACGCATCATGACAAAAATCAGACACTAAGCAGACTGTCTCGTTTGACCTGGATAAGTACACCATGGCACATGTTTAAATGTTTTAAACTGTTTAAGACACATGCTTAAATTTTTTAAAAAAGCCAGCCTATATTGGGGACTAAGCAATCAAGAAATATCACAATAAGCCAGTAAGAAAAACATACCTACTAGGTGCTGTCCACTAATGTGCACAGGTCCTGAACCACACTTCAACCTTAAGACCACAGGTGGTGTAATTTCAAAGCCCCCAAGAGAAACCTAAAAAACAATTTTCCATCATTGAACACTGTACAGTGTTTTACACCAGTTTATTTATCAATAAACTTTTTAAGAGAAGCTGTAGAGCTATGTTGGCAATAGATACTTCGTTGACACTTGTGTAACCAGAAAATACCTAGACCAACATGAAATGTTTAGGAATGTACTTACCGTTGGTTGTACAGACATTTTCAATGTTGCCAGTGTTACTTTAATTGGACTGCCTTCATAGTTCATTGCTTCTGCCTCTACGATGTGTAATTCGTCTTTTGCCCCTGCCCCTAAACTGACCTGTGAACAGAAAGATTCTTCAAGTCTCACCTGTTATGAGCACTCAAAACTTTGATTATCCTTTCACCACTACTTAAATCCTCAAGAAACAGATAAAAATATATGTTCCTAACTAATACAACCTAATAGAATAAAGTTGGCAGACTTAAAAGATTACTTCACAAGGCTATGTAAAATAACACATGGCATAGACTCCCAGTTTTTATTAACCAACATATACTATCTCTACAACAGTTAAGGAAGTGAAACCAGCTAACTCATCAGAAAGCACTAAATGGCTGAAATTGTTTTAAATGCTAAGTATCTTCAAAGTTATGTACCGTTCTTAACGACAACTGGTGCTCATTTTCATCATTATCCACTTTAAAGTGATAATCTTTGTCAGCCTTTAGTTCACAACCTGTGAAAGAAAAAGAATGCAAAACTAGCAAGGAGACATTTAACACCAAAACCCAAAACTACTCGGTTCTCTTCATGGAATCAACCCAATACACATAAATGAATCCCATAAAAATTCTAATTATTCATTATCAACTACAATGGGGGCACCATTGCCCTTTACACAGCAGACTCTTGACTTAAAACTGGAACCGAACCCAGTGGCTGAAGCTGAACCCAATAGTTTTGAAGGTTAGTAGGGCAAATTAGAATTCTCACACACCAGTAGGTGTACATGTATACAAGTATTCATCTTCTTTTAAGTAGTGAGGGGAAATTGAAATTACCAAAATTTCAAAGTATTTATTTAATGTGGTTCACCTAACAGTTATTGGCAGTCCACTGCTCATTTAACCTCAGCATAGTTAATAAGCTGAAAACCAAAAATTAACACCTGAGTCTGTGGTAGCAAAGTTTATGTGAGATCCCAAATACTTTGGTGCCAAAGTGAACCCTCGTGATCTGCTCAACAGATACTCACTCCCCTTTCCCCCCTTGCAAAGAAAAAACTACTTCTAGAGACAAAAGTCACATCGACCATCATTTTGGCCACCTGCAACGTGAGGCTGACTCCACCTACCAGAAGCCAACCTGAGTTCTAAATTCACGGTGGGTTTTGAAAAATCTGAACAAAGACCTTACAAACCCGGAGCCCACCAGCCACCTGAATAAGCATTTCCAGCCCAGCAATCCTAAACCACAGGACCCCAAAGGCTCAGGGTTGACAAGACATCAACCAGTAGAGCCCGGATGTAGAGCCCACACCCCCCTCCCTAACCCCCAACCACGTGGCAGCCACGTGCTCTCAGAGGTTGCGGGCCCCCCTCCGTCTCAGGGGGCCTGTTCGGTCGAGCCCACGGTAATGGCCGAACCCCTCAGATGCTCTCCTAGTGCGGGAGCCGCGGCCCATATGATTGTCTGCTGCGGACTTTACATATATACCTCTCAAAATAGGGCGATGGGGGGAGGCCTCGCTGCAAAGGCCTCATTCTGCAGGGCGATCCACCTGGGGACCAACTGGGGAAAAAAAAACCAGCTGCCCGGGAACAAGATCCTGCACACTTTCTTGCGCCGGAGGAGCCAGTGTCTATATGGTCGGAGACCCAGCTCGCCATGCGTGCAAGGTCGCACCCTCGGCCGACTGCTACTCCAACGCCCGAGGCTCGAGACTGGGCCTCTCCCGCCCCAAGTAGGGCGGCACTCCAGCCTCCGGGCCGCAGATTCTTCCTCCCAGCTTCCGATACCCTGGCGGGTCCTCCCAATCCTCCGACCTCCACCGACGCAGCGTACACAAGCCAGGCCGCGGCTGGACTACCCCCCCCCAACCACCAGGCCCTGCCCAAGCCCTCCCAGGCAGTTACCGAAAAGGTAGTTCTGAGGCCTAAGAGGGCTCATGTCCATGTCCATTGAGTCTTCCATGAGGCGGAGGCGAGCACTTCGGTGTGAGTGAAGTCGGACGGAGAAAACTACCGACTGCTCCTTAGGGCAGACACGCAGGACGGAATCACGCCAAGGAAAGGACGCGGGCTCGCCGCATGTATATATGGCCGCAGGAGATCTCGCGAGATCTCGTCTGATCCCGCCTCCGTTAGCATCCTCTGGATCCACCCCCACTTCCCGCACCGTCGCGTTCTTGCGCAAGCGCTCTTCAACCCTACGGGCTCCTACCTCGCCTCCACCTCCTCCAGGTACTTGGCGGGCTCTGACTACGCACGCGCGTCCGTCCCGGCTCCGCCCCTCCACCCTGGTCGGCGGAACGCAGGCGCGCTCTTTCTCTTTGTAATGGAGCTCTGCGTCTCCAATGGTTCCACGTTTGCTTGCCTTCTGCTCGTGGGCCCTGTGTCGAGAGGCTGCGCAGCCCACCCTAAAAGATGGCGGCCGTGGGCAGGGATTCAGAGAACAGCCTCCTTCACAAGCAGGCATAATCACCTCATTTATTTAACTTGCTCAAAAGCCTGGAATTTTTCCCATATAGCTTCAAGAGCCAAAGGTAGAGCGGATGGGTTATTAAGTAAAATAATAGGCTACTTGCCACCTGGCCATGCTTTTATTCCTCTTTTCTGAGGCAGCCTCTCCAAAGTCGAAATTAATCAGCTTTACGTCATTTGGGGGCCAGAGCGGGACCGAGTCATTCACCTACAAAGAGCATCTTTCTATAGGTTTAGAGAGTGTGCAGAATTAAGAAAACGCAGGCCATCTTTATCATTACAAATGAGGACGTATGGCTTGTAAGAAATACTTGAGCCTTCATAGGAATCTTTGGCTGGGAATGAGCATTTTAAACTGCATCCCACAGCATTGTGTGCTTTCTGAGACCAGTCCTAATTGGTTCGTACCTCCTCCCTGCAACCCGCCCCTCCCCCAGGGTTTCTCAATGTAGCCTTGGTTGGCCTGTTTATCAAGCTGTCCTTGAACTCAGAGATCTACCTGCCTCTGTCTCCCTAGTTGCTGGAGTTATGGGCGTACACCACCACCGCCCGGCCCCCCTAATCTATTTTTATCTCAACATAGCTAACAAATTCAAGGATTATTGGGAGGAATATAAACAATGGTATGAATTCTCCTAGACTCTCTTTACTCCAGAGACTGGTCCAATTGGGAAGACAATTGGATAATGCATGTGAGCCCATTAGTAACCAAATCCTAAATTTGGAAAAATAAATCAGTGAATGGGACATTTTCACTTTACAACTACCAGTGAAAAATCCTGAAATTCATGAAGAATTGTCTGTGTAAATAAACCAAGATGGACTCAGAAAAAGAAAAGAAAACCGCATGTAAACAGTTTGACCATTCAAAATGAGACTAGGTGCAGGAAGAAATGTGGCTATTCCTTGAGCCTGTGCAGTTCAAACTGGGAACTGCTTCATTGCTTTTCAGTTTTGGATCTTATTTAAGGTTTAATCCCAGCAGAGGCAAAGGAAGGTAGATCTCTGAGTTCAAGGCCACTGGTCTTCAGAGCAAGTTCCAAAGCACGCAGAGCTACACGAATGAACCCTGTCTCAAAAACCACAAATAAATAAATGAATAAATACAGAGACTAAACCATTTAGGAGCCATCACTAATGTAAACTCATTTGTTGTAGCACATCAGGCACCTTGTTTAAATATAAACTCATGGAGTTGAAAGATTAGGAGTTACAAGCTGGGCATGGTGGCACACGCTTTGATGCCAGCACTGAGGAGACAGAGGCAGACAGATTACTGTGAGTTCGAGGCCAGCCTGGTCTACAAAGCAAGTCTAGGACAGGCAAGGCTTCGCAGAGAAATCCTGGGGGCAGGGAGGGGGTAGGAGGGGGAAGAAGAAGAAGAAGAAGAAGAAAGATTAAGGAGTTACACAGACTCCCTGTTCTGCTGCTGAGGACAGATAGGGCGAGGGGCCAAGGCTGGATAGTAAAAGTGACAAGTCTCCAAGATAGTCAGCTCCTTCCTCAACCTCTGCATCTGAGATAAAAGATGTCCTGCTCAACAAGTTTAAGACCTGCTCAGGACTTGTCACAGTTCTGGGCCAATCAACCATCCTGTCTTCAAACTGACCAACCCTAAATTAAGAGAGAAAAACATGTCTAATAGTTTAATAAAAATAAACCAGCTGTAGCTGGGCGTGGTGGCACATGCCTTTAATCCCAGCATTCGGGAGGCAGAGGCAGGCGGATCGCTGTGAGTTCAAGGCCAGCATGGTCTACAAAGTGAGTCCGGGATGGTCAAGGCTACACAGAGAAACCCTGTCTCGAAAAACCAAAATCAAAACCAAAAAAAAAAAGAAAGACAGCTGTCAGGAGCTGGAGAGATGGCTCAGAGGTTAAGAGCATGGACTGCTCTTCTGGAGGACCAGGGTTCAAGTCCCAGTACCCACGTGGCAGCTCACAACTGTTTGTAATTCCAGTTCTAGGTAATATGACATCTTCACACAGACATACATGCAGGCAAAACATCAATGTACATAAAATAAAAATAAACTAAACAAATCCAGCCATCAAGAAGAGGCTGGAGTTTCTGGCTTTGCAAAGGGCCTTATCTCTGTGTGTGCTTCCTCACCCCAATGCCGCCCTTTGACTGTCTGTGGTGCCTGAGATTTCTCTGCTGTACCTGTTGCACTTGAGACTTTTCTTGCCTTTAATTCTTTAACTAGCAGAGAAAATTAACATAATCAAAGATTTGTTTTGGTTTAATTTGGTTTTTCTCCATGTAGCCTTGGCTGTCCTGTGTTTACTTTGTAGACCAGGCTGGCCTTGAACTCACAGAGATCCACCTGCCTCTGCCTCTAAAGTGCTAGGATTAAAAATGTACATCCCACTCCCACCTGGCTTTATTTTGATTTTATTTTCATGGTCCAGAGGCTTATTTGTTTTACATGTCTAGAAAAAGCAGCTCAGGCCAGGCATGGTGGCGCACGCCTTTAATCCCAGCACTTTGAGGCAGAGGAGGTGGATCTTTGTGAGTTCAAGGCCAACCTGGTCTACAAAGTGAGTCCAGGACAGTCAAGGCTACACAAAGAAACCGTGTCTCCAAAAAAAAAAAAAAAAAAAAAAAAAAAAAAAAAACCAAAGTGAGTCCAGGACAGCCAGGGCTACACAGAGAAACCCTGGAGGGTTGGGGGGGCAGGGGAGGGAGAATTCCAGGATTTTCCCTCCTGTGTGTTTTTTTCTTGCTTCTTTATGCCCATGATGCCAGGCTGAGGTGGCCAGTACGGTGAAGACAGGATGGGAGCAGACTGTTCTGTCATTTTTCTAGGTCCCTGAGTTGCACATCAAATCTAGTGCTGATCGCTCCACACTTGTTCAGCCCACCTGTGAGGTTCACAAGGATTTCCCCAGCTCTGAGGTCATCAGTGATCTCAAATCACCAAAGTAGCCATGCTTCCTGATCACAGTTAGGAAACCCAACGATGACTGTGGAGCACGGTCTGATAAGGACCTGGCGTTTGCCTCCCTTCTCAGCATTGTTGATGCTCTTGAGAGCATCTGCCAGGACATTCATATCACCATAGTAATGGCACAGAAAGAACTTTGTTTTGGTTTTTTTAAGTGTTTTTAAAAACTGTTTTTAGGGGTTGGAGAGATGGCTCAGAAGTTAGCACTGGCTGCTCTTCCAAAGGTCCTGAGTTCAATTCCCAGCAACCACGTGGCGGCTCACAACCATCTGTAATAAAATCTAGTGCCCTCCCTCTTCTGGCATGCAGGTGTTAGATGCAGGCAGAACATTGTATACATAATAAATAAATCTTTAAAAAAAAAAAACATTTTAGCACTAGAGAGATGACTTAGTGGTTAAGAGCACTGCCTGTTCTTCCAAAGGACCCGGGTTCAATTCCCAGGGCCCACATGGCAGCTCACAACTGCCTGTAACTCCAAGGTCTGACACCCTCACACCAATGCACATAAATTAAAATTAAATAAAATACTTAAAAAAAAAAAAAAACAACATTTTAGCCCAGTGCAGTGGCACATGCTTTTAATCCCAGCACTTTGGAAGCAGAGTCAGGCAGATCTCTGAGTTCAAGGTTTTCCTGGTCTACAAAGTGAGTCCAGGATGACCAAGGCTGCACGGAGAAATCATGTCTTGAAAAAGAAAAAAACAAAACAAAACAAAAACTGAAACAAAATAAGCACACCCCCCATAAAAATAGAATCCTATTGTCAATGGCCACTTTCAGCAGTTTTCATGATACACACATCACATGCTATTTAATATACACATGCTTCCGCTGGCAGACTTGGGTATCGGCAGGGGAGAATCCTGGAGCTAGGTGATTTTTTTGTGGTCACTATGGGAGAACTATACAACTGTATTTTACTATACCACATGACTACAGAAAAATGAGAAGAAAGGACCAGATTCACATTGATTAGGCCATTCCATGCTGTATGCATAATCTCAAGCATGCATCATCACGCCTGGCTCCAGGTGGATCTCTTGAGTTGAGGACAGCCTAGCCTACCTAGTGAGTTCCAGCAGCGCTCCATCTCAAACAGCCACCAACAAAAAATTAACCCTGAGAACAGAGCCCACATGTGTTGTGTATAACCATTTCTGCTACTAGGCCAAGAGCACTGTGATTGTGGTCCCAGCGGTGCACGACGGGAATCCAGCACCCAGGAGAGGTGGGTGCCAAAGCAGGAGGACATCAGGATCTCCATGAATTCCGGGCTAGCCTGGGCTGAACAATGAGGTTTTTCTCACCACCAAACTGTTACTGTGCACTTAGCATGATATACACACCTGCTAGGACAGCACTTGGACACCTGAGGCAGAAGGATGGCAAGTCTGAGGTCAGGCTGCACTCTACACAGAATTCTGGCCAGTCTGGGGTACGTATCAAGACTTTATGAACAACAAATAATCCTCGTATCCATCAGCACTGTTCTGTCCTGAATGGTCAGTTTCCTGACGGCGTCTGTCTAATCATGTTCATTCTGGAACTCTTTCTGCTGGCTGTATTATAGATGGTAATGAATTCACTATTTAGACTTTATTTCATATTTTAAAATGCACAAGTTTTGCTGTGCAATTCACTGATTATCGCAGCACCTTAGTGGATAAAAATATCAAAGAATTAAGTGATGAAACAAAGAGCCAGGGAGTTGACTTAGTGCAGCGCTTGCTTCTGAAGCACAGAGGCCTGAATGTGGTTCTCAGAACCCGCATAAAATAAGCTGCTGTGGTGGCACGCGCTACATGCGCTTGTGAGCCCAGGGTCAGAAAGCAGAGATGGGCAGACTGCTGGGCTCCATGACGAGCGCCTGCTTGCTAAGTTGCTGGCTGACTAGTGAGAGACCCTGACTCAAAAGTCAGCAAGCATCACAGAAGGAACAGCATCTGAGGTTGGACTATGGTTTCCACATGTACACATATGCAGAACACAAATGAACAGAGAGAAGGAGAGAGCAGTTTTACCTGGACAGCAATAGAGCGATAGGTTGCAGAGATAGAACTCAGGAGAAGACTGAATGAGCCAGAGAATGAGAAGGAGCCAGAAGATTAGAACAGATTGCTGGAGGCCAAACAGAGCAATTCAGTGGCTGAGAGAAAAGCCAGATTGGGTGAGTAGTTTAAGCCAGAATGGCTGAGTTGAACCTGCCAGCCCAGACACACTAAGAACAAGAAAGAGTAAGCTTATTAAGCAGTAAGTCTCAGAGGGTGAAAACCATCTAGGCTTAGGTTAGATTGTACGGAGGCTAGAAGCTGCCAGGACTAGGCCTAGGTTAGCAAACAATGAGACAGGAGAATAATAGTTCCTTTTACAGTGTGTTACAGCGTGTCCTACAGTATACCCCCTTTATTTTTCATTTATTTTGGTTTTTCAAGACAGGGTTTGTCTGTGTAATAGCCCTGGCTATCCTGGACTCACTTTGTAGACCAGGCTGGCCTAGAACTCACAGAGATCTGCCTGCCTCTGCCTCCCAAGTGCTGGAATTAAAGGTGTGCGCCACCGTGCCCAGCTTCACATATCTTTTCCTAACTAAAAGATCAAAACAAAACCAACAACAACAAAAACTCTCTTTAAAAACAAAACAAAGGGGCTGGAGAGATGGCTCAGCAGTTAAGAGCACTGGTTGCTCTTCCAGAGGTCCTGAGTTCAATTCCCAGAAACCACATGGTTGCTCATGGCTGTCTGTAATGAAGTCTGTTGGCCCTATTCTGGTGTGCAGACATAACTCTGTATATGTAATAAATAAATAAATCTTTAACAAAACAAAACAAAATGAAACAAGGCAGGCCATGGTGGTTAATGCCTTCAAACCCAACACTCCTGATGCAGAGGCTGACAGATCTCTGTGAGTTCGAGGCCAGCCTGCCTGGTCTACAAAGCAAGTCTAGGACAGCCAAAGATACACAGAGAAATCCTGTCTGAAAAACAAAACAAACAAACAAAACCCCCCAAAAAACAAAACAACAACAACAAATCAAGACAAAACAAACTCCCTTCTTTCTTTATTGGTTTTCAAGACAGAGTTTTTCTGTATATCCTTGGCTATCCTAGACTTGATTTCTAGGCCAGGCTGGCCTATGAACTCAGAGATCCACCTGCCTCTGCATCCTGAGTGCTGGGATTAAAGGCGTGCGCCACCACAGCCAGCTGCAATGTGTTCTTCTTATCCTCCTTCGTGGCTGTTGAGTGAGTATCCCTACATAACACAATCCTCCTGCCTCCGCCTCTAGAGTGCTGGGATTAGACATGGTTTCCCCAGTGGACTGTAAGATCTTTCTTACCTAGACTAATGTGGTCGATGGCCTATAGCCTCAGTACTTGAGAAAATGGAGGAAGAAGGATCAGAGCTCAGGATCAGCCTGGGCTACAGAAGAAGTGGGAGTGGGGGCAGGGGAAGAGAAGAGGGAGGAAGGAGGAGAACTTCTCCTTACCCTCACTTTAAGCACTTCAGTGCACTTCCCTTCCTGTTTCTTTTTTTCTTTTCTTTTTCTTTTTTTTTTTTTTCGAGACAGGGTTTCTCTGTGTAGCCTTGGCCATCCTGGACTCACTTTGTAGAGCAGGCTGGCCTCGAACTCACAGTGATCCGCCTGCCTCTGCCTCCCGAGTGCTGGGAATAAAGGCGTGCGCCACTACGCCCGTCCCCTTCCTGTTTCTTTTGTCTCAGAAGTCTCTGAGTTTTCCTGGAGATTGGATACTCAGTTTCATCAAATTTAGAACACTTAGCTATTGTTATCTGAAATATGTTTCTATACTCTCTTTGTCTTCTTTCATAAGATTTTTTTTTTTTTTTTAAGAGATAGGACTAGAGCCTGGCATGGTGACACATGCTTTTAATCCCTGAGTTCAAGGCCGGCCTGGTCCACAGAATGAGTTTCAGGGTAACTAGTGGTACACAGAGAAGCCCTGTCTCAAAAAGAGAGAGGGGGGGACTTGAGCTGGGGTTGTAGTTCAAAGGTAAAGCATTTACTTAGCACCTGTGAGGTCGTGGGTCAATCTCCTGTACCACGAAAAAAGAGAAAGAGAGAGATTGATTATCGGGTGCTAGATTATTAGTTCTTTTTATTTTTTATTTTTATTTATTTGTTTTATGTATAAGTGCTCTATCAGCATGTACACCTGCAGGCCAGAAGAGGACAGTAGAGGAGATAGATGGTTGTGAGCCACCATGTGGTTGCTAGGAATTGAACTCAGGACCTCTGGAAGAGCAGCCAGTGCTCTTAACCGCTGAGCCATCTCTCCTAGATTATTAGTTCTTAATGGTTTTATGTTTCAAAGCTTGTTCATAAGGTTTTCTAAATTTTGTTTTGTTTTTTAATGTATGTTCTATGGGTGTGGGTATCGTGGAGGCATTTAAGTCTGCACACCATGTGAATGAAGTTCCTGTGATGACCAAAAGAGGACACTATAGCCCTTGGGACTGAGGTACAGACGACTGTGAGCTGCCGTGTGGGTGTGGGTGCTGGGAACTGAAGCCTGGTCCTCAGCAAGAGCTAAGCCATCTCTCCATCTCCTGCTATTAGAGCTATTGTTGTTGTTGTTTGGTTTTTCAAAACAGGGTTTCTCTGTGTAGCCTTGGCTGTCCTGGACTTGCTTTGTACACCAGGCTGGCCTCAAACTCACAGAAATCTGCCTGCCTCTGCCTCCTGAGTTCTGGGATTACAGGTATGGCCACCACCGCCTGGTTTAGGTTTAGTTCTAACACATAAGTAAGCTGCTTTGAAGGTAGATTTAACACAGCCAGTGATCTGGAGACAATTCCATGTGGTACCATTGACCCCTTCCAAGCCCTCGCACTGTGTGGGATGAGGTGTCTCCATTCTGACTGTGGGATTACCAGCTCTTCCCAGTCCTGAGTGAGCTGCGGGGATGACTCTTTGGCTTCTTTCCCTAGCCTCATGTGTGCTCCAAGTTTGCTTCCTGGTCTACCCAGGCATGAGCAAACTGCCTCCCTCCAGTGGACTCCCAGGCAAAGCACATGGCTGCTATTTTGAGCTACTAACTTACCATGGCTGGTTAGCAACACAGAACTGGTACATCTGCCTGTTATCCCAAGAGGCCATGCAAAGGGATATGCTCTCAGGAACAGACTCTGAGCACCATGATGGGTGTTGGTTCATTTCACCTACAAAAAGGGAGTGTTTCATGGTTGGTAACTTACTGACCCCTGGGCTGGGCCTTGGAACACACAGGACTTGAAAGTAGGTGCCAAGGCTGGGGGTGGGGGTGTGGGAGCACTTGGGAGGCAGAAGCAGGGGGATCTCTGTGAGGAGTTCCAGGCCAGCCTGGTCTACAAAGTGAATCAAAGACAGTCAGGGCTACACAGTGAAAATCTGTCTCAAAAAACAAAAAAGAAAAGAAAATATGAAATATAAGATATGCACCACAATGCTGGGCAGTGGTGGCGCACGCCTTTAATCTTAGCACTCTGGGAGGCTGAGGCAGGTGGATCACTGTGAGTTCGAGGCCAGACTGGTGTACAGAGTGAGTCTAGGACAACCAAGAATACACAGAGAAACCCTCCCCCCACCCAAAAAAAAACCCTGCCATAATAATAATTATAGGCCTGATGACATACATTACTAGGCTGTACTGGTAAAATATCAATAACAAAACCCTGTCTCGAAAAGCAAAAAAAAAAAAAAAAAAAAGGTATGCACCACACATAGCAAATATGATATGGAGAAGTTTATTATGGGGTGGTAGAGAGAGAGGGGGAGAAGAAGAGGAGAGAGGGGTAAGAGAGGAACAGAGGGGGCTGGAGAGATGGCTCAGCAGTTAAGAGCACTGACTGCTCTTCCAGAGGTCAGGAGTTCAATTCCCAGCAGCTACATGGTGGCTCATAGCCACCTACAATGTGATCTGATGCCTGCTTCTGGCCTGTAGGTGTACATATAATAAAATTTTTTTTCCTTTTTTCTTTCTTTTTTTTTAAAATTAATTTATTCTTGTTACATCTCAATGTTTATCCCATCCCTTGTATCCTCCCATTCCTCCCTCCCCCACATTTTTTTTTTTTTAAGAGAGAGGAACAGAGAAAGAAGAGAGCAGGAGAGAGGTAAGAGAACAGGTGCCAAGGAACTCTGGGTAATGAGTCCGTAACACACCCCTCTGAATAGATGAAGAATGTGAAAGCCCTTGCATTCTGTGTGACCACTTACCAAAGAGAAGCATCAGCCGAGAGGAAGCTTAATCATTACACGGGCAAGATGGCCTCCTCTGACATCCCCAGTCAGCCCCTTTCCCCAGTGACTTCCACCCTTGCTTCTAAAATTCTTGGTGGGGGGGGGGCAGGGGTGCGGGGGAGGGGCGGGAAGAGTATAGTGTCAAAAATGGAAAATTTGCAAAAGCGTAGCAATATGGACTCACACAGGCCAGCCCAAAGATCAGCCACAGGTCTCCTCAGGGGAACCAACCCGCCCAGAGGTGACTGATTGTCTTCAGTGAGTCACTTCCACATCAGAAGGGATGGCACACTAGGTGACTAGAGCTGCCCTCCTTGCCTACTGTGGTGCCTCCCAAACTCTCCCTCCCTAGTACCGCTTCTGCCTTTACAGCAGGTAGGCTCCTGCTAAGGAATTCACTAGTCACAGCATGTGCCCTCACAGAACTTGAAATGGCCTCCCGAAGACTCATTTGCATCTCTAGGCAGACGCTAGTGTCCTATGGGGCTACAGCAACACCCTCCAGGGTGAAGTATTTGCACCAGAGCAATGGCTGGTGTGCAACCAGGATTCCCACCCTCCGATCCTTGGGCCCTACTGGTCCGGAGCTCTTGGATCCCAAGACAGGAGCGATTCCATGGAGATTCACAGCAGCAGTCCAAGAGAAAA
Source organism: Acomys russatus (assembly GCF_903995435.1). NCBI lineage: Eukaryota > Metazoa > Chordata > Mammalia > Rodentia > Muridae > Acomys > Acomys russatus. Next base: position 15,823,781 of record NC_067161.1, read on the forward strand.
CAGGAAGCAAAGAGCGGCTCTTCTTGCTTTCACTGTGCCTATTGCATTCTTCAGTCTTCCTGAATCCTGGTTGGCATACTGATACGGCCGCTGACCGCTTCCTCCTGTCCTTTTCTCAGGCGCCATGGGATTGTCCGTGGTGATTGTCTATCAGAGGGCAAGCTGGTACACAGTGGGTGTAGGACTGTGTCTCGGGCACAGGAGAGATGGCTCAGAGGTTAAGAGCACTGGCTGCTCTTCCAGAGGTCCTGAGTTCAATTCCTGAAACCATATGGTGGCTCACAACCATCTATGATGAGATCTGGTGCCTTCTTCTGGTGTGCAGGCACGCATGCAGGCCTTTAATCCCAGCACTCAGGATGCAGAGGTAGGTGGATCTCTGTGAGTTTGAGGCCAGGCTTGTGTACAAAGTGAATTCCAGGACAGCCAGGGCTGTTATACAGAGAAACCCTGTCACAAAAACCAACGGGGGGTGGGGGGTGGGCCAGGGAAAAACAAACAAACAAAACCAGAAAACAAAAAAAGACTGTGTCTGGTAGGCAGCCGTTCTCTGTGACTGTAACTTACTTCTTCTATGTCCTGTGTCCAGGGTCTCTCTGTGTAGCCCTGACTGTCCTGGACTCATTTTGTAGACCAGGCCAACCTCGAACTCACAGAGATCTGCCTGCCTCTGCCTCCAGAGTGCTGGGATTAAAGGCGTGTGCCACCAAGCCCGGCTTCTTTTTCTTTCTTTTTTTTTTTTTTTTAAAGATTTATTTATTATTTATACAGTATTCTGTCCTCAAGGGTGTCTGCACACCAGAAGAGGGCACCAGATCTCACTATAAATGGTTGTGAGTCACCATGTGGTTGCTGGGAATTGAACTCAGGACCTTTGGAAGAACAGATAGTGCTCTTACAGACAGTGCTCTTAACCTCTGAGCCATCAACAAGTTTCTTTTGTGGAAATGTTGCCTTTATTTGGAGGGTAAATGCAGTTAACTGATATGGAATGAAACGAGAGGTGGTTCTGTTGTTTTCTTTTTTAAAATGATTTATTTATTTATTATTTATACACTGATCTACATGTACATCTTCAGGCCAGCAGAGGGCATCAGGTTACATTATAGCTGGTCATAAGTCACCATGTGGTTGCTGGGAATTGAACTCAGGACCTCTGGAAGAGAAGCCAGTGCTCTTAACCTCTGAGCCATCTCTCCAGCCCCCAGTTCTGTTATTTTCTAAACTGGCTAAACTGAAACTCTGTTATCTAGAATTCCATCCCTTAGTTCCTTCTCAACGATGTTACTTGGGGAAGCGGGTCAAATCTCAGAAGCAGACAACAAAGAACAGGAACAAACAGAGCCGGAACACATCACTCACGGTGCTGGAGCCGTAGCTGATTGCTGCATGCTCTACAGGGCAAGAAAAGGAGAAACTGGGCCTGACACGAATCTTTGAAACCGTGGCGCCCACCCCATCCCCCGCTTCCCGCTTCCTCGCCCCCCCTGCCCCGCCTCCCTCCTCGTGAGACACTCCTTCCAACGAGGGTACGGCTCCTAATTCTTCTAATACAGCCTGATAGCGCCACTTCCTGGTGACTAAATATTCAAATATATGAGCCTATGGTGGCTTTTCAAACCACCACGTTCTATTCCCTGGTCTCCGTAGGCTGTATCATAGTGCATTCGGTCCAATTTTAAAAGTCCCCATTGTCAAGCCTTTAATCCCAGCACTCGGGAGGCAGAGGGAGGCAGATCGCTGAGTTGAAGGCCAGCCTGGTCTACAAAGTGAGCCTAGGACAGCCAAGACTACACAGAGAAACCATGTCTCAAAAAACAAAAAACAAAAACAAAAACAAAAAAACCAAACCATAGTCTTTCACAGTCTCAACACTGTTTAGAAGTCCAGAGTTCAAAGTCTCTTTTGAGACTTGTGGCAATCTTAGCTGTAACCCCTGTAAAATCAAAATCAGAAAGAGCGGATCATAGACTTCCAACATACAAAGGCACAGGCTGTACACTGTCAAATGCACAGGCTGTACACTGTCAAAGGCACAGGCTGTACATTGTCATTCCAAAAGTGGGCAATGGGAGCACAGTGAAAAAAACTGAACCAAAGCTAGGCCTAAAACCAGCTGGGGAAACTCAAGCTCCATGTCTGATGTAAAACACTCTTCAGACTTCCAACTCCTTTCAGCTTTGCTGACTGCAAAACACTTCTCCATCTTGGGCTGGCCCCACTCGCTGTCTGCAGCTCTGAGCGCACAACACTGCCATCTCCAGCATCCTGTGGTTTCCAGCACTTCAGAGTCCAGGCATAAGGGAGATCCCACAATCCTTTTCTGTTATCCTTGGTTTGGTTTGGTTTGTTTGTTTTTGAGACAGGGTTTTGTCTGTGGAACAGCCAACCCTGGCTGTCTTAGAACTCGCTTTGTAGAACAGGCTGGCCTCGAACTCCCAGAGATCAAACTGCCTTCTGCCTCCCGAGTGCTTCAATAGTTACCACTCCTACTTTGTACCCTTGACTCTATGGCCAGAACCAAGTGGAAGCTGCCCAGTTCTGCTTCGTGAAGGGGCTGGAACTCGGCCCCTCCCTTCGGTTACATTTGCACTAGCTTTCTGTTGTTGGTGCCTCTCTGCACCGCTCAAGCTTTTCTTTAGTTCCTGTTCACAAGTTATAAGTGTAGCTGGACTGGGTCCCTCTGTTCCATTCAGCTTTGGGCTTTTCTTTACACTTTTTATCTCCTTGAGCTCTGGTGTTCTTTTCTCCTAAAACTGTCTGTTTTGTATTTCTCTTTGTCCAACTTGCTCCTTTTCATTACAAATCTGCACAAGAACGATTACTAATAGCCATACAACAGTCAGTACGAGGCTGTTTGGAATCTGCCAATTCCATTAATCCAAAAAATCTTCAATTTAGCCTCAGGCAGATTTTCAGGACGAAAGCAAAAAGCAGCCATATTCTTTGCCAAAGAGTCTCTCTCTCTCTCCCTCTCTCTCTCTCTCTCTCTCTCTCTCTCTCTCTCTCTCTCTCACACACACACACACACACACACAAGCACAAGCACGCATTCATGTACACACACTACACACTACATGTGCACACACATTTATACATGTAATTAAAAATTAAAATAAATCATGTTTATTTTTCTGTGTGACTGGGTGTTTTGCCTGAACACCTTGTGTGCAAACAGTGCCCACAGAATGCAGGAGGTTTGTATCCTGAGTGCCCCCGCCTCCCGAGCCTGTTCAGTGTTTTAATTGTACATGTGTTGTCTAAATGGGTGTCACTTATATTTTAAGTCTGTGTATCTATTTTCACCGACAGAACCAAGATAATTTAGAAAATTATTTATGCCATTTTTTTTCTTTTAATTTTTGGTTCTTTGAGACACAGTTTCTCTGTGTGGCCCCTAGCTGTCCTGGAATTCATTCTGTAGACCAGGCTGGCCTCGAACTCAGTGGTCACTTGCCTCTGCCTCCCAAGTGCCTCTGCCACCACACCTTTAATGGCTTGTGTAGGCCATTTTTTTTTTAATTAGCATGGGGTTTTTATTGTTGTTATTTGGTTGGTTTGGTTTGGTTGTTGTTTGTTTGTTTGTTTTTCTGAGACAATGTTTCTCTGTATAGCTTTGGCTGTCCTAGACTCACTTTGTAGACCAGACTGGCCTTGAACTCACAGAGATCCGCCAGTACAGACTGGTCCTAGCTCCTGCCCATAGGCACTGCTACCCACTGGAGAGAAAGTGCTAGCACTCTCTCTTTTTCATCAGCGCGATTCATTTTCTGTAATAAATACATCCTGTCTTCTCTTCCTGCTTTTCAGTGCTTCATACCGATTTGGGAACAGTCTTCTCCATGTCACAAGAAAGAGAAAAATTAACAAGTGAGTTGTAATCTGAATAAATTAATTAAATACAAAAATGAAATAAAGAAAGAAAAAGAAAAAAATCACTGCTCTGAGGTGTGGGCTGAACAATTGGATGAAGATGATGCCTCTTAGAGATGAGACAACCAGGAGGTAGGTCCTGCCTGGGCTGGGAATGGTGTAGTGGTCAGATCTGGAAGCCTTAAATGTAAAAGTTACATGTTGGATGCAGGGAGCTGGAAGGGAGGATAGAAAGTCCTGGGGGCTCAGTCCGGAACCCTTCAATTTGGCTTCGATTTGGGCTCCCTGTTAGAGCTCAGGTTCCGCATCCTCCTCCCGGGCCACAGTTAGAAAGAGCGGTAAAGTCTGGGAGTCACAGCAGAGGGCGCTGTGGAGCTAAGCAGCTCCTGGGCTCGCAAAGGTTTGTTGACCAAGAGGACCCATACAGCATTCAAGTGATGGAGTCTGTAGCATATCCTGACGTGGAATTAAACTAAATCAGAACCTATCATGTTTTACCTTGAAATATCAATAACTTTATCCTGAACGGCAAAGAACACAGTACGGAAGAGTAAAGAACAAATTGATTATTTACTTTGTGGCTCATGATTATAAACCCATTATAGAAAGGAACACACAGCAAGCTGGTGTTTTATGGAGTGGATATTTCATATCTATGTGTAAGCAAGGTGAAATAACCATCAAATACTCTCTTCTAAAAAGTGATTAAAAAAAAAAAAAGTGATTTTGTTGCCGGGCAGTGGTGGCGCCTTTAATCCCAGCACTCGGGAGGCAGAGGCAGGCAGATCGCTGTGAGTTCGAGGTCAGCCTGGTCTACAAAGTGAGTCCAGGATGGCCAAGGCTACACAGAGAAACCCTGTCTCGGAAAACCAAAAAAAAAAAAAAAAAAAAAAAAAAAAAAAAAAAGTGATTTTGTTGTTGTGGTGGTGGCGGCTGTTGGGGTGGTAGTGGTGATTTTGCTGTTGTTCAAGACAGGGTTTCTCTGTACAACACTGGCTGGCCTGGAACTCAGATGCGCCTGCCTCTACCTCCCACGTGCTGGGACTAAAGACACGTGCCACCACCGCCCAGCTGATAATATTCTTAAAGGAAAATAGATTAAAATACCAACAGAGGACTTGTACTCAATGCTTTCATTAACAAAGTGAGAACAAATCGGCTTAGCGGCGCACTCAGGAGTAATCCCAGCACTCAGGAGGCAGAGGCAGGAGGATCTCTGTGAGTTCAAGGCCAGCCTGGCCCACAAAGTGAGCCCAGGACAACCAAGGCTACAGAGAGAAACTCTGTCTCGAAAGAAACAAAATAAAAGTTTCTTTCTCCTTTCGAGCTTTCCGTATTAAATGGGATGGCGGTATTTACGCAACTTAGTGACTCAGTAAGTAGTGGTTCTTGTCTGTCTTTGATGCCTTTATTGAATTTTCTTAATTTCCTTCCTTAATTTTTTCCTTCTGTTTTGGTTTTTGAGACGTGGTCCCTCCCGTGTGGCATCAGATGCCCGATCCTCTTGCCTCAGCTCCTCCACTCCGTCTTGCTCCTTCGACAATGTCTGTGTTCAGCCTCAACCGCCTGCTTTACGGCGCAGTCCTCTTACCCTCTTCTTCCCTCACTTAAACCTAAAGCTCACGTCAGGGTCCCAGGGTCCAGGGATGGCTCGGGGCCGCAGGAGGTCTCTGTCACTCTTCTCATGTCCCACACCGACTGGATCTCTCTTCTCTGCTTTTCAGGGGGGAAAAATTGTGTGGCCCACAAAGATTAGAGACATTAAGTATCGTTCTTGGTTATTGATTTGGCATGTTGTAAATCCGAAGATAAAATACTGGGGCCCCCGCAGATAGAAAGCAAATTCGTAACTGGGAAATCACTCTGTGGGTTTACCGCTGTTGCTGTTTGGTTTGGGTAATGTGCAATTACAGAAATCTGTGAAGATCACTTTAAAGGAGGCAACGTCCTGCTTTCAGAGCCAGTTCGCCGAAGCATAGATCAACTCCGAGACTGACTGTCGCCTTGCTATTGAATTACAGCTGTGTTTTTGACGAGCGTGGCAGCTGTATCATCACTTTAATCACCCAGTGACCCACAGCGTCTCTTTATGCTAATAAATAAAACATATTTTTCGTTAAATATTTCCTAGTAAGCAGGGGCAGACCTGCAACGTCCCTCCCCCTATATGTTACAAAGTAAAATGATCTGACGGAAATCAAATCAAATCAAATCATGTCTAGGAGTTTTATAGGCAACTAATAGCTACGTTTGCAAAGTGCACATCAGATACCAACTGAAGGGTACTCTTCTCTTTAATATAATGCACTATGCATATTTCACCAACTGTCTCATGATATCAAATGAATTTAACAAGGCGATTATGTAGGTCAAATTGCTTTGTAAGTTCTTTCAAGAATGGCTTTTAGACCTATTATGACTTTTAATGGTGCAATCTGTTAAATAAGTGGCATTTCTAGAGTCCTGCTTGTGGGTACCCGAGCGCCTGTCAGAGGCACTTGCCTGCCCTGGACATCTATTTTTACACCCTTCTCACTCACGGCAATTTTGGAATAAAATGGACCTTCAAAAAGCTGCTTCCTGGAGCTCACTCCTCACTTGTAATTGCTCAAATAACTCCCTCGCCGTCAAGATATAATTTGAATATCCTAATTTCAGACAACCCTCTGACCAAATTTATTTTCGTTGTTTTTTTTTTTTTAAGATTTATTTATTTATTTTATGCATATGAATGCTCTCTCTGCCTGTACACCTGCAGGCCAGAAGAGGGCATCAGATCACACTATAGATAGTCCTGAGCCACCATGTGGTTGCTGGGAATTGAACTCAGGACCTCTGGAAGAGCAGCCGGTGCTCTTAACCACTGAGCCATCTCTGTAGCACCTTCCCACCCCAAATTTCTTTTAAGTCCAGGTGAATAATGTCCTGAGAATTCTTCTTTGCCTTCTTCTTCCCCTCAAATACTAAATATGGCTTTACCACCACCACCACCACCACCACCACTCCCCGCTAGGGAACAATAAATACTGAAGCTAAAACAATTTTTTAAAATTTTTTATTAATTTATTCTTGTTACATCTCAATGATTATCCCATCCCTTCTATCCTCCCATTCTTCCCTCCCTCCCATTTTCCCCTTACCCCCCTCCCCTATGACTGTTCCTGAGGGGGATTACCTCCCCCTGAATATGCTCATAGGGTATCAAGTCTCTTCTTGGTAACCTGCTGTCCTTCCTCTGAGTGCCACCAGGTCTCCCCATCCAGGGGACATGGTCAAATGTGAGGCACCAGAGTACGTGTGAAAGTCATATCCCACTCTCCACTCAACTGTGGAGAATGTCCTGTCCATTGGCTAGATCTGGGTAGGGGTTTAAAGTTTACTGCCTGTATTGTCCTTGGCTGGTGCCTTAGTTTGAGCGGGACTAAAACAATTTTTTAAAGAACTATTTTCATTTTATATGTATGGGTTTTTGTCTGGATGTGTATGTTGCTCCATGTATGTGACTGGTGCCTGTGGAGGGCAGAAGAGGGCATCAGACCCCCTGCGATTGGAGTTACAGATGATTGTGAGCTGCCTTGTTAGTGCTGGGAATCAAACCAGGGTCCTCTGAAAGAGCAGCCAGTGCGCTTAATTGCTGAGCCATCTCTCCAGCCCTCAGGCTAAAACTTTTAACAGGTGAGTTACATCTTTTGTTATGCTTCCTGTGCAGTTGAGTTAAAGGGAAAAGTCAATGAAATATCAAAGTACTGACTGTTTGCCCATGGAGTCTTGCCTTGTCTGTGTGGCCTGTTGGTAGATTGGAACTTCAGTTTTACCCAGTATACTCTTCAAGGTAAAAATTACTGAAAATTATGTGTTAGTTTCCCCTCTTCCTTTCCTTCCTCCCTTTTTCTCTCCCCCCTACACTTCTCTTCCTTCCTTTCTGATCTTTCTGTTTTGTGTTTTGTTTTGAGAGAGTCTCTCTTTATAGTCCTGGATGTCTTAGAACTCACGGATCCACCTGCCACTGCCTCCCAAGTGCTGGGATTAAAGGGATATGCCACATTAGGTTGGGCGTGCTGGCACACACCTTTAATCCCAGCACTCAAAGGCAAGGCAGGCGGATCGCTGTGAGTTTGAGGCCTCTACAAAGTAAGTCTAGGACAGGCAAGGCTACACAGAGAAACCCTGACTCAAAAAACCAAGGGGAAAAAAAAGAAGAGTGTGCCATCATGCTGGGTTGCAGGCTGGTCTTGAACTACTGCCTCAGCCTTCTAAGTAGCTGAGAGAGAGGCAAATCCTATCAGGGTTGCCACATGGTCCCCCCCCCCCTTCTCATTTTATTTAGATTCATTTGTCTTAATGTGCATGATCATTTTGACTGCACATATGGATATATACCATATATGTGCCTGGGCCCAAGAAAGTCAGGAGATGGGGTTAGAGAGCCTGAAACTGGAGTTATACACGGCCATCAAACACTATATGAACCGGGAACTGAACCCGGGTCGTCTGCAAGAACAGTAAAAGTTCTTAACCTCTAAGCTACCTTTCCAGCTATACATGGTAGCTTAATGATTCCTACTTTGTCTGTTTTGTTTTTGTTTTTTTGAGACAGAGTTTCTCTGTGTAGACTGGTTGTCCTGGAACTCACTCTGTAGACCAGGCTGGCCTGGAACTCAGAGATCCACCTGCCTCTGCCTCCCAAGTGCTGGCATTAAAGGCATGTGCCACCACTCCCGGCCTTGATTTCTACTCTTTAAAAGTTATTATATAAAGCACTGAGCATGGCCAGGTGTGGTGGTGCCACACCTTTAATCCCAGCATTCGGGAGGCAGAGGCCAGTGGATCACTGTGAGTTCGAGGCCAGCCTTGTCTACAAAGCAAGTCCAGGACAGCCAAGGCTACACAGAGAAACCTTGTTTCAAAAAACAAAACAAACAAAAAACATTTTTTTAAGTGAGCATGTATTCATGTGATCATTCATTTTAAAAGACAACATCTTGGGGCTGGAGAGATAGCTCAGCAGGTAAAAGCAGGTAAAAGCTCCTTTTCTAGAGGTCCTGAGTTCAATTCCCAACAACCACATGGTGGCTCACTACCATCTTTACTGGAATCTGATACTGCCTTCTTGCATGCAACTATACATAAAAGGACAGTCATACATGAAATAAATAATTTTTTTAAAGCACCACTGTGCCTTCAATCCCAGCACTCAGCATGGCAGAAGCAGGCAGATCTCTGTGTCCAGGACAGCCAGGACTACAAGAGAAATCCTGTCTCTAAAAAAATCAAATAAAGAGAAAAGACAACATCTCAAGAAATAATTATTTAAAAAAAATAATTATTAAAAATCCAACATCTCCTTTAACTATACCCTTGGAGTTTGCACATCCCCCATTAAAGTCTACAACTCCAAAGAGCCTTTAACCTCAGGTGGCTCTGCCTGGTAACTGATGCGTCACAAAAGAAGCCTTGGAGCTGGGCATGGAGAGGCAGGCTGTGAGTTTGAGGCCAGCCTGGTCTACAAAAGCAAGTCCAGCCAGGGCTGTTACATAGAAAAACCTAAAAGAGAAGGAGGAGGAGGAGGAGGAGGAGGAGGAGGAGGAGGAGGAGGAGAAGAAGAAGAAGAAGAAGAAGAAGAAGAAGAAGAAGAAGAAGAAGAAGCCACTGCCTTGGTTTCCCATAGTGCCTTCCTGCAGCCAGCATCCTGGGCAGGAGCAGCAGAGCCTGCAGTTTTGTTCTTTTTATAGTCTTCCTCTGGCGTGACTGGGGACGACAGTCCCTTGGCCTCTGAAGTCTATAGTCACAGCTCGGAAATGAGGCTGACAACCTGGGTGGCCGCTCCTTGGGCTGCCCTGAGAGCTCATGAGCTCACTGTACATATTGTCCTCCTCGTCTTCCTTGTCTTCAGTGAGCTGTAAGGCATGCCAGACGGTAGGCAGAACACGGAAGTCTGCCTGCGTGTCTGGCTGAAGTCACTATAGAACAGTGTTATTTAATTTTTTTTTTTTTACTTCTTGCACTTCAATGGATATAACATTCACAATCCTCTCTAAGCTCATCAACCACAAAAACTTAATTAGATATCATATCTCCTTGGTTTAAAATAGTATTTAATTTTACATAATGTGTTCAGCCAAAATATTAAGATTCCCTAAACAGAAATGTTCCCTCTATTTTTTCCCTAGGGCTTCTCTTTCAATTTTTTTGTAGCTTTTAAAAAAATTATTCTCCTTAAAGTATGATTTCGGCAGTTTCCCTCTGTGAAACATCACCGGGTCCCCAGCTACCACTACTTAATTGACGATGTAATCCCCACTTAGTGACTATGCCATCTCCCAGATACCAAGCATGCAGGAGTAAATATTAACATTCCTGGTAAATGTGCGCTGCCTCTTATTCCTTTCCCCCTACAAATTGTCTTCCTGCTCCTCCGAGTGTCATCTGAAAGTGAGATTATATTAACCGTGCCTTATATGGGGTTTGGAGTGCTGGAGTTGAAATTAATGGGCAAATATCCTTTTCACTTACAGAGTAAATGAGCACTCTGTCTTTGAGCCATACCCAGGTGTGACAGAAAGACACAGGCAGAGGGACAAAGCCAGCTAAGAATGTTCCGTGTAGGTCCAAATGCAAGTATTCTGCAGCTTGATGAGGGGAAAAAAAAAAAAAAAAAAAGGAAATGAAAATACATTTTAGAGTTAAACCCTAGAATACACATCGTGGGGTTATATAAGGCGACCGACCCTGACTCTTAGGTGATGCAGAAGATCTCAGCCCCTCTGATGGTAATATTTAATCCTTTTCTTATTTCGCTTCATCCTTGTGTTGACAAGAAAAACAGCCCCAGACCCACATAACTGAAAGCAGTAGTAAGGTCAAGTCCATATGGAGACATTTTTAAATTGACATATAGTAATTTACAAATACAGTCGTACAATTCAGTGAATAATCCAATGCCCACTATGGTGTGCAGTGATGGTCTCTGCCATTCGCATCCCTTCTTTGCACTGGGAACCGTCAAGGACGGTTTTCTTCATAAAATACATAAATTGTAAGCTGTAGTTGCGCCGCTATGCTGTAGGGGAGGATATTATGGTAAGTGAAATAAGCCAGGTAGAAACTTGTGAGGAGAGAGAACGATAATTTTCCTTCCCCGCAGCAATGTTTACCGCTCCCTAAAGAAGCGTTTGTTTCCCGAATTACAGCAGAGGGCAGTAGAGACTATGGCATGGCCATGCTCTAGGGTTCGGGGAGGCTCAGCGGCCTCTGATTGTCCCGGACACAGGTCTCTGTCACCACTGAATGTTTGGTTCCCATAGGTCGCAAACATCTCAACTTTTAAAAAATGACGATTTCTCCCGACCATTTGCCCGGTGTGATGTGATTTTTCTGAGCTATTGCTTTGGGGATACCGTCCTTCTACTCCATATGTATGCAGCCGATTCCACTGCGCATGTCCCCATTAGCACCGACACATTTGTGCACATAGATGCGCATGTATCATTTTTTAATCAAAACTAGAAGGAGAAATTATTACATAACCACGATCTCATTCCTACTGAGGGACCTGTCATGGCGATCCTGAGGGGGCTTTGCAAACATCTGTTCAGCGTCAGTCCCCCACGAAGAAATTATTCTTACCCTCATTTGAGAGATAGGTAAAGAAACGGTCAGACTGGTAAGACAACCCGGGGCAGATGACAAAAGCAGTCTCCTTCAGTGACAGAAAGCTCCCGAGCCCAGCTAGCAAGAAGCTTTCAGGCCACAACATTGGTCACCTGTTACTCCAAATAACACTGCCACTGAAGGATTGGATCCTTAGCCAGGAAATCCGAAGACACCCCCCCCCCCACCTCATACCCCCTTCCCCTACTAGTGTTGCTTCTCTCCAGCAGCAGGCCTCACCCTGTGCAGGACCAGATCTGGCTGACACTTGCAGAAAGCATTTGTTGTAGCTGTGTCTCAAGCCCAGGTTTCTGGCTTTAGCAGACAGCCCACTGACGGGGCTCCCAAGGAGACAGTATGTCCCGGGGCATCCTTTTGCAGAAGGCTCCAGAAATGATTCCTTTCAGGATAAGACTCTTTATTTGATCTAATTCTACATTCTAGTCCATTCTACTCCACCGAGGGTTTTGCTGTAGCAACGCTCAAAAACTCGGGTTTATGAAATCTGTATTTCTCTACAGGGCAACTCAGTTCCTCTGGTTTACATAATAACGTGCTCACCTCAATCTAAGTTCTGGTGCCTAGCAGACACTTGTTCTCTATCCACTGTCTACACTGGCTGGCATCTGGGTGATGGCCACCATCTCATCTAGGCCTTTTGGACCAAAGATGAAGGATGCTGCCAGGTGGTCCTCCTTTTCATCGACCAGGCTCTGAGCAATTCCTGGCCCTCTTCCTTGGCTTAAGGGAGTCATCTTACATGGTTCCTGTGTCACCCATGGTGCAGGGGCCTCTGAGAGTTGGTCTCAGGTGCATTGGGCTAACTACACAGCCATTTCTGTCTTGGCTCCGCTAACGGTCCATGGGCTTTGGGTTTTTGTTCTTGCCTGGCTTCCCTTCCTTTCTTTCTGCAGCCAGAAAGGTCCTGAAGCCCAAAGGAACCTCTTCTTTCAAAATCTGCTGCTCCAGCCCCTTCTCCTTGCGGCTTGGGCTTTGAAATGCAAGAGATTTTTCTCAGCCTTCTACAGTGACATCCTTTCCCCGAGGCAAGGAAGCCACCTGCTCTGGAAGACTGAAAGAGGATGGGGAGGTGGGGTGGGGGTGGGGGTGGAGACAAGGAAATGTTAGGAAGAAAAAAACTCGAAATCCTAAATATTATTTTAGCTCATGCACAATAAAATCAATCTAATGTAAAATTAAAAACAGGGATGCCAGAATAAAGAATCTGTAGGAGAAACGGAAAACCAAGTCCAGGGAACGGAAGAAGAAGAAGAAGAAGAAGAAGAAGAAGAAGAAGAAGAAGAAGAAGAAGAAGAAAATCCTGCACCATACAGTAGACATGGCTAACCAGTAATTATGCTTAAGTTTGTCTCTGGGTTTCCTGCCTGGCGGCAGGGGGAATTGGCACAGTCACTTTATGCTCTTGCTTTCAAAACACAGAGAACGCGTGGACTGGTTATTAGCTTTTTCTTTTGCTCTGAATTCAACAGGAATCATCACTTGCGACCTTACAGCGACCCCGGAGGGAAGTGGCAACTTGTCAAGGCGACCCAAAACTGAGCCCAACCGGCCTCCTGAGTTCCTGGTCACTCCACACTTGAAGCCTGAGCTCACCGCAGGGCTGCTCGGCAGGCTTGATTCCCTGATAGTCTGCTTGCGTGGTTTTTCTGTTCTATTTTTACGTCTTTAAGTATTAAACGTTTGGATGGATGAATAGCGCACACAGGGAAGTGAAAGGGAGGCCTGAAGGTACAGGAAGGGCTTAGGTACAGAAGTCTCCCCTGTCCGCGGGGATACATACTCCAAAACTGAGCCCTCCCCGCCAGTGGATGTCCCAAACCTCAGCGGGCACTGAAACCTCAAACTTAAGTTTTCCCCTGAGATCTGCCGCATCTTCCCACAGTGTGCTGTCTTCCCAGCTTCGTGTATGGAGCCATCTTGGCCTTATGACCCTTGAGCTTTGAGGTCATCGATAGATCAAACAGGCTTGTTCATATTCAATAACCAAGATGGCCACCAGGAGTGTGTGTGGCATAGGAACACTGCAAGAAAAGAAAAGATTACATTTTAAATGGGAGGCAACGCGATGGCATGCTTAGAAAGGCGCACAGTTTGGAAGTTATGAAATGTTCTTTTCCGGAACTTTCCACTTAGTGTTTTTGAGCTATGAGTGATTAGAAGTAACTAAAACTCTGGGAAGTAAAACTGTAGGAAAAGGGTGGCTGGAAAGATGGCTCAGTGGCTAAGAGTGCTTGCTGATCTTGCAGAGGACAGTTCAGTTCCCAGTACCCAGATCAGGTGGTTCACAACTTGTGGGGATCTGACATTCCTTCTGGATGCGTCAGTCATCCACACACATGTGCACATACACAGACCTGCTCCCATGCACATAAATTGTATGTATGTATGTACATATGTATGTATGTATGTATGTATGTATCTATCTATCTATCTATCTATCTATCTATCTAAAGAGAGGGTCTTTGAACATAAGCCTGGCTGTCCTGGAACTTACTATGTAGACCAGACCAGGATGGCCTTGAACTCACAGGCAGCCGCTTGCCTCTGCCTCCCATCTATTGGGATTAAAGGTGTGCATCACTACACTAGCACCTCTCATATATATATGAGATAATCTGGAGAGATTGTTCTGCCATTAAAAGCTAGGCTCAAAACCAAAAAGGACACATACCACAGTGAAAAATCTGTTGACCTCCCAGATTCCCCCTCCCTAAAACAGTCAGGATACTAGCTGTTCACCCATGCTTCCAGAGTTGGTCTGTGCATTATCTATGCACGAGAGCCTCCCACATTATTATGCAAACGTTCCATTCTTTACCTGGCTTTTGCAAGAGATCTATAGACGGTTCTTATCAGACCTTTTCTTAAATGGCTAACCAAGGATTTCGAGACATAGGTAATCTGAGTTATTAAATGAGTCCCTATTGAGAGTCATTTAGGCCATTTACAATCAATTGCTTTTTAAAATGGTGCTGTAATGAGTTACCTTGTACATACTTCTTTGAATAATCAGAGAAGCACGTCTATTTACTAAAAACCTGAGTGTGGAATCGTTTAAAGAGAACGAACATTTTCAATTAGGGAAAGACATTGTTGAACTGCACTTACAGCAGGCTGAACAATTAACTGTCCTGTCAACGGTATCTGAGAGTGTCTGTTTTGGTCCCTCTTGCCAGCACAGTATATAATCTTTTGTTATTGTTGTTTTATCTTTATTTATTCCTTTCTTGATTGTTGTCACCGCTGCATTTACAATGCTTAAAGCCAGGGCCCTCTGGATTTGGTACCAGGCAGAACCCACTGCAATATGAAAGTGTGTAAACCCTTGCTCCGTTAGGAATTTCAAGACAGTAACAGGTCTCTGAGCACTTGGGGCAGCTACAGAGCTGGCCTTCTACACAGGGCGGAACAGCAAGGGAATGCCAGGGAATCATTAAAAGTGACAAGCCTGAGACTTCCCCGTCAGGAGAGGAACACGCGGGAAAGGACTGTCAAGATGTTCTTGCTCACAGCTTGTCGCTTCACAACATGGGGAACAGATGTGCAGCTCAGTAGACCGAGCTCTTGCACGCAGAAATTTAGTGAGGCCACAGGAACTCGCTTTTGGCGAGCGTTTGGCTCCGTGTGGCTAAGCCCAGCGTGGTGAGTCAGAGGATTCTGGGTGCAAGCACTGAGTTGTTAAGCCTGCCTTGCAGGCTAAGCGGGAGCCAGGCACCCGTGCAAGCACTTTCCGGAAGGCAGGCGCGGCTGGGTCGCGAACCTCCTGCGGGCTTGTAGACGGCCTGAACAGCCTGTCACCGGGGCCAGGCAGCAGGGTTTAATCCTCTAGCTCTCCGCCCACTTGGTAGAGGACAAGCCCTGGAGCTCCCAGCCCGCTGTCTTTGGGTAAAAGGGGCGGGGCTCCGGATCTCCAAGGACAGACGTTGGGGCACCCGGGAGGCTCTAGTTCATGGTGGGCATCGGGGCCTGAGAGGACCTGGGGGAAGCAAGAAGCCTGGGTGGGGGAGCCGTAAGGGGCTGGAGAGGGGGCATTGACAGCACCATGCCCTTACACTACAGTGACCGAACCTCCCTGTATGGTTCCTACAGGCAGCATCCTGAGTACAGACCGAGGGTACAGGCTGTGTCCTAGGTTTTGCAAGCAAACCTCTCCTGGCTTCGGCTACTTTGGCAGCTTGAGTGGGTTCTCATGGCTGCCCAGTGTGGCCTATGTAGGATTCAACCTTGTACCCTAAAGGCCCAGGGGAGACCAGACCCGCAGCATTACCTAGAAAGTTCCAAGGGCTCACAGGTCTGGTCCAAGGTGGAGGGGCCAAGTCTGGTATTGACCTTCTTGCTGTCAGAGTTACAAGTGGCACAGGACATCACAGGACAAAAGACAGCACTAGTCTGCACATGTGTCTTCTGGTCTCCCTCACAAAGAGACAGCAGGCATCAGTGGGTCTCCCTGACTGGCCTTATCTAGGCCTAGTCCCCTCCCAGAATTTTTTTTTTCTTTTCTGTTTTTCCGAGACAGGGTCTCTCTCTGTGTTAGCCTTGGCTGTCCTGGACTCGCTTTGTAGACCAGGCTGGCCTCGAACTCACAGCGATCTGCCTGCCTCTGCCTTCCCAGTGCTGGGATTAAAGGAGTGCGCCACCACTGCCCGGCTACCTCCCAGAATTTCTAAAAGCCTCCTGTGGTGGGTTAGGTTTCAGTCCTCTCAATACTTTACAATGTGCACTTGGCAAGGGAACAGCCCTACTGAGACCCAGGGTGTGTGTGTGTGTGTGTGTGTGTGTGTGTGTGTGTGTGTGTGTGTGTGTGTGTGTGTGTGTGTGTGTATGCATATGTATAGTGGAGGTGGTACCCTAGGGCTTAGGCATCCAGCAATGTGCCAGATCTCTTTCGCAATGTTTTGCAAATAGGCCATATATTACACACAACTTTGGAGGTGCAGCCCCTGGGATTTCCCCCATAATTATAGTTTCTCTTTGAGGCAAAACACTTGTAGCCTCCTGCTGACTCAAAGCTCTCCTTTTTTTGAGCCAGGCATAGTGGTACACATCTGTAATCCCAGCATTCCAGAGGTTAGAGACAGGGTACACAGTGATCACAAGTTCTAGACCAACCAGTGCTCCATAATGAGCCGGGGAGGAAACCAAAGGGCAAGCAAAGCAGAAGCATTGCCCGGGGACAGCGAGCTGCTCCCATCCAGGCCTCCAGCTGTACCACAGGGGCTCAGCTAGAAAAGCCCTTTGTGGCCAGGATCTACAGTCTGTCCTGTGCCCCAGTCCCACCGTCCTCTGCCTGTCCTCTTGGTGGAGTTGTGTGCTTTTGGGCTTTTTCCTCAAAGAAATGATTAGACACTAGATTTAAATGTAGTTTTTTTTTTTAAGATTCACTTTTTGGGGGGAGGGGTTCAAGACAGGGTTTCTCTGTGTAGCCTTGCTGTCCTGGACTCACTTTGTACACCAGGCTGGACTTGAACTCACAGAGATCCACCTGCCTCTGCCTCCCAAATGCTGGGATCAAAGGTGTGCGCCACCACTGCCCGGCAAGATTTGCTTTTTAAAAGCCAGGCATGTCTGTAATCCCAGGCAGAGGCAGGCAGATTTCTGAGAGTTTGAGGGCAGCTTTGTCTATAAAGTAAGTCGAGGACAACCAAAAAAAAAAAAAAAAAAAAAAAAAAAAAAAAAGAAAGAAAAAGAAAAGAAAAGACTTGCTTTGTATATTTAATTCTGTGCCAGTGTGTCTGTATGTGGGTATGAGCCCTGTGTCTGGTGCCCAAGGAGGGCCAGAAGAAGACATTAGGTCCCCTGGAGCTGAAGTTACAGTTGCTTGTCAGCCACCTGATGTAAGTGCTGAGAACTGAACTCTGGTTCTCTAGAAGAGCACCAAGGCCTCTTAACTGCTGAGCTATCTTTTTGGGTTTTGCCCCCATAAATGATTTAAAAAACAAAACAACAATAACAAAAACAATGTTCCAGCTGGGCAGCAGTGGCACACGCCTTTAATCCCAGCACCAGGGAGGCAGAGGCAGGAGGATCTCTGATTTAGAGACTAGACTGGTCTACACAGTGAGTTCCAGGACAGCCAGGGCTACTCAGAGAAAAAACAAACAAACAAGCAAACCAACAAAAAACCCCAAAACCCCCAATGTTCTGAGGGGCCCGGGTAGATGGGTCAGCAGTTAACAGCACTGACTGCTCTCCCGGAGGACCCAGATTTGACTCTCAGCACCCACATGGCAGCTGACAAACACCTGTGACTCCAGTCCCAGGGGGAGGGGGAGGGGTCCAACAACCTCTCCCAGATGTTGAGGATACTGCATGCATGTGGTGTGGACACACACATGGGCAAGCCACCCAAACATAAAACATAAAATGAGAAGAAAAAAAAAAAAAAGCTCTTGGGGGGGGGGGCGGATCATGAAACATTGAATGTGCAAAAGAAAGTAAATAATATATGTGCTTCTCTAATGTCCCAGCATGTCAGCTTCCACGACACTTATAAAAAGCTTGCATCAGCACCAGAACTGTTTGTTCTTAGGAGCCACATAGGGGCAGCACAAGGTGAGCTCTCCGTGCTGCCCAGAGGTCATCCTCTGCCTCCTCTGCAGCCAGGTGACAAGCTCAAAGCCAAAGTATCTGAAGGAGGCTGGATGGAGGCAGACAGAGACGACCAGGCCAGCAGGTGCGCCCTCCAGGACTTCCGCATAGGCACCCTCATTTCCTTGTCTCCTTTTCAACTTCCACAAGAGTCTGCTAAGAAATGCATCCAGACCAGAGTTCCTGGTTCTCTCTTTTCCTTATTCAAAGTCTTCTCCTTCAGAAGGGTTTCTGGGATTAGCTGCCCATCCCCAGGGCTCCAGGCGAGGTTCGTGTTCATGAGCCCCTGTGCACATCTGGCCCTCTACAGGTGCAGGTGTGGGACATCGGATGATGCTCGCTGATCGTAAGTGTCACCACTGCTGACTGCATGGAGGAAATGCTACAGGGGCATATAACTCCTGCTGTCCTGTTGCGCTCCACAGAGGGGCAGGCGGACAGCTCAAGGTCACATCATTACCAGTTTCCTTATTTTGATTTATGTCTGTCTTAGTTACTTTTCTATTTCCATCATAAGACATCATGCCCAGGGCTCAACTCAAAGAAGAAACAGCTTGTTGGATTTATAGTCTCAGAGAGTGAGCTCCTGCCATCACAGTGGGAGCATGGCAGCTGGCAGGCAGTGAGCGGTGCTGGAGCAATAACAGCTAAGAGCTTATATCCTGATCTACAAGTCCAAGATCGAGAGAAGAGCATGGGCTTTTGAAACCTCAAAGCTCGCCTCTAGTGACCCCACCTCCTCCAGCAAAGCCACGCCCCCTAACCCTTCCCAAACAGTTCCACCAACCTGACCAAGCATCCTAATAGGAAAGCTATGAAGATCATCCTCACTCAAGCCACCACAATGTACAGGAGTGTTTTGCCAGCATGTGTGCATGTGCATCGTATGCATGCCTGGTACCCGCAAAGGTCAGAAGAGGCAATGGCATGTCCTGGGACTGAAGTTACAGATGGCTCTGGGCTGTCATGTGCACACTGGGAACTGAACTGGGTCTTCTGCAAGAGCAGCAATGCTGTTAACTGCTGAGCCATCTCTCCAGTGTCACTGTGTGCCTCCCTGCCCCTATACCCTCAAGGTTTTTTGTTTTTTGCTTTTGGTTTTTAGAGACAGGGTTTCTCTGTGTAGTCCTGGCTGTCCTAGACTCACTATGTAGACCAGGCTGGCCTTGAACTCACAGAGATCCACCTGCCTCTGCCTCCTGAGTGCTGGGATTAAAGGTGTGCGCCACCACGCCCGCCACCCTTAGGTTTTATGAGTGCTAGGCAAGCACTCTATAATTATATTCCAGTTTCCTCCTCCTCCTTCCTCTTCTTCTTCTCTCTCTCTCTCTCTCTCTTTCTCTCTCCCTTTCCCCTCCCTCCCTTCCTTTCTTTTTTAAAAGTTTATTTTTTCAAAACAGGGGCCTCTCTGTATAGCCCTGGACATCCTGAACTCACTTTGTAGACCAAGCTGACCTCAAACTCAGAGAGATCCATCTGCCTCTGCCTCCCAAGTGCTAGGATTAAAGGCGTGCGCCACCCCCCGACCTCCTCCCAGCTAAAAGGTTTATTTCTGTGTCTCTGTGTGTGCTTGCCCCGTAAATCCCTGGAGACCAGAAGAGGGTATTTGATACCCTGGAGCTGGAGTTACAGGTGCTGTGAGCCGCCTGACATGGGTGCTGGGAACTGAGCTTGGGTCCTCTGGAAGATAACAGAGCATTCTTACAAGTCAAGCCATGTTTTCACCCTCTATCCTCTTCTTTATAACTAAAATACAGTAATTATATGCATTTATGGCATACCGTGTGACATTTTAATATATGCGTACATGATAAATAAGTGACTGTACATGCCTTTCGCCTCGGCTACTCACCATTTCTTTGTGATGAAAACATTTGAGATGTCCTTCTTTACAATTTTCAAATCTACACCTGTTAGCTCAACTGTAGCCATCTGCTGGGAGTTTAGCCTTCAGGCTTCCAGGCTGTCTTACTGACAGGATGCAGCTATCCCCCCTCCCAGATGTGGTACCCACCGGTCCCACTCTACTTGCATGAGTCCAGCTGACATCACCAGCGTTCGTCTCCCTGTGTCTGGATTAGTCGCCTAACACAGCACCTTTTGGGTACAACATGCTGTCCGTAAATGTCAGATTGACTTCCTTTTCAAGGCTCAGCAGTATTCCATGGTATCCACTCACTACATTTTCTCCATCTTGCCTCTCCATCATAATCGGTTAGGCTGCTTCCTGGGACGTCTGCTGCAGTAAACATGGGGTTCCATCACCATTCACCCACGCAGGCCCTTGTACATTGGAGGATGGCTCTCTGCCGCTGAGCTAAAGCCATAGCCCCAAGAAAGGCTGTTCTGTATGGTCCCAGGGGAGAAGGGGCAGTGTGTGAGGCTTTGATATTTATAACTCGTCATCTCTACCTAGAAGGTTCCAGATGCTGCCCTTCCCCTTTCAGCGAGAGGTTTCACTGCAGGGTCTGGTGGAAAAGGAGGACCCTATGAGGCAGACATAGCCCAGAGGCTGTGAGTCATCAAGCTGCCTGCCAGTCCAAGGCCTCGCTCATCCACTGGGCCAAGCTGGCGTCAGCTCTCAGACTTCTGCCTTCTCTCCGCTGAACTCACTAGCTTCTGTCACCCACTATGGTCCCCCAGCACTCTCTGCAGTGTGGCCACCGAGGCTGAGGAGCGGCCATGCCTAATGGGGATCTCAATTTATTCATTCCTGGAAAAGCTATCGGTGTTGACATGTAGGGACATCCATTTTAATTATGGCAAAGGGCCTCCTTATCAATTATTTAGATCCAAGAGAAGAGAATACATTGAAAACAAGAGAGAAAAATTGGCTCCCTTCTGCCGCGAGTATTTTGACACCAGGCCACCGTGGTATATGCACCCAGATATGCAGAGTACACATGCTTGAAACATCCAAACGCTGAAGTCCACATGGTCCGTGGATCCTGTTCCTCTAGCATGGAAGAATGTCATTTAAAGAGGGATGAAGCAGCGGGGGTAACAATCCTGGCCGGGTAAGAGAGCAGGATGTAGAAAATGAATCTCAAGAGTCCCAGGTCTCCATCGTAGACATCCGGAAGCCCATTGAGTTCAAGTACCTGGTCCCTTCCTGAACTCCGGCCACTCTGCAGACCCAGGCGAGGCAAGACGCAGACAGGAACTCCTGCCAATCATTCGCGGCAGACACGCCTTCCGCAGGGTCACAAAGCACCGCCTTGGGCACTCAGCCTGGGGTGGGGGTGGGGGGCTGAGTCTTTGACTTGTACTTTGCGCAGTGGCACAGCCATTCACTCATGAACATTTCATGTTCTCTATTCTGAGTCCTGAGAATTGCAGGCCAATGTAGTTCATTTAAAAATTCTAGGGAGAAGCCAGGCGTGGTGGCACATGCCTTTAATACCAGCACTTGGGAGGCAGAGGCAGGATCGCTGTGAGTGCAAGGCCAGCCTGGTGTACAAAGCGAGTCCAGGACAGCCAAGGATACACAGAAAGCCCGTCTGGAAAAACCAAAACCAAAACCAAAACAAAAAGTTTTAGGGGAAAAAAAATTTAGGGCCAGCTGGGTGTGGTGCATGCCTTTAATCCCAGTACTTTGGAGAAAGAGGCAGGTTAGAGGCCAGCCTGGTCTACAGAGTGAGTTCCAGGCCAGCCAAGGCTACACAGAGAAACCCTGTCTCCAAAAACCAAAAACTAAACCAACCAACCAAAAATAACCAAGCCTTGAACCAACAAGAGATACAAGTCACAGTAGGGCGGCCCAGGAAGACCTGGCTCTGTCTGCAGTTGTTTCCCTTTCCTTTTAAATTAATTAAAAAAAAAAAAAAAAAAAAAAAAAAAGGCAAAGAAACCCTCCAAACCTTGGTGTCCAAAGAAATCCAAGATGGCAAGGGTATGTATGTCTTAGTGATGGAGCACTTGCCTAACACGCACCAAGCCCTTGCTCATCCCTGCACCAAAAGCAAGACTAGGAACCATACAAAGAAAGCTATGGCATTCAGTGGCAGGACCGCGGCTGTTTTCATCTTGCACATTATTGCGACTTGTGATTGAATGAGAGTATGTTCACTTCCCCATAAGAGATGGCCTGGTGGTTGAGTGCCTGCTGCTCTTAACAGAAGTAGGTCCCAGGTTCAGTTCTCAGCATCCACATGGACTGACTCACAACCACTTTTAACTTCAGCCCCTGAGGGATCTGACACAGGGTACCAGTACTCCTGTCACACACCCACACACAGACACAAGCACACACGAGTATAATTGAAAATAACAGAAAATGATGGCCACGGTGGTGCACGATGCCTTTAATCCCTTCACTTGGGAGGCAGAGGCAGGTGGATCACTGTGAGTTCAAGGCCAGCATGGTCTACAAAGGGAGTCCAGGACAGCCAAGGCTACACAGAGAAACCCTGTCTCAAAAAACCAAACAAACAACCCCCCAAAACATCAAAACAAAATAAAACAAACAAAAAGAAAATAAAATAACAGAAAACAATTCTTACAAATTTTATTCCAGGGGTTTGGGGAGATGGGTCAGTGGTTAAGAGCACCGACTGCTCTTCCAGAGGTTCTGAGTTTAATTCCCAGCAACCACATGGTGGCTCAGAACCATCTATACAGGGGTCTGATGCCCTTTTCTGGCCTGCAGGTGTGCATGCACATGTGGCACATATACATAAAATAGATAAATCTTTTTAAAAAATTATTCCAAACTGGGCATGGTGGCACATGCTTTTAATGCCTGCATTTGGGAGGCAGAGGCAGGCAGATCTCTGTGAGCTCAAGGTCAGCCTCATCGACTTAAAGAGTACCAAGACAGCCAGGGCTATTACACAGAGAAACCTTGTCTCAAAAATTTTTTTCTTTTTTACTTCAAAAAAAGTCTTCAACTTTTCACAGTTCACAAAACATTCTTCCACACCAGCATTCTCCCTTCAGCTGTGACCTTGTGGAACATCAGTTTTCTGCCTGTCCTTGCAGATGTGTGTTCCGTGAGTCCTAGTTTGCCCCACAGAGCACGTGTGTGTGTGTGTGTGTGTGTGTGTGTGTGTGTGTGTGTGTGTTTAAATACATTTTAATGATTTATTTATCTTTATTTTCATTTTATGTGCATTGGTATTTTGCCTGTTCATAGGTCTGTGTGAGGGCATCCAATCCCCCTGGAACTGGAGTTACAGACAGCTGTGAGCTGCCACAGGGATGGATCCTGGGAATTGAACCCAGGTCCTCTGGAAGAGCAGCCAGTGAGTGCTCTTAACCACTGAGCCATCGTGCCAGCCTTGTGTGTGTGTGTGTGTGTGTGTGTGTGTGTGTGTGTGTGTGTGTGTGTGTGTGTGTTTAATGGCATGTAACATACAAGCTGTTTTGTAGCTAAACCACCCCACAGACTGGCGCATCTGTCCATTTCCCCAATACTTTAATAGCTGCTATGGAATGACTGATTTTGAATGACTCACCTCGAAATGATGGGTGTATGGTCACCTCTGGTTTGTCACCCTTGCAGCCACTGCTAAAAGGAACCCATAGGAGTGTGTAGCTTTGAACACTAGTATTCCTAAAAAGTATTACTATTTTTTAAATGTTATTTTATGTGAGTGCTCTATCTGCATGTACACCTGCAGGCCAGAAGAGGGCATCAGATCCCAGCATAGATGTCTGTGAGCCACCATGTGGTTGCTGAGAATTGAACTCAGGACCTCTGGAAGAGCAGTCGGTGCTCTTAACCTCTGAGCCATCTCTCCAGCCCCTGTTTGTTTGTTTTTTTAATGAGGGAGGTGAGATTCCTGTCACCTCAGACCAGGTGCAGTCCTGTGATCCCAGCACTCAATAAGCTGAGGCAGAAGAGTTCTGAGTGCTAGCCCAGCCCTGAATAATAAATAAATCAACACATACATTTTAGTTCATGGCCTTTGTGACTCTATAACACGGTGCAGCCACCACCAGTATCAAGTTTCACAACCTTTGTCACGTAGAAAACGCCCCTCCCCATTAGTCATTGGTCCCATTTCCCCTTTTCCGTTCTGTCTGTTGATATGACTCTCCCATCTGCCTCTATGGATCTACTTGTCCTGAACACTACACACAAGTGCCATCATGCCATCTGTGTCCTTCTGTGTCTTTCACCTGGAATCATGCTGTAGCATGTCCCAGTGCTATATTCCTTTTCATTGCTGAATAATAGTCCATTGTATGGATAGACCACAGTGTTCTTTTTTTTTTCATTCCTGAAAAGCTGGGTAATAGAGGGAGCCTCCTGGGCCCTCCCCAGGAGAGCCTGGGTCTTAGATATTGTGCTTGATTTTCTAGAAGTGACCCAAACTGTTTTGTCACATGACTTGGAAGACTTTTTTTTTTCTGAGAACTTTCGTTGGTTTTGTTTTTTCTTTTTAATCAAGAGTTGGGCAAAAGAGCCACAAGTCCTCAAGTGCCTTCTGAGATGGAGTTTCTAGAACTGGAGAGAATTTTAGAAAAGTCAGTGGCTTGGTCAGTTTTTATTACATGTGCTAAAAATGAACCAGCTCACTGTACATAGGACTCCCATTGCTCCTGAGATCTGACCCTTGGGGCGGGGGATGGAAACCGTAATAATGTGCTATACCTCAGCCAGTGGGGGGTGTGCTATGCTGGCCCCACGTCCTGCAGCTGCTGAAGTTGGTATTTTTCCTGTTCACACTGCAAAGCTGCACTGATTTTTCTTCATTTCTCTTTCCCTTTGGTCCCTTAAAGCCTTCTAAAACTGCCTACTATGTGCCAGACATTGATCTAATGAAGGCAAGAAACGGTCCTTGTATTTCTCAGATCATTCCAGCACAAGAAAGGTGTGGACATGAAGAAACAACACTGCCAGGGAATCGTCAGTCCACCCAATAAGAAGAGCCAACCGCTTGACTCAGTGTTCCCATCTGGACCCCTACTTGGCCAAGAGAGATGGAAGTCTTGAAAGCAGACAGCAGGTGGCAAGGTCACATCTCAGGGGGCTGCCACACACTGGATTCCAACCTTCTCCGCTGCCCTGATGTCTGGGCTGACCCTTCAGGCCTTGTCTTCTGCTGTCAGATGAGGAAAACACACTCTCCATGCCCAGATGTGTGTGTGTGTGTGTATGTGTGTGTGTGTGTGTACTCATGTATGGATGTTTGTATACAGACAACAGACAGCTCAAAAAACATCACTCAGCCTTTGACCATGTGCCTCTCTATCTAGTCTCAGCAGCCTGGCTTCTTTCTCAAAGATCTAGTCCCAGTTTGAACCAAAGATGACTGGTACCCCAGGAAGTGTGCAGAAGGCCGTTCCGCTGGCCTGCATGGTTCCTCTCCAGCTTTGCAGAGCACCAACTCCCATTGGCACCCCACTTCCAGGCCCTGAGGCCTTCTCCTTGGCATGTACTCTCTATCCAGCTCCCTGCAAGTGTCCTTTCAAAGGAAGCTCTCCATCTCTAGCTTGTGCTCCTGGGAGCCCCTGCAGACTGGGAGAATCACTCTGACCTCCCATAGAGGGCATACTCACTCAAGACCCCTCTGGACAGACTAAGCCTGGGGCTGATAAGATCTTTTCTGTTAGAACTTTCTTACAGCGTCATAAATCTTTTATTAACGTTTGGTATTATACTAATTAAAACTGTTCCCTGTATGTATTATTAATTTTCCTAGCACTTCTTGCTGGGGTGACATTTTTAGCCAGCTAAGCAGAATGTAGCACAGTAAATAAGAAGAAACTCATTTCCAGACAATTAGCCTTGCAGAAAAATAAGTTGGTTAATGGAAGGCATGATGATTACAAATTTTACCTAAATAAACAGGGTATCTTAATGGTGACTCTTCAAGCTAAGTAAACAGATTGGGGTGGTAATGTCCTAAGCAATACTTAAATGTAACTGTTTAATAAATTGGCAAATTACTCATTTCATCTTAGAACAAAATGGTAATACTGTAGTAATAACCTAGTATATATCCCGTAAATATGAGGCATTATCACTTTAGCTCTGAAGAAATCACCACAGTGATATGTCAGCATTGATCTAAAACTGCAGCATTTTATCTCAAGTTTATTACCCATTTTTGAGAATCGCTGAGATTTTCAGAGCATAATGGCAATAAAAGAAGAATTTAAAAAGCGCTTTAATGTGCATAAGTTAATCAGAGGTATCCTCGGGGGGAAAAGGAAATTTGGTAAAACATGAATTATAAGCATCATTTAAACTTACTTTGGACACTAGAGATAATAAATGGCACCATAATTTAGAAATAGCTTTTAACATCAATGACGGTAAGTACCACTTTACTGTTCATAAGAATTGCAGAGCAATGGTGCTGAGGCCAATTTTATTAGCCATTTTTTTCTTTATAAAAGCAATCCAGCCCTTTCCACAACTGAGGAGACAGGACCAAGAGTTACGTGCTAATATGCAAAATGCATTTAAGTTTTTTGAAATAGAGAATAATAAATTGTGCCAAAAGATAGAGTCTGGAGACAAATGAATGATCATTTAAAAAGAATAAGGCGTTCTCAGAGTTTACATATTTGGGGAAACTTGATAAAAAAAAAAAAAAGGAGGCAACAAATTGTTCATACATTTTTCCATTTGCTGGAGCATGCGAGTATGCTTTCAAAGCTGAGAGATGAAGCCATAAATCCCAGCGGTTGGGCAATGCTGCAACAGGAATATATTTCTGTAAATTGTCGCCACTGACAAATTGCTTTTAAACTACATGCAGCGCAGGTTCAACTTCCTCTCCAGGAAATGCACACAACCTTCTTGCAGGGTAGCTGTGGACCCTAACTTCAACTGACCAAGTGCAGGCAGCCAGCTCACAGGGCAGCATCTCTTACTCTGTGTGGCATTGTCACAGCCACCCACTAAGTGCACTGTACTTGGCCAAGCATCACAGAGTCTTGGTAAGGGGCTGGAACAGCACACAGGCAGGTTGGCAAAACCTGCTCCCCCACCCCACCCCCAGGATTTAATAACTCTAGGTTCAAGGCCTTTGTCTTTTCCACCTGCTGAACTCGAGGACCCACAAAGCAATCCATCTCACTTGATCTCAAAAATCTCAGGTGTATCTGGGCAACATAGATGCCAACTTCCTCTGCTTTGGACGTGGCTTGTACAAAAGGCCTGGAGACCTCATCAAAGAAGTCCCTGATGAGGTGGGTGGGGAAGATTCCAGAAAGTGCAGCGAGGGCGATGAAAGGTGAAGGGGGGGGGGGGGGAGGAAATACAGAGGAAGAGGAAATGAAGAAGAAGAAAAAGAAGCAGAGAGGAGGAAGCTAAGAAGAGAGAGGAAACGGCGGGGAGGGAAGGACGGGGTGGGGGGGAGGGCGGCAACAAGAACCTCAGCTGTGCAGTCTCAGGCAGCCCCCTGCCCACCCCATTGGGATTTCTCTGGATCCTTTTCCTCTCCAGACTCTTCCTTTTCTGTCCCCTGTCCCTCAGGCAGAGCATTGCTTTGTCTGTGGAGGACCCACCCAGCCCATCACAGCAGCTGCTCCCTTCCAGAGTGCCTGACTGGAATCGAAGACTTCAAAGCTGGCTTTGGAATGCGCCGGGCCTTCAGCAGTGCGCTTAGATGGGCGAGTGCTGGCTTCAGCTATCAGATCTTGGGCAAACACGAAGTAAAGTTGACTGGCCTTTGTTTCCTGGCGTGTAAAGTGGGCTTCAGATCTTTGCAAGATTGTGGAAGGACTGAGTAAGATCTTGAGCCTAGAGCTCAGCACACAGTAGGTGTGTTTTCTTCTCTACAGTCAAAGCAGCTGGAGTCCAATACGTGTTCTATTCTATTTGAGATCAGGAAGTTTTTTTTTTTGTTGTTTTTTTTTTTGTTGTTGTTGTTTCTTGTTTTGTTTTGTTTTTGCTTTTGTTTTTTGAGTTTGGTTTGGTTTTTCAAGACATGGTTTCCCTGTGTAGCCTTGGCTGTCCTGGACTTGCTTTTGTTGATCAGGCTGGCCTCGAGCTCACAATGATCCACCTGCCTCTGCTGGGATTAAAGGCGTGCACCACCATGCTTGGCTGATATCAAGAAGTTTTTTTTTTTTTAACATCCCCAAACTTTACATTTCTGCTATCCAAAATGAAATATTAATGTCTCCTGAGTTCTTAAGATAGTCCCTAAGGGCTAAATGTGTAAGATACTTGGGTAAAATGCTTAGTCCTTTGCCTGGACCACAGGAAGAGTAGCTGGGTCCTGGTGCCTTCTTCCAAACTTTTGGTTACTGGTGTTTGGCACACTGTAGGTGCTTAGGGCATGCTTACTAGGCAATAAAAGTAATAGTAAATAGTATTTACGGATTACCTACTGTGCGTCATCCACACCCATAAGGGTCCGCGGGAGCCTGGTTTTAGCAGCGGTAGGAAGAGAGGACCAGGGAGTGGAGGTCCTTCGGCTCTCTCAAACTGTAAGAAGAAGCAGCACTTCAACTAATTTCAAGTGGCTCTAAAGAGAACTGATAAGGAGGCAGGAACAAAGATAGCTCAGGATGTTTATAAACAGACCCGCATTTCTGGTTTATATCCTGTGCCGCTTAAAGGTAATGGTATTCAAAGCGGCCAGAATTCCCTTTGGCAGGCACACAAAGGCTTCGGTTTTAATAACAAGGAGGTCTGAGTCCCCTCGAGCGTAAAGCTGGTGAAATGGGGTTATTTGGCTCCTATTAATGTTTTGGCACCAGCGGGGCCTTGGGATGCTGTGGTGCCCCCTCAGACCCTCAGTTTTCTCATCTGCAAAATGGGTGTTATATTATTGTACGTACCTACCTCCTAGGCTAGCTGAGGGCTAGTTAAATCGCGCATCCGCCCTCAACGCAGCTACTGCTGGGCATCCACAGCCCACCTCCGGATCCACCATGCCAGGGTACAGGTGGCTGCAATTCTAAAGGGGCTCTCAGAGCTGAGTACTGGCGTTATGCCATCCTTCCTCGAAGCCCTCCCCCTTACCCCTCCTCCCCAAACGAACTGAAACTGGAGGCGTTAATAAAGTCCACCCTTGCCCGCGGGCTCACAGGTCCTCCGGGGTTGGGTTTCCTCTTTGCTTTCCCCACCCCCATCTTCCTGAGCTTCACTCTAGCCTAGGAACAAAAGTGCCCCAGCTGTGGTGCCCAAGCCGCAGATGCAAACACACGGCTGCTTAGCATATTCACTCAGCCCGTCTGAATCCAGCACCACTTTCTCTTGCCCGGGGAACCCAGCCCGCAGGGAACCTCCCGGCCACCTTCTCAAAGTCTTTCTCAGGAGCCCCAGCACTGTTACTTGCTGAGGCCTTGTGGGCAGAAGCAAGGAGGGGACGGTTCTTGAGGGAACCCAGTCCGCAGGGAACCGCCCGGCCACCTTCTCAAAGTCTTTCTCAGGAGCCCCAGCACTGTTACTTGCTGAGGCCTTGTGGGCAGAAGCAAGGAGGGGACTATTCTTGAATAGGGGACGAAAGTAACAAAGAGTGCGCCGCTGACCACCCAGGTCCCAGGCCCTCAAGACTTTCCGTGCATCCGTGCATCCGAAGGAGTCCACCCAACAACGGGGCTTGAGAGCGGCCATGCGTCTCAAGCTGTACCTGCCTCCTTGCCTGCTCCGCCAAGCTTTTAAAGCCAACCCGAGAGTTTCACTGCACAGGAGGATTTGGCTTCTCCAAACGGGGGGGGGGGGGGGGGGGGGGGGGGGAGGGGGAGCCTGGATCAGCACAAACGTGTCTAGTGTATCCACTGCTGAGTTTTCCCAGCTACGATTTCTGTGGGGTAGGGACACAGCTTGGTTCCGACTCCACAGGCAGCACAAGGTGGTGGTGGGGCTGAGAGGCACAAAGCAAATCCATACAGTAAAGGGGTCAGAGGGAGGTTCTCTGGCAGAGCTGGAACACAAGACTGCTCCAGAGAGGGTAGGGTAGAAGGTGGAAAGGGGAGGAAAAGCTCAAATATTCTGTTCAGCTACGTATTTTTCGTTTCCCTTTCTCCTTCCTTTCTACACTTGACTGGGAACGTACCAAAGGGGTTTAATAAGTACTCCACTACCCCGCAGCCTGTCAGACACGAGAACATCCGTTTCAGCTGAAGCGAGGCAGAGACTGTCACTAGAGGCACCTCAAAGGGTGACGGTAGGATACTGACAAGCCTATCTTTGCCCAGGTCTGAGGCGCCCTCGTCATTGGCAAGTGCCACCAGCCAGGAAGGACGCTGCAATACTGTGACTAAGTCCCTATGCCATTAGTAACCGTTCAGTTAGATTTTTGTACCAAAAAAAAAAAAAAAAAAAAAAAAAAGTATTTAAAATGCCTTTGTTTTGTGATAATTTTTATAAACGGCTGTACCATAAGCCATGGCTGTTGTTTTTCTCGAAAAGTCTTCGCAGACTATGTTTAACAGAATAAAAAAACGAGGCTCCAAGAGTAGATGTCACTCATGCAGGCACCCCAGAACAGGACAGCAGAGCCCTGCCACCTTTCTGGGTGATTCTCAAGAGAAGGTGCTGGTGGGGATGGATTTCAGCAGGAATCTGTCAGGCTTGAACCCGGACAGCCCAAGCACTGTTTGGAAAAGTTGGGATGAATGGATTTCGCACCAGTAAAACCTCCGTGGCCTTTGGAAAACCTCCCTATTGCAGAATGTGGATGCATACACCAAAAGCTTTTCTTCTCGGTCTCAGGCAGAGATCAGAATTTGGGGGAAGGTTTCCAGGAACCGTCTGCATGACATAGCTGCAAAAGTTAGGTCCTGCTCTGCCTGCCGGTCTCTGTGGGGTGTGTGTGGTGGCCTAGGTGGAGACTGGGTTGGAGTCACACTCTTGTAAATTGAATAGCTAGGTTCGCCTGTCCCTGGATGGTGGTGCAGCCACCTTCCAGGCCGTGAGGGGCGACTTGGCACAGGGGTCGGCTGTGCTTGGCCCACCTCACGTTCTGGCTGCCTGGCTTGGGGTGGTCTCTGGATCTATCACCATGGGGTGGCTTCCCAACTTGTGCGTGCATGCATGGCAAAAATAAATAAATAAAAATAAAGCCCGGTAAGAATGGTTGAGAGGCCATAGACACTGGGTGCCATTTTAACTCTGAGACTCTGTCCATCACTCAAGCGTGAGTGGCGGTTCAGACTCATTGGGATCTGTGGACCTCACATGGGGTGGCTGCAATAGGCCCTAGGCTTCCTAGCCACCCTTTAAGTCACTAAGCTCCTTGCCTTTCCAAGCCTCCACATACCAAGCACCAGGCAAAATTGTTGCTGCTGAGCAAGAAGCCATCGCAGCTACACCAGCCAGGGCTAACCTCGGAACTTCTTTGGGCCTCTGTGTTTCCATCTGCAAACTGGGGAGGGCATCCAAACCTCGAGGGCGTGAACAGCCTGGTAAAGCTCACCCTGCCCAAGCTGGGCCGGTGGCCTGCCTTCTCTCTTGGAGACATGGGCAGAGAATCCAGAATTTTCCTTGCTCCCTCTACAGGACTCTGATATGGCGGGGAGGCCTTGCATCCCTCAGTCCCATACCTAGTTCCTGGCTGCGTTTTTGAAGCCTTGTCCCTGGCCCTGGACGCTTCGGTTGCGGCTTTTCCCAGGTAGGCACTAGGTGCCACCTCAAAACCCTGCGCGGGGAGATCTTAGGCTGCCTCAGATCTCTAAAATGGGCGCAACGAGGACCGTCTCTAGCTGTGCAACGTTTGGCAGCGTCACCCCCTACTGCCGTCGGCCTGGGCGCTTGCACTCACCCACTATCGTCGGGAACCTCGGCCGGGGCCTAAGGGCGAGGGAGCATCGCTAAAGAGGCACCTTTGTTCCTTCAGCTCAGCCTCTAAACCTGCCTAAGCCTGGTCGTGGTCGCGACCCTGACCCACGGCTCTTCCAGTAGGAAGACCCAGAGCAGCACCCCCTAATGGCAAGCCCTCTGCCTCTAATTCTACCTCTCACCCCGCACAACGATGGCAAAAAAGGTTTAGAGACTTAGCACGTACATTCCTAGTGAAAACTACAACACCCCTTTGCGGCTCAGCAATTGCTCCCACCCGCTGGGGGCGCCCACCCTGCTCTGGGTGAGCTGGGTAAGAGATAGTGGCCGCCCCGGCCCACTCTCATGAGATCGGGCTTAGTCTCCTAACTAAATCAGACTGGTAGATGGCATCTAGTTCAGCGACGCTTCGTTGGGGGCAAATGGCTAAGAGACCGGGAACTGCCTAAGGCACCGAGTGAGGGAACCCCAGCTCCCCACCTAACTCCGGCTGGACAACGACCAACGGCAGGCTTCTTAAGCAGAGCACCTTTGTACAAGATGAAGAGCCTGCAAGGAAGAAAAAGACAACGTGTGTGTGCCCCCAGAGACTCAAGAATCGAGGTCGACCCTGTCAAAACAATACAGATAATTTAGAAAAAACAAAAATGGTAGGCCTTATTACGGTGCAATAGAGGAAATCCTGGAGGAACCAGAAAGCGACGCCAGGCCGGAGGAAAGAACGGCTTGCCGGGGCAAAGAAGGGCCGCCTCCTACACCAAAGGGCCAACCTTTCCAGCCACCTGACCGCTGCTCTCCAGGCTTTTCAGCCATAGTAAATAAAAGCATTACAAGAAAACACCCCGGGAAAAGACCTGAAGTCTGAGTCACCAATATTTCCTACTCCGCTGACTGTTAAATCCCCAGAGGCGCAGATTTCGGGTTAGAAGGGCTTGAAAGTGCAAGTGAGGGCAGAAGCTGGGAATAGAAGGGATTCTTAGCCGCGCCAAGCCATCGCCAGCCACGTAGGGGCTGTCAGCTTCTCAGCCCGCTTCTAACGAAGGCTCTCAAGTATCACAGCCAGCAGAGTGGCGCTTGGCTCTGAGAGAGACAGTGGTGAGGGATGTGGCTGCTGGGGCAGCGGAAGGGCACTGCCCCCAAATGTTTAGACGCTGAGAGTTTTGAGAGCTACCGGGGAGTCTGGAGGAGGGAGACAAAGACGGGAATGGAGGCGAAGAGATCCTGGGAAGGGAGGAAGGGAACAAAAAAGGACAAGAGGGAACTGTGGAATCGGCAGGAAGAGTGGCTATAAAAAAGAACCGGGCTCAGAGAAATGAAAGGCAACAGAGAATGAACTGTAAAAAGAATCATGAGCCCGGAAAGGAAAGAAGCCAGGGCGGCGGCAGACACGGAACAGCATCTGGATAACTCGAGGAACACATAGAAAACAGACAAAATGGCAGAGAAAGAATGGAGACGCCAAAAAATAGAAAAATAACTTTTTTAAAGACCACAAGAATGATAGAGAGTAGGGATCAAAACACAAGGTCGCGTGTTGGTTGCGGTTGGATAGGGCTCTTTCCTCTGGATCTCGCCATCTTGAAACTTCCTAAATTCAGCAAATCCAAGAGGACAACGCATGCGGCTGTCACAGTCAGCCTTAGGGTTCTGAGAGTTGGGGTACTCTCTTGGCCCCTCCTGTCAAGTGATATGGTGAAGATCGCTGTGACGTTGAATAACGTCATGTTTCACCTGGGAGCTTGCGTAAACCCTAGGCATTTGAATGCTCGGACTAGGCTCTTCGGCCCCGGTGCTCTCAGGCCGCCCGGACTCCTCAGAGCCGGGTCCGTGAGTGGCACCGGGCCCCTGGAAAGTCAAAAGCTGCGTGTGAGAGGGTCCAGCATTTCCTATCTGGCTGCAAAAATTTCCCTCTACTCGTCCACTCACCTACCACCTACCAGGTGAATTTTGACCTAGGGCAGCTTCAGAACCCGCTCAGGACGGAACTTTCCCTTTCCAGGCGCGCGCGGCTAGGTCCCAGGTCCACTCCCTATCTCTCCGGCAACCGGCTTTGGACGACCGGCTGGCACTGACCTGCACAGCGCATCCTCTGCGGGCCCCTGGGTCGAGGTTCGGGACAAGGCGAAGCCAATGCAGCTCGCAGACCTGGACGCGCCGGCGCCCACCGCCGCTCGCCTGCGATCGCCATAGGGGTGAACGCTAGGGCCGGTCTCCAAGCATTCGAGGAACGAAAACGAAATGAAAGCGGCATTAAGTGAAATAGCTAACTTTTTATTAAATAAAACGACTTAAATAAAAGGAACGGAAAAGGAGAGGCGTGCACCCAGCCTAAACGCAGGATGCCCCCAGCCCTGGGCGCTTCCCCCCCAGTCGCCGGGACAGCTGCCCTCCTCCAGCGGCCCCGCAGGGGAAGCAGGTGGCCGGTTTCTAAAGAAAAAAAAGCCAAAACTTTTATTATTTACACGTTTGGGCAAAAGTACAAAGTATAATACAGGCGCCCAGCCCGGGGGTGCGGGCGCGGGGCGAAGTAACGTAAGGCGCTTCTTTGTCAGGCCCAGGCCTGGGGCAGGACGGGGCGCGGGGCGGGGGGCTCGGATTGTGCAGCCGCGCGGGCCCGGGCCCAGCCCCCCTCCGCGGCCGGCGCTGTGCGGTGCGCCCCAGGACCCACGCGAGCAGGGCCGCCTAGCCCCTCTCGGTCCAGCTTCCCTCCCCAGCCCGGCTGGGGGGACCCGGGCGCCCCGCTTGGTGGGGGCGGCGATCCATAGCTGCGGTGCACGCTGGCGGCTTCACACCAGCGAGGTGACAGCGGGGACCTTGGAACTGTCCTCCTCCCAGGGCTGCAGATTCTGCAGAGCAAAGAGCGAAGAGTTGTGCAGACAGAGCGGGTCGGGCTGGATGGAGTCGTTGAGGCTCTTCTGGAAGGCGTCGTGTTGCAGCTGCAGCATGAGCCGGCTCGCCTGCTGCCGCTCGGCCTCCCGCTCCTCCGCCGTCTGCCGCCTGTACCCAGGGAGGGAGAGGGACAGCACTGTCACGCACTGGGCATTGCTAGGCCACCAGCGGGTCCCAGCCCTCCGGGGAACCCGGCATCCCAGCCCCTCGAGGCGCGTGGAACCGCCTGCGGCCGGCACACACTTTCCCGGAGGCCTGCAGGGCTGGAGGGCGGGTGGGACCGTTGGTTTTGTTTGTGCACTCTGGGGGCGCTGGGAAGGCACTCTGCCCGCCATCCACCTGCACACCCGGATTATGTGGCTTCGCCAACAATAAATCTTGTGTGTGTGTGTGTGTGTGTGTGTGTGTGTGTGTGTGTTTTGTGACCTCTGCGGGATAACAACGGCAGGGCAATGTATAGCTGACTCAGCCCTGCGGCCAATGGGGTCACTTGGGCCCACGGGTGGACTGGCTGGCTGTGCACCACCAGCTGGGCGGCCCCGGACCGGATAAGTCTGATAAGATTCTCCCAGGCCCTGTCTCGAAGCCCTCTCCAGAACATATAGCTTCGTCGTTTACGGGTTGGATGGAAGCAAGGATTGTATAACAACAACAACAACAACAACAACAACAACAACAACAACAGCAACAACAGCAACAAAATCCAAGAGTTGGAATGAGGGCCCCACAGCTCTGGCTATCAATTCGAAATCCGAGTGGGTGGGCTGGAATGGGAAAGGGTGGAGAGTGTGGGAGGCCGGGGTGTGTGTGTGGTGGTGGTGGTGGTGGGGGCAGGTGGGAGGAACCCAACAGAGCAAAGGAGGGGAAACAAAACACTGGCGAGATGGTACTGGAAATGGAGACACGAGGCATGGGAGAGACGGAGCGAGGACTACAGGTCGGCGGGAAGGAAGGACAACAAATCTGGAAAACAGCGGGAGATGTGCGGTCCAGGGGTGCGGGTAGGGGCTAGCACAGGAGAGGGCATGAAGCTGGGCTGCGGCGCAGGGCGGGGCAGGTGAAGGGCAGGTGCGTGGTGGGCCGGGCCTGGCCTCTCTCACCGCCACTTGGTCCTCCGATTTTGGAACCAGGTCTTGACCTGCGCGTCCGTCATTTTGAGGGATTTAGCGAGCGCCGCCCTCTCGGCCGAGGCCAGGTACTTTTGGCGATGGAAGCGCTTTTCCAGCTCACAGATCTGTACCCGGGAAAAGGACGTGCGCGGCTTCTTACGCTTGGGCGGCGTCCGGTTCTGGTAGGGGTGACCAATGCGCCGGGTCACGGTGAAGGGCGTGAGAGCGGCCGCCGCTGCAGAGACACGAGAGGCCCCTTGAAGCCCAGCCCCACTACCGTTCA
The DNA here is from genome assembly GCF_903995435.1 of Acomys russatus. NCBI lineage: Eukaryota > Metazoa > Chordata > Mammalia > Rodentia > Muridae > Acomys > Acomys russatus. The sequence continues at coordinate 15,859,884 of NC_067161.1, forward strand.
GGCTGCACATGGAGCCCGGTGGGACACAGTGTTCCGCTATTTCGTTCGTCCCGCGAGTCCCAAGCGACGTCAAGCCAGGCAGGGACGCCCCCCCTCCCCACTTCCCCGGGATAGTGGTTTCTTTTTCCCCCGAAACTCTCCGATTTACCCTCCCCTCCATAGCCAACCTGGGCCCTGGGCGCCGAGGCCTCCGCCATGCCTGGGCCTCAGGAATAGTTCCTGGGAACCAAGCGCACAGGGCGCGGCGACCCTGGCCCCCGGAGGGCCGAGGCCTGGCTCCTAGTGGCCCGCTCTGCTCACCTGTGAAGCGGTCCTTTACAAAGCGGCGGCTACTCTCCATCCAGGGGAAATTGAGGCCGCCCAGGCTGGAGACCGTGGGCACAGAGGGCATGGCGGGCAGCGCGCTAGGCAGAGGCGGCGGCACGGCCCCGGGTAGCGGCCTGTGCGCTGGCACCCGGATCACGCCGGCGGGGGCTAGGCTTAGGTTGACACTGTAAGATCCCGCGTCCTCGAAGGGCGCGCCGAGGCCGGCAAAGGAGGCGGGCAGAGACGGGTACGCGGCGCCCGGACGGCCCCCCGGGGGCCCTCCCAGGTAGCTGGCGCCGTCGGGGCCCCGCGGGGCGGGTGCGCTGTCCTGGTCCGGGCTGTTGAGGATTTGGTCGATGCCGAAGCTGATGGGTTCGTGCGGGTGTGGGGTCTGCGCGCTGGCGGGCGCCTCCATCCTGGGCGGGCGGAAGGGCTGGGCTGGGCTGGGCGGGGAGGCGGCTGGGTCCCCGTTACGGCGCGGCCATGGAGCGCCCGGCGCCTCCAGTCGCACTGAAACTTTGCCAAGAGTGCGCGGGCCCGACAGGCTCTGTGTCATCTTTCTTGAACCGAACCTGGAGTTTCCGCTGCTAATTCCTCTCCCGCCGCAGCCATTGGCTGCGATCAACAAGCCTCTCTTCTCTCATTGGCTCTCGGCTTTCAATAAAGGCCTAATTCATGGAAATAGGAGCTTAGGGACTGTTCCAAGGTGACATCATTTTAACAAACGAACAATAGGTCAAATTTATTAGCCGGGATAATGGGCGGCGGATATTAGCGCCCGAACCACAGCCTCTCAAACCCGAAATCTAACGAAGCTGCAATTAGCAGACGCTCCCCGCTCCGGGCCCAGGCGCTTCCCGCCGGTGCACCGGGCGGCAGGCGCGCTGCTGGGGAAATGGCCTTTTGCCGCGGGGCTTTTCGTTGTCTTCTAAATTTTTTCATCTGAGCAAACCTCAAACAAAATGTATCTTCAGTTACAATGGAGATGCAACCCCAGAACGGTCCTACGAAATCTGCTGAAGCCTATCGGCCGTTCGCCCTCCGCCTGAGCATCGAAAGCGTCGCATCATGGGGGGCAAGCTCGGCGCTGTCCACGCGTGGAACAAGCGGAGCACTAGAGCGTTCTCCACGAGAACAAGGACACCGACCCGCGTGGGGAGAATTTGCCCCCGCTCCGGCTTCCAACAAGGCGTCGCGGCCACTTTGGAGACGCTCCCTGGCCCTAGCCAGAAGGACTGAGCGTTGGCTCGCAGGTGCCCACGCTAACGGGCCCGGCTGGACTAGGGACCTGAGGTCAACTGGTGGGGAGCTGGTATCCGGCGCCTTGAAATTCGTTGCGGGATAAATGGGGCTGTGGTCGCACGGCCTTGGGATTCAGCAGGTTTGGGTACTTAAGTTCGCTAGTGGCAAAGGAGGGGGGCGGTTCCCATTTAGAGCAATTTTCCTTTGGAAAATTGAGCAGCGAGCTCCTGGAGGCTCCAGTTCAGTTCAGGCTTTGACCACCCCAGGATCTGCAGTCACCTCTGGGACTGTCCACACCAGCCCGGCAGCACCGTGGCCAGCACCACATGGGGAGCGGTCACCTTCCTCCCGGCCTGAGTGATGCCCAGAGTCCTTTTCTAGAGGCGGACTGTCAAGTCGTTGGCTGTAAACTCAAAGTGCTGCCCTCCCAGCAGGGCCTCTTCCTCTAGTTCCTTGAGTGTGAGTGGCCCAAGCGATCTCTGTGCTGTTGGTCAGAAGTTGTGTTAAATTTGGGCGGTTCCCTTTATAGCTGAGTAAGCTTGAGCCGGGTGACTCCATTATTTTAGGCTTTAGGTTTTCATTTGTAAAATAGGGTAAAGCGTGCAGAGTATTCGTGTGCACCGTGAGAGATATTGAGAGTTGTTAAGAGCATAGATACTTAGTAGGCACTGCACATCGCTCAGCCCCTTCCTACCCGGATGCCCAGCGTGATGGATGGTGCATCATGGTATGGTACATGTTTACTTCGTTGGTAGTTTTTCTTTTGCAGAGGTAGCTCAGGCAGGCGTATTTCTTCACTAATGGGGTCAGAGCACAGGAAGGAGGCAGTGGGGGGGGGGGTTGATTCCTTAGTTTCATCGCTCTGAACAATCCAGATGACTCAGGGTTTGTAGCTCCTCCAGGCCCCGCAGTTAGGTCACCTACCAGCTGTGTGACACTAGGCAGCTTGCTGGCTCTGATGTGCCAGATTGGGACAGGGAGGCCTGGAAACGGAGGGTTGAAAAGTGCCGGATGCCCTGGCCCTGGACAAGGAGTTTTAGATAGGACAGAGGCTCTGGGGGCCTCTCTCTCCTAATGCAGGCATTGCTGCTGGAGATCTGAGGGCCCATGGGCTCCCACTGCCTTTCTTCACCCTCATTTGCTTTATTTGTAAAACAGAGAAGGTACTAGCTACCCCTATGGTGGCCATGGGAACAAAATGAGATACCAAGAGTGCAAGTGCCTGTGAAGAAACCCCACTCCTGACAGGCCACACTCTGGATTATATAATAGTATCTTTAAGGACAGAGATGACTCTCCTGCCCTTGAGAACTCTGTGTGGCAGCGGTGGGCACTAGTTACCCACTCACCCAGGGAGGCCAGGGCCTTAACTGGGGGAAGTGATGGTCAGAGAATTCACTTGAGTTCAGACTTGAGGGCAATCTACTTTCCAGCCTGACAGAACCTTGGGTTCCAGGCTTGGCCACTTTCAGGAGCTGGTAAAATGCCCACCAGGCTGTAGCACAAAAGGTCCACGGTGCAAGATGACCAGGATGTGGGTGGCATGGCCAGCACTGCTTCCAGGACCTATGTAGGGACATCGCAGTTTGCTCAGACTGGGAGCATTGAGCCTCTTTGTGCCTCAGTTGTGTGTGTGTGTGTGCGTGTGCGTGTGCGTGTGTGTGTGTAGAACAGGGAAACAGTACCAAGCTCAAGGGCTGGAGCTGGTCCAGTGGAAAGAATTAGTCTAGGCCCGGCAGGGGTGAGGGCTCTGCCTTCAACACTCATGAGCTCCACGTCCTCAGTCACCCTGAGTGCTGGGCTGCCGATCACAGCCCCCTTCCATTCTTCCCTGGACAAAGGAGGGTATTCAGTCAGCCCTGGAAGGGGAGTAAATCAGGAGGTGGGGGTGGGGGGAGAGGTCCTGGTCTAGGTCAGTGGTTCTGAAGGTGTGATCTTGGACCAGCAGTGTCCTCAGCACTTGGCAACTTGTCTTTCTAATGCTATTTTTTGGCATTGTTGGGTCCTGGGGAGTCCCTCTATGTCAGGAACTTTGGGTGGGGTTGAGAAGTCGGCTGACAAGCCGCCTAATGAATCTGGTGCCTCTCAGATTTGGAAAGTAGTGTCCAGACTCCCATCTTTTGGCTTTCAGATGTACTAGGAAATAAACACATCTGAGTTGAGTGTTGGTACTGACATCTGCTTCTCACCCTTTCTTACATATTTGTGCTTGTTATGGATAACAAAGTCTGGTTTATTGGTCTTGAAAAAGGCCCTTAATGGGATATGGCTCAGTAGTAGAGCCCCTGCTTAACACAGGGGAGACGCTGGGGCTCAATCTCTAGGATTGGGATAGTGGAGGCTTCATTTCACTACCCTCTTTTATTTTGAGCCCAGGCTAGTCCTCAGTCACACATTCACCCCCAGTTCCTCAAGAGTTAGGATCACAGGAAATCACCACGATGCTGGGCTCATTATCCTGTTTGTTTTTGTTTGCTGTTTGTTTTTGAGACAGGGTCTCATGGAGCCCATGCTGGCCTCAAACTGACAATGTAGCTGAGAAAGACCTTGAAATTCTGATCTCCGTCTCTACCTCTTGAACAGTGAGGTTACAGATGTGCACCACTGTGCCCAGCTCAGGTGGGTCTGGTGATTTGAACACCAGGGTTTCACGAGTGCTAGGGAAACATTCTATCACTTGAGCTACGTACCCACCTCTTGTTGCCTGTTTTGTTGTTGTTGTTTTGAGTCATGTTTTCCATGAATGCTTTGTTTCGCTTTTACGTTTTATAAATTCATTTCTTCTTTGTTGCGGTGAAAGTTTGTCAGATTTTCTTCCTCCTACCCCCCCTCCTTCTTTAAATAACTGCACTCAAGGCAATAAGGTCTCCTTCAAACCTGGTTTGACTGAATTATGTTTTGCTATGTATTTGGCGTTCCTGAAACTGTGAGTTGCTGCACTTTTGTACATGCTATTAATTCAACACCAAGGTGGGGGAGAGGACATGTGTACTGAGGAGAGCGGTTAGAAGAATGCAGATTCTAAGCTAGGGAACTGGGGTCAGGACTCTCAGGGACCTAGAGACTTGCAGGCTGAAGAAATCTCCTGGTCTTCCAGGAGTGAAGCTGGGAGAAAGAGTGGTCTTGCTGGGAGTCTTATAGGAGAGGTAAGGTTTCTGGGATGAGTGGCAGGCACTGGAATTTCCAAGTGGTCCGTAAGTCTGGATGCAGGCAGCTCAGATTCTTCTGCCACTGACTTCTTGTGTGATTTGGAATTCAATTTACTTGTCTTTGAAATAGTGTAGGGATTGAATCAAGGCTAGCTATCCTATTTGAAGGAATTGGGGGAAAGATCATAGTCCACTTTCATGAAAGGCATAAGCACATGCTTCGGCACACACGTCATGGTACAGGTTGCTGATCTGCCTGCCACATTCTACACATCCTGTGAGGAGACCTAGGGCCCTCATAGTTTTCAAGATGGAAAATTACACCTGCCCCCTACTTATTCAAAAACTACTTACCGAGCACATACTTACAGTTCCTATACATGCAGGCTTACTTTCTCTGATAGTGGAACATTGAATTTTGGTTACTGATCATGGCTTTCCATGAGAAGAAAGTTCCTGTGGGATCTGAAAGGGCTCAAGGCTGCCAGCTGGAAGAAGTAAAAGACCCTGGCGGTGTGTGTATGTGACATCTCACCACAGGGCTTGAAGCTTCAAGGACAATTGGCTTAGGGTAGTGAGGTACTCCAACACATACAACTGCTGAGGATAGAGCGGGGCTGTCTTTTGACTATGTGGACTGCGAGGGCCACTTTTCCTTTAGCTCACCCACTATTTTTACTTCTGGAAAGGTCTGGGTGAAGGGGTCAGGTGTGGAGGTGAGGGCTCTCGTGGTGGGCTGCAGCCTGCCTCTCCTGGTCTGGGAGCTCTCTTAGGGCACCCAAGTCTACGTCTGGGTTCAGTGCACTAAGTTTGTGGTATGGCGCTATGGCATCTACTCAGGGGAGAAGAGGAAATAAGAGAAAAAAAAAGGATGAGAATTTCCGTTCAGAAATTTGTGGACCCCATTCAGGAGTCTCTTCTGGCTCATCTCCTGGCCAGAACCTATGCATCCATTAAGTTCCAGGCCAGCTCTTGGCCTCTCTCCCCACCCTCCAATGCACCCCTGACCCCAGACCCTCTGTATCCCAGTTTCCGGTCCTCGATGTACTGTGTTACATTTGACTTGCTGACACAGCCCACCAGCTCTGAGGGCAGAGACTTGGTCTCATTCATTGGCTCACTAGTGGATAAGTAAAGGAAGTCAGTGGCTCTCAACCTTCCTAATGCTGTGACCCTTTAATAGGGTCCCTTATGTTGTGCGGACCCTTTGACCATACAATCATTTCTGTTGCTAGTTCATAACTGTAATTTTGCTACTGTTAGGAATTGTGATGCAAGTATTTTTGGAGATAGAAGTTTGTCACAGGGGTTGTGACCCCATAGGCTGAGGACTACTGGATTAGAAGAAAGTCTTCTAGGGTCCTTGGGCTTGGTCACTTTCAGACTGTAGCCTTGAGTGGGCCAATCCTGGGAGCTGGCAGTAGCATGAAGCCACAGCGCAGGAGGGAAGGGGACTAGGATATTCCTTTTCCTAGGGGGTGGGGCTGGAGGCTGCTAAACGGTACTGGAGATGTAACTAGGTGCAGATGGCAGGCTGTGTGGGGTGGGAGGGATGGGGCAGTCCCTGTGGGCAAGCATATGCTGCTGTCGGGGACCTTCAAGCCTCACCTAACACCCGTTTGTTCCTTACTCGTCAGCCGTTTCCCCCACTTTGTGGTCTATAACTTTCCTCCCCTCCTGACAAAATTTCTCTACTGAATTTGACTTTGTTTCAAGCCCTTTGTTGGGCAAATTACATTAAGATGGATGTTGCAGGTACTCTTTATGGCTTATTTATCAGGATACTGTTTGTATCTCACACTTATAAATAACTTATGTTATAGCTTTTGTTTGTGGAGATGTAACTTACATATTTTATTACGCTTTCTGTAAACCTCAAAAAGAATCTTGTCAAGGGAAGCGCTCTTATCAGCAATCCAAACTGTGGGATGTAAAGCCCGACACTAACATTATTTTTTAATATGCCAAGGAGGCAGGTTACTCTGCTGTAGTTGAAGAGACTCACTTCCTCGTAAACTTGCACCTCAATAAAACATTAAAAAGTCTCAGGAACGATTTTATGAAGAACTGCAGGAGGATGAATCAATGGCAGAGCTCACAGACAGCTCAGTGTCTGAGTAGACTGGCTTTCCTCCCAAAGTATCTAGTCCCGTGGGTTGAGGGGCCTGAAGGGCCCTCTATCTCTTTAGTACCAGCCACAGAGGACCAGGTTTAGGATTAAGCAGGAAAAAAAAAATTGGACTGTAGTTAGGATGATCTGACTTTGATTTTCGGCTCGGGCTGCCAGCTGGAGGGGGAAAATGGCCCCAGCCAATGGGTCCTGTTTGAAGCTTCAAGGGCAATTGCCTCAGGGAGAGGTCCTTGACCAACAGCAAGCTGCTGGGGAGGGCTAGAGCTAGGATGTGCCTTGACGCTGTGGACTACGAAGCCTCCTCCCTGCTCCCCTATGGGTCTAGCTATGTAGCCTTTTCTCATCTCTCAGTCTATTGGTCTGTTTTCTTATCTCTAAAGCAGGGAAAACAATACTTGACATTCTCTTGGGGCGCAAGGTCTGGTGGGTAAATCCAATCTATTCCAGTGGTCCCGGTTCTCCTGCAATGGCTTCCTTCCTCCTCATGGAGCCCAGGGCCCTACACAGGCTCTATCAGAGCCACACCCCAAGTCCTGCTCCTCTCTCCAGGGGCTCTATTCCTGGCCAAGACTCTCAAATACTCCTTCCTCCAAAATGCCAGACTGGCCACATCTGGATAGGTCGGTACGGCAGGTCACATACTCTTCACTCTCCCTCAGCAGCCTGCCCTATTCTGATGCTCAGCTCCAGAGATAATCCAGCCACTCATCTTGCTTATGAGCTATAAGCCAGCCCAGCCTTAGCATTTTGGAAGGGGCCCCCATTACTACAATCCCAGGATTGCCAAGCCAGCGGAAGGGATTCAAGGGATCCAAGAGGGTTTTTCTGGGCTACTCAGGCCATTACACACAGTGCAGGGACCAGATGTTCCTTGGTGTCCTGGATGTTGATGGGACAGCACTGAAAAGTGAGAAACGTCTTGGAGTACTCGCAGGTCACTTCTTGAGCATTGGCTATGCATCTGGTTTGACGTGGAAGCTACACTGTGTCTATAGACTAGAATCTCTCAGAAGGGTGAGGTGTACAAACACATCCCATACACCTCTTCTCGGGCCTTTAATAAGTGATGAATTGCATGGAATCAGTCACCAGCAGCCCTGTTTTTCCCTATTGCTGAATCAAGGCAGGCAGATACACCTGCTACCTCAGCCGTTTCCATGTGCCCTCTGCAGGCTTGCTGGGTGGGATAGAATGTCTCCAGAGGCCACTCCTTCATTAAGTCTGCAGGCTTTTGTCCCCACGGGCCTCCAAAGCTTTGGTGGGTTTGGTAGTCCTAAGCTGGGTTTATGCCTGTGGTGCCATGGAGGTTCATCTACAAACACTTGGCTTTCTCACTTCCTTTTCCTCTCTGAGGAAGAGGATCACAAGGAAAATCAAGATGAGGAAACTTGCTAGTTTAAGGGAGATACCTGCGTGGCAAATGCGAGGTAGGTTTCGGCAGACAGCTTTTAGCATTCCGGCGTCTCCAGCATTAAGTCAGTCACCTTGAGCTCCTTCTGGTGTGTGGGATGGGGCTAGAGTTTTCATAGCAGCTGATGGAAGCCCTTTCGCGCTGGGTGGCTAAAGACTGTCGACAGATCTCTGCAGTCTCTGGGTCTTTCCCACAAGCTAAGACCAGTGTCGTAACGCCTGTGCAGAGCTGACTCCCGCCAGGCATGCATGTGAACTTGTGTGCAGGCCTTCCTCACTAGGGCTGTGACCATAATTCTGGCCAACTATCCTGAGTGTGTGTAGCCCGTGAGAGACTGCACCAGGGACCCAGCTGGATTTCCCCCTTCCATGCATTGGGAGTTATGAGTGTTAATTTAAGCCATTTCACTCCCTCCCCCCTTTTAGGTGTTGGAGCTAGAACCTGAGGCATCACACACACTAGATCGGTACTCTACCACTGACTTGTATCTCCAGGCCTGAAGGCACTAACGTGTGTGTGTGCGCGCGTGTGTGTTTCTCTGGGTAGCCTTGGCTGTCCTGGACTCACAGAGATCTGCCTGCCTCTGCCTCCCTGAGTGCTGGGATCACAAACGTGCACCACCATGCTTGGCTGAGTAATTTACTGTTAATAACCCAAGTTCTGAGAAACAGGTGGAAATGAACTAACCATTAGTAACATTTCCACTTACCACTAGGAGCAGCCAGGAGTTCCCTTGAGATAGATGTGGTGGAAAAAATCTACCTCTATGAGTTGTCAGCTAGAAGCCATTTTTGGGCCTTACTTCCTGATGTGCACAGCGGGAGGGAGGTAGTGTGGGTAAAGGTAGGGGCTCCATGTTGCCGACTGTCTTCTCTCAAGTGTCAAGCATTCAAGCCCACTGAGGCATGAGAAGACAGGCTGACCTTGCTTTTCAAATTGCAGGTCTCCAAGGGCCAGTCTGAAGGGACCCTCCACCTGCTGTTAAGCCCTCAGGTGCTTGCTGGCTGTGTGGCAAAGAGAAGGGAGAACACACCGTTCTTTTCTTGTGAACATTTTTAATGCAAACAATAATAGTGTTGTAAGACTCCGGGCGTCTGTAAAGAAACAGGGCTAGAATGGGATAAGCATTTACAGCTCTTGTGGAATGAATGCAGTTATAACCACTCTGCCCCAAGCTGCAGAAGCCAGGCACTGTGGCCCACACCTGTCAACCTCCACTGAGGAGGCTGTGGCAGGGGTATCACAGTGACTTCCAGGCCAGCCTGGGCCACAGAGGAAGCCTCAACCCCCAAAAACTAAACAAAATAAAAACTAAACAAAAACCAAAGAAAAATTCTTATCAAGCTCCTTCGAAAGCTGACGTTTCAAGTACAGGATTTGTCTTCTCTAGGGGAGTTGTCTTTCTGAATGGAGTGGGAGGAGCAAGGTTCAGGCCTATCTGCCCGTTAACGACCACAGTCTCATCCAGACCACTGCTTATGAACTTAGGTGACTCGCTTTCATATGACAAGCCTGTTGCAAAACTCAACTATCAAAAAAGCTTTGAAGAAACACTAGTCTGAGAAACAAGATTACCAGAGCCTGTGGACTTCTTGCCTGCAACAGTGAGGCCAGCCTTTCATGTCTTATCAGAAATAAGGGGCACAGTGTTTATTGTAAGCCTGAGCCATGATGACAGACAGTGAGATAGACAGCCCATTTGACAGTGGCAACTTCAAATTAATAGTTACTTATGATGGGACACAAACTGTACAGGCCTTCACTTCCTGTGTTTGGATGAAGCCACAGTCCAACAGTGGCTAAGAGTGTGGAGGGTGGAAGGCAGCAGCTGGACTGTTCTCGGTGGTCCAACAAGGCAGAGATGCTTCAAGCACTCCTCTTCAAGACTCAAGGGATGAGGAGCTGGTGCACCCACAACTTCTAACCGGGGCATCTTTCTGCAGGCAGCAATTGCACAGCTTAATTCTTCTAGACTGAGCCACTTCAGATTTATGCCAGCGGAAAGCAAACATTGTTTGTAAGTCATTTAATTGTGTTACTGTCTCTCAACTTTATCAGATGTTGCTGGGGCAGAGAGGCCTGTGTGCAGGTCTAGGGGAGGCTTTATGGCGCTCTCTGGCTCTGTCTAAATGCCACAGCCCAGAGTCTCTAATAGAGTATTTTCCAGATGTAAAAACTACAAATTCACCAGGTTCAAATGGCATTTGTCTCAAGACAGGACCTACACCCAGGGCTGCATCTTCACCAGAGCGACACCTTGCCTGCAGGTGCTAACTGGTTCCTTATGTTCTTTGGTTAAATAGAGTTTCTAGACCTTTCAGCATTGTGGGAACCCAGACAGACAGAAAACATGGTCTACTCTGAATACTGAGTTTACATTGTATGTGCCCTATTATATATTTTTATAATTGGGTCAGACTCATAAAAAAATGTAGAGCTTTTGTTGCTTGTTCTGAAAAATACATTCTTCTGGGCTGGCCAGCATAGCAGTCTGGGCCCAGACTTTCCAGTCTCTTGACAAAGGCTGCACAGCCTGCGCTCAGGAGCTGGGTCAGCTCATCATGTCCAGGCTGTAGAGGCCAGTGTGGCCATCGTTACGCAGAGCCTCTGCCACATCTCTTCTGAAGACAGAGAGGTTCTGTGTGAACCTGTGGAAAGAGAAGTGAACGTGTAGGCCATATGAGCCTCTGGAGGCAGGGTACCGTGGAGTGCAACGCCCAGGAGAGGACCCGCCTGCAGGAAGGCGCCTCAGTGCTGGGAGGTCATTTGCCACCACTCTTCTGCTGCCACACCATCCTTCCCTGAAAACAGGAGCCACCACCCAGCCCACCCTCAGCAGGCTAGGGATGGAGAGCATCCAAAACATTGAAAACATTTGCATCTATGTCTCAAATAGCAGACTGAGTTGATATATAAATACTTTAGTCATTAGAGGTCTTCCCAAAGGTAGATATTAGTATTCTCAACTAGAACGGAATTTAGTGAATAAACAGTTGGGGTGGGGCAACAGTGGGAAAGCAGAGTAGAGGGACCATGAGTTTGAGGTTGGCTGGCACTAAGTGGTGAAACCCTATCTTAGAAAAGAGGTGCAAATGTGGTGTGTGTGTGTGTGTGTGCGCGCGTGCACACACGTATGAAGTGCTTAGTCTGATTCCCAGCAGTACTTAAGCTGGGTATGATGGCGTATGCCTGTAATCCCAGCACTGAGGAACTGGAGGTTAAGAAATTTAAATTTAGCCAGGCGGTGATGGCGCACTCTTTTAATCCCAGCACTCGGGAGGCAGAGGCAGGTGGATTGCTGTGAGTTCGAGGCCAGCCTGGTCTACAAAGTGAGTCTAGGATAGTCAAGACTACACAGAGAGACTCTGTCTCGAAAAAACAAACAAACAAACAAACAAACAAACACTTTAAAGTTATACTTGGAGGTTGGTGGGAAGGCTCAGCAGGTTATAGTGTTTGATGAATAGTCAGTGGGGCAGTTTCCCCTTGAACACATTTCCTTCTTTATCACTCACTGACCACTGCCTGTCTTATTTATCCATAAGAGCAGGAGAACTTGGAACAATTTGTTTACCACAGGTTCCCAATGCTACAGTGAATGAATGAATGAATGAATGAATGAATGAATGCATCTGGGCCTACTGATGAGTTTGGTTAGATCTCACTGGCCAAGGCCACCAGGCACTCTTAGGACAGGCAGAGGAAGAAGCCAACGCTTAATTGGCCCAAGAACGGAGTTTTATGCTGTCACGCAGCTTACAGAGGCAGGAGGAACACCTGATGGGATCCATCTGCCCCTAAGGCCTGTGCTTGCTCATCTCCATTGACAATGTGAGCGTCCCCTCATTTGCTCTTTCCAATTAGTTATTTTTCACCTCTTTCCTGCTGGATTATAAACTGCTTAAGGGCAAAGGCTGGGCTTTATTAAGCTCCGCACCCTGAGCAAACACCCAGTAAAATGTGGTGCTACAACTGACCTGGCCTAAGATCACAAGCTGTAGTGGAAAATCTGTGCTAACCACAGCCTAATTACTTTCAACAAGCCTAGCATGCCGCCCCCCAACCCAGACACCCCACTGGCCAATGCTCACCTGTCTCTGTTCTTGACAGACAGGCTCTGTTCCACGCCCTCCATCAAGTTCCTGAAGCACTGGGCAAGGGCTTCCTGCTTCGAGAGGGGCTGGCTGTTTATCAGACTTGCCCTCAGTTCACCAAAATACTGTTAGGAGACAGAGCAGCTTCAGACTCAGGCTCCAACTCCAAACCGGGAGGAAGGAGGCAGTGGGGAGTCAGGCCAGCTAGGGTCTGCCCGGGCTCACTGATGCTTGGCGTCTACATCCAGGGCCACACTGAACTTTCTGTCCTTAGAGAAACGTAAGCCACACGCAGGTGTACCACCTACCTAGGTGGATGTGTCAAACCAGCCCCCCGCCACTTGCTCATAAGAATGCCTTGTGTGACTGCAGTACTGTCACTGCTTAGCCTGATGGGGTCTGTGCCTCCACTGTCGGGGGCTGAACCCATGGTCTTCTGGGCCTCAACTCTACTTGTCACAGGAAGGCAGAAGGAGAACTTAAAATGCCCAGGGAGCACTTTGGTGACGGAAGGCAAGGCCAAGGGTCTCCCCTCCGGCCTCATCCTCTTTCCTGGCTTCAGTGAATCACTTCTCAAGGAGGTCTGGGCTGGGTTCCAAGTCTGTCCTCCTGGGCTGCACGGTCTGCTCTGCTGAGGCAGGGCACTAGGGGGGCCTGCTTAGTTCTGGGAGCACTTGCTGGCACTAAGAGCGGTCACACCTGGTCACAAATGGCTGCTCAGCCCCCTCTTTTCCTGCTGGCTCTGTGGTCTTTTATACAAACAGAAGGCCTGATGTTAAACAGAGTTCCTAATCACTGGGAACAGCGGAATTTCAGCAAAAGACAACATTTTGCCAGTCATATGTTTATCTCTTCAAGCCCAAGCTGTATGATATTTAATTTCTATCATACATTAAAACAGCTCACATCAAAAAACACACATAATTAATATGTAGTCAGACTAATACTTAAATACTATATATCAGAGGCATTGTACTTAAACCACAATGTCTTCCTGAACAAGATTGGGAATGCACAAAACTACTTATTTTTCCCTTTTATAATGATGCAGTGACTCACACCAAATAGAAAATTATTAGTTTTTCATCCTAAACCATGAAATATTGCCTCCATCAGTAAAGTATAATATTGTGATGTCATAAGCTTTTTCTAAACACCGAATTTGCCCTTATTCCCTCTCAATCATTTTAAAAGAACTGCTCTCTTTTATAGAGCTTGGATTTAAATCACAATAACACCGAGGGAAGATGAATGACAGTGCTATTGAATGTGGCTAAAATTGGATACTTCAGCACAGGTGAGTGATGAGACAGCTCTTCTCTTTTTGATATATTTTCTTCTTCTATTAGTTTCCTTCCAAGGCTGGGGTTTTAGTTTGAATTTTAATGTATGCGGCTGCCTGTAATCTCACTGTCTTTTCCCAGTACTATCTTATTGTATAGACAATTCATTCTCCCCAGCAGCCATGCGCTGACTGCTGAGGGGCCAGGGTGCTTGGGAGGCAGCTGAGGGCGGCCAGAGTGCTGAGGAGGCTGGGATGCTTGCTCCCTAGATGAAGGGTACTGGCTCTATGCACAGTCTCTCAAGGGCTGCTGCTGGCACCACCTGTGGCCGTGTGCAGGGAGGGCACAGTGGGGCAGGCATCCCAAGATATAAAGGGAATCTGGAGGAGAAGGCAAAAGGGCTGTTGCTGTAATGGCAAGGGAAGTGAGGGTGACTGAAATATTTCACACACAGTGCAATGTGTGGGCCTCTGTGGCCTCTGCTAGCTGAAGAGCTGAAGCCTTTGGGGGAAGGCCTTCTAGGCTGTCAAGGCCCCAGCTTACTAGTCCATGGACTTCAGGCCCTATTTCTCCCTTTCTCCCTCCCTCCCTCCTTCCCTATGGCCCTCCCTGAAAGCACACTCACCTTCTCATTGAGCAGGATGAGCCCCAGGAGAGGCCTGGATACTGACCACTGGTTCCGACAGTCTTCAAAGATAACAGTGTTCATGAGGACAGACATCATCTGGAAGATGGAATCGCATGAAGCCTGGGACCCTTGGCCAAGAGCTTGCCCAAATCCCAGACTTTCTATGTACTCCTTCCATCCCCCGGGAGTCTATTCTTTCTTTCTTTCTTTTTTTTTTTTCTGAGACAGGATTTCTCTGTGTAACCTTGGCTGTCCTAGACTTGCTTTGTAGACCAGGCTGGCCTTGAACTCACAAGTGATCTACCTGCCTCTGCCTCCTGAGTGCTGGGACTAAAGGGGTGCACCACCACAGCTGCCCAGCCTCACTCGGGAGTCTAGAAGGCTATGTAAACTCAGGGCAGCCCCCAACCCCCAGAAGTCTCTCCCATTAAGAGCCTGGCAAGAATGTTCTTGGTGAGCAGAAGTGGGAGGCCACAGAGGCGCGAGGTTCAGTCTCTGCTTCTCACGCTGTATATGCTTTGCTCTGTGCTAGGTACCAGGTAAAGGCCCTTACATTCCTGTCTGCTCCTCACCTCACCAAGCGGCTTGTGATGTTAATGGACATCTCTCTCTGTAGCTCATCACCGAGTGGAATGACACACTATCCACGTGACCCTGGAATGGCTTGTTTCCTGTGAGCTCAGACTGCTGTTCTTCAAAGCATTCACTATTAACCGCTCACTCACTGCTACAGTACATACTTAGCTTGTGAGTTTGTAAGGTACACAGAAGGGACAAAAGGACACGCTTGCAGCACAGCCTCTTACCTAGGGCCTCCAAGCTTGCTAGGGAAGTCACCAAGAGAAAACGCTGGGAAAGGGGCTGGGGAAAGAGTAGTGGCTCGAGGAGGGAATGTGGCTCTAGGGTCCTCCAAGGCGGTCAGGGAGATGGCACGGGGCAGGTAACATCTGAAGAGTTCATCAAGGCAGACCAAGTGGCAAAGAGGGCAGGAACAAACCCGGTGGGTTCTACAGTAGTGTGGCAGGACGGAGAAGTGAGGCCTCATGGCCAGAATGGAAGACCATGCTGAGAGGTCTAGACTTCATCCTGAAGGCAAGGTTGCTAGAGATGGGTTTGTGGCCAAGGTGAAACTGTGGGATGTGCCCTGGCCCTGAGGCAACAGGCGGTAGGCCAGATGAAAGGGCGACTGTGTGGCAAGGCCCCACAAACACCACTCCAACTCGGCTTTGATGACTTGGTTTGCTTTGAATGCTTGGCAACCTCTCTGTTTTGCATAAATATGAATGTACACTGCGTGTGCATTTACCTGAGTAGCATGAGAGGGTGAAGCTGGGTGTCTTCCTCAAATGCTCTCCATTTCATTTATTGAGGCAGTAAGTTAATTATTGCTGAACCCACAGCTTGAGGATAATGTTAACCCAGCTAGTCAGCTTGCCTGCCTCCTAAGCACTGGAATTATAGGCAGGCCACTACACTCATCCAGCACTTATGCTTTTATGTAGATGCTAGGGACCTGAACTCTGGTCCTAACGCTTGCACAAGTGCCTACTTACCTACTGAGCCATCTCCCTGCCCCTGGCAACAAGTTTTGGTGATCTAATTTATCCTGCAATCTTTGGCAGGTAACTGAATGGCTCTTGCAGTACCTGCTTTCATTAGCTCGAAGGAAATAGTCCAGCCCAAGGAAGCTGTGAGAATGAAATGAGATGACGTGACAGAGTGTGCATCCTACAGAGACTGAAGGCATATCAGCATCACCACAATGTGCATCTCTGCAGCTCTCAACACCTGCCATTTCCCTCACCATCACAGTGATTATGCTGGTTACAGACAAAATCTGCCAGTCTATGTACAAACACAGACACTGCGTGTCCAGTCTCTCTGGAAAGGCTACAACTCCATGCCTGGCATGCTCAACTTCCTTTGTAGATCACATGTTCCCATGAACAGTCTAGCGGGCCACTCAAAGTCATAGAGCACAAATTAAATTGACAAACAAAACTAACAGATCCATGGAGACAGTCTAAAATATTATGGGCTTCACAATCTGAAGCAGAATGGATATTTTAATGGAGAAGATTAAAGTTAGAGGCACCAAATTCTTCCCGTAACTGACAAAGCATCCTGGAGTGATGTGCCAATTACTTTATACGGTCCTCTCGTGTATTCATTTGTCTGAATGCATGTATTTATGTCTGTAATAAGTAAAGGGATGTTTGAATAAAATACTTTTCTAAAAATAAAGTTGGCAAAAATGGATTTTTTTTCTTTTTTACTTTTCTGGAAATATGTAAAGTACCAAGTAATCGTAAATGGCATTGATGTGGCAGCCAATTTCCAGAATGATTTTTTCTAATAACCTTAGAGTCATGATAAAGCAGCCCTGCCCCAAGAATACTGGGTGTCATGCTAAAGCACAGCCCCTTTCTTTGCAGGTAGTGTGGCATTTAGATGGGTGGTCTCTGAGGTCAGGGACACCATGAGTCCATACTGGAAGGAGCAGTCTCGACCATGCACCCATTAGCCCACACTCTGTCACCACGTGCATGAGTGCTTGGTGCAGTGGTGGTTGGGGAGCTGGGTGGCTAGTTCTTGAATGTCTACTCTCTCTTTACACTGTGGCACAGATGGGTGGAAGACTACTTTAAATTGGTTTTCATTGTACTGCCCAGGGCCTATACCCCAAACCACACACATGTTATCCACTGACACTAATAAGTGGCTCTTTTGCCAAAGCAGGGATGGGGTTCTCTAGGAAGGGAGCTGTCTGCTTAGGAAAACCATACTCCACACTACTTTACTTATCCCTTATTTTTCCCTCTTCTTACAGACTTTGGCTGGAGTTTTGTTCCGTGAGATGGTAGCTACAGGCATTAGACTCACAACTGGCCCTGCTCTTTAGCCCAGGTGTTTGCCTTTATATCCTCAGATATGAAGTCGGGACTGTGACAGTGATAAGATAGGGATGCTGTGACAGATACTGTCCTCTGCGTTGTGCTTGCCACACAGCGTGGTGCATTTAACATAACTGCACTGCACTGCAACTGTAGCCTCCCTCTGGCCTAAGCCGGTGGAATTTCATGGCTCAACAAAAAATACAGACCACGCCTCAGACAGGTAAACAACATTACTATGGTCTCCTCCAAGTTACCTGACTCCAGGTAGAGTTGTAGACCAAAACTAACCTTAGGCAGGAGGCAGCCCAGAAAGCTTTGCTGGGGGTATTGGCATGGGTTTGAATGACAGTGCCGTTTGCAATCATGCAAACACATCTAAGCACAAAACTACAAATGTATGACCCAGAAGGAGAAAAGTGATGGTGTGTGCTCTCTGCCATGCTCCCCTGACAAGGGTGTGAGATACAAGTGCAGAGCAGAGCAGAGCAGAGCAGATCCCCCACAATTCCCTGGGCCACACAGCAGCGTCTGAAGAGATGTTCTCACGCTGGGTGTTCCTGCTCTATTGTTTGCTGAAGTAAAATAAGCAAAGTTCTAGCTTACGTTGGGCACTTTCCTGCTAGGACAGACAGCACACACATTAATATGAAGAGCATCACACAGAAAACCAAACTGTGCCCTTAATCTAGTCTACACATGAAATGGTTAAACATCTAAACTAATGGACCCTTCACTTCCAAGGATCTTGTTTTTGAAAACAGACTGCTGGTGAGTTTTCTCACTACCTAACAAAGAAGCCATCATTTCTGGAGTCTGCTGGGTGCTCAGCACACTGCCAGGCACTTGCCCTTGTCGGCTCTGTTCCACATCCCACCCCCCACGCCCCCGTGTGTGTGATTGTCTATCACATATTTTTATACACTAAGGGCCTTAGGTCAAGGAGCATTCACTTGATCAAGGTGCTGTTGGGCATGAAGGCTAATTCAGGTCACAAGCAAAGGTCTGTGAGAGTTTGCTGGGCCAGCCTGTGGCTGCCCCTCCCCGCCATCCTGTTCTAAGTGAGACTCAGAGCACCTGGCAGTGGCTGGCTCCTGCTGCAGGCCTCTAGAGGAAGGCTCACTCTCCCACCTTCAGTGGCCTGGACATGTCACCTTGTCTGCTCTAGCACCTTTTGGTAGCTATGCCGCTGTTGAAGTTGGTGATTAGAATCCAGAGTCACGGCTTCTGAAAAGTTCTCAGCAAACTTTCCTGCTTCCCACCCAATGCTTACAAATGTAGTCAATTTGCAGACTCCGAAAACGAACAGCAGAAAACCTAAGAATGTCTCAGGAAATTGATCACTGAACTTTTCATGGGAAATAATGATTTTCCTCCCACCGAGTGTGCCATAATTTAAATTAACATCATAGAAACCAGTAGATTAGGCTAATTTTCTCTGGGTTATAATAATTCCTATAGAGTAAATGTTTCCATGGTTAGCACGTGAGCGTGCTGAATACTGTAACTAGAACACATTCTGTAAAGTCATAAGAAATAAAAGAAACAAGCAAAAAACAAAACTAACCTTCCCTCTTGTCCCCCCTCCCCCATTTGTACCCCACAGACAAACCAGGCCGTAGGGCCTGAGTGCTCATCCTGCAGGTCTGCTCAGGGAACTGCTCTCTCTCCTCCCTGTCTTCAGCCCTTGCTGGGGCTTGTGACCCTTCATAATGCTGCACTTGTGCTCTCTGCTTGTGAGGCAAATGAAAAGTGGGCCTTGTCCTCTGGTTAACACAGAGGAGGCCTAGCAAAGCCAGGCCAAAGAGTGAGAGATTCGAGACAGAGCAGCCCTGTGCCCTAGGCCTTGAGGGCTGAGGGGAGACCCTGAAGGACAAGCAAGGGGAACACAGTGCGGGACAGGCTGCCTTGTGTATTAGTCCACACCGCAGCCAAGCTACACCCCCTGACTGTGCGGTAAAACACGGGTGATGCCCTGAGGAACGACTAGTAACGAGTGCATCCGACTCTTCAGAGCTAGCCTGCGCCTGGGGAATGCACCAGCAAACGCTTTCAGAAGGCAGGAAGAGAGGAGAGGAAGGCTGACTTTACCAGTAAGGAAAATAACAGACAAAACAAAGCCAAGGCAAGCACCCCACCCCACACAGCCGCCTGAATAATGCAACCGCATTTGAGAAAGCAGAGAAATCTCTCCACCTCCAAAGCGGTTTCTCCAGAGCACCTGTCCTAGTGAGAGGTTCAGGCCCAGCGAGAGAGAACACAGCTGAAGGAGGAATTGCTTCCAGGTTTTCAGTGCATGAAAGGGAGTCTCTGTCATTGCTGAGTGCTGCTCCTGAGGCCACATGCACAGCAGATATTGAAATGTGATCCTGCTCAGATTAGATACTAGCTGTCTTTAGGGAAAGAGAATCAATTGTCCCCTTCATCTGCCATCTTCCTATGGATGTTATGAAAAATGAACACAGTGGATAAATAAGCACATATTTCGTTAAATTTTTCTGTCTCTCCAGATTAACCAAGGTCCTCCATCTAAATTACATTAAATTTAAAGCAATCTTTATATTCTGATAGTGTTTCTGCAGCCTCATAATTGAAGTATTTAGCATTTAAAATGAAAAAAAAAAAAAAGAATGAAACTCAAGATAAGGTGAGCCTCCTCTTCTGAATAAGCCTGCAACCAATTATGAGTGACTCCTGAGGTCACTGGGAGTCCTGAGCTTGGCCTTTATACAGAGTTAGCCTTGCTCTAAAACTGGGGTGCAGGGATGCTTAAAGGCACCCCAGGCCCAGTAAGCTTGGCCAGCGCTGGTCACAAATGAGCATCTCCTGCTTCATTCAGAAACAGACAGCATCCTCCTCGGTCCCCTCACAGCAAGTCAAGGACGCTTTGCTCTAAGTTGCTCTAAGTGATGAACTGTCTAGAATATTTAAAAACTCTTGCATTGAATGTACTATCTGGAGGGAAACAGAGCCTGGCTTTGCTGTTCTTTCCATTTCCTCCGTTACCAACTTTACCTCTACTTCTCAAACATTCATTTTAATCATGGCTTATTGGGGAAAGAATTACCTGCCAGTCTCCTAGCTTAGGAGAAGGTCAAGTAAGAATGAAACTTCAGGATTAATTAATTGAGAGTACTGCATGCGATGTGTCTATTCTGAATCTTATAGCACACATCACCAGGAAAACAGTTTTATTTTCCAGGGTTGAAATAAATTATAATAAATTATTCATTTCAATGGCAGAGATGTACTGGAGAGCAACAGCAAGAAAATTGACTACACTATACTGTGAGTCTCAATCCTGAATCTTCATTATCCATCTGAAACTTTTTACATGTAGTAAATCATATTTCAAGTGGCTGCAGATCTCATAAAGCAGCTTGCTACATTAAAATAAACCAGAAAACCTGGGGTACTGGAGGCTGCAGGGCTTGCCACTCAGCACTATTTGGGCTGTGCGCTCTCTCTCTCTCTCTCTCTCTCTCTCTCTCTCTCTCTCTCTCTCTCTCTCTTCCCCTCTCTCTCTCCTCTCTCTCTCTCTCACACACACACACACACACACACCTTGCCAACATCAAACAGAATATGTCAAGTTCATGCTAAAATTAAGCGTTACCTGTCAAAAACACCATCTAAATTTCCTGCGGGTAGGAAGGTTGAAACGATGTGTGCTCTGTGCTTTCAAGCCTGTCATCCCCCCCTGCCCCCAGTTTGCCTTCAAGTGACACTTACTTCCAGCACACAGTAGTACCCGAATGACTAACTGGAGCCACATTTGAGAGCTTCTAATGGCCTCTGAGCAGAGGTATCCATGCAGCTTGAGAGACTAGTGAAGGCACATATGCCATGACTGCCTACAAAGGCCAGCCTATCTGCTCAGGACAGGTGGCAGCTGGGCACTCACAGCTGCACACAGCAGCACCCAGGACATGGATACACCAGGGAGAGGAAATGACATAAGGACACCTCCAGGACACAGCAGAGCTTGGTATGTTTGAAGAATGAGTAGACCTTGTACAGAAGGTTCTTGGGTGGCACAGGGCAGAGCTGAGGGGAAGAGCAGACCCTGGCCCAGTTCCAGGCT